>NC_133130.1:94664825-94973714 GCF_048418815.1 Hemitrygon akajei | reverse complement strand
ACATAAGAGGCCTCTTAACAAGCTAAGAGCCCATGGTCTTGCAGGAAAGATTCTAGCACTGATAAAGTAGTGGCTTATTGGCAGGAGGCAAAGAGTGGGAATAAAGGGAGCCTTTTCTGGATGGCTGCCTGTGACAAGTAGTGTTCAATAGGGGTCTGTTTTGGGACTATTTCTTTTTATGTTATATGTCAATTATTTGGATGATAGAATTGATGGCTTTGTTACAAAATTTGCAGACAATTTGAAGATAAATGTAGGGGTAGGTAGCTTTGAGAAAGTAGATAGGACACAGATGGATTTAGACAGATTCAGAGAAGTGGCAAAGGAATGGTAGATGGAAAATACAGTGTCAGCAAGTATATGGTCATGAACTTTGGTAGAAGAAATGAAAGGATTGACTATTTTCTAAATGGAGAGAAAATACGAAAAACTGAGACACGAAGGGACCTGGGAGCCCTTGTGCAGTATTCCCCAAAGGTTAGTTTGTAGGTTGAATCTGTAGTGAGGATGGCAAATACAATGTTTGCATTCATTTCAAGAGGACTGGAATATAAAAACAAGGATATAATGCTGAATCTTTATAAAGAACTGGTGAGGCCCCACTTGCAGTAATGTGAGCAAATTTGGGCTCCTGATCTTAGGAAGGACAGACTGAAACTGGAGAGGTTCCTAAGGAAATACACAAAAATGATTCCAGGATTGAATGGCTTGTCATGTGAAGAGCATTTGATGGCTCTAGGACAGTATTCACTGGAATTCAGAAGAACGTTGGGTGCCCTCATTGAAACCTATCAAATGTTAAAAGGCCTTGATAGAGTAGATGTGGAGAGAATATTTGCTATGGAGGGAGAGTCTAAGACCAGAGGACAGAGCCTCAGAAAAGAGGGGCATCCTTTTAGAATGGGGATAAGGAGGAATTTCTTTAGCCAGAGAGTGGTGAATCTGTGGAATTCTTTTCCACAGGCAGCTGCGGAGGCCGAGTCTTTATGTATGCTTAAGGCAGAGGTTGATAGATTTTTGATTGGTCAGGGCATGAAGGGATATGGGAAGGAGGCAGGAGATTGGAGATGAGAGGAAAATTGGATCAGCCATGATGAACTGGTAAAGCAGACTCGATAGGCCAAATGGCCTGGTTCAGCTCCTTTGGTATTTTAGTCGTTATCTTGGTGCCTAACTCCCTGAACACACTTTGCAGATCCTCATCATTCTTCCTACCTATGCCATTGGTACCTGCATGGACCATGACCTCCAGCTGTTCACACTCCCATTTAAGATTGACGTGGACTCAGTCAGGGATGTCCCGCTCCTGGCAACTAGGAGGCAACATACCGTTTGCAAATCTCTTTCTCATCCACAGAATCTCCTTTTTGATCCACTAACTAGCAAAACCTCTGCTACCACCCCAGGTCACCTCTTCTCCCCCGCCTTCCCTTCAGAGCCGCAATGTCAGGCTCACTGCCAGAGATGTGACTGCTTTGACTTTCCTCTGCTAGTTCGTGTGCGTGCGAGGCCCACTCTCATCCTCAGGTGGGTGTGTTTGTAATTTGTGTGTCTGGAGGTGACGTACCTCCCACACACGGGGAAGTGTGTGAAAGCTTTGTAGCTGAGGCTCCTGCTGTTTGTGCTTTCCGCTGTCGATGTTTCCTTTTTGCTTCAGCCTTGCGAATCTTTTCCGCTTTGGTGCCGCCGTGATTGAGGAGGCTGCACCCGGATGAGCGATCCAAGGCTGTGTGTTCACAAGAAGTGTGATCAGTCTCAAGCCAAGTTTTGAACATGTCCTTGAATCGTTTTCACTGATCCTGATGAGAGCACTTCCCTGTGGTCAGTTCCCCGAAGAACAGCTGCTTGGGATGCGATCGTCTCGTGTAGAAGACTGGCAAAGAATTCAGCATGGTATCGATCAGCTGCAGATACACATCCTGACCACAGGCCTGCCTGTCTGACTTGATGCGTGGACAGTGGCACGTCTGTTCCAGATCGCACTTCCGTGTCAGGAATTCTCTCTTGCAAATTGATTTTCATCATCGTCTGTAGGCATGACAAGTGGAAGTTGTTCAGTCTAAATGCATGGATCACGTACACAGTCCACATTTCACATGCGTAGAGGAGGGTGGGTAGGATGACAGCACGGTAGACTTTCAGATTGGTCTTCAGACTAATTCCACCTCACCCCCAAAACAGTGTCACGTCGTGCCCCAAAACTGGCACTGGCCTTAGGGATCCTGCAGCTGACCTCATCGTCAATGTGAGCTGCTCTTGCGAGAATGCTGCTAAGGTACGTGAGCTTGTCGACAGCCTGGAGCTAGATGGCTCCACATGGGGTTGATCTGGGGCTGCCTGGTGTATGACGTCCATCATTGGTGCTGATGGTGAGACCAAAGTTGTCTCATACAGTGGAAAATTTGTTGATGATATCGTGGAGGGCTGTGCGGTAGGGAAATTCTAGGAAGCTTCTAGAGTAGTTTACATGGTCAGCACAACATTGTGGGCCGAAAGGCCTGTAATCTGCTTAAATTTCTATGTTCTGTGTTCTATGTTCTATGTCAGACTCAGACCTTGCACTGAATGCATAGTCATTAACAAATGAGTCTCTCAGCACCGTCTCTTTGACCTTAGTAACGGCTTGAAGCCAGCACAGGTTGAACAGTTTGCTATCCATCCTGTATTTGATTGGATTCCAGGATCACTGCCCCAATTGCTTCAGTCAGCATCACACTGAACGTCATGCTGAAGACGGTGGGAGCCAGCACGCATCCCTGC
Organism: Hemitrygon akajei; assembly: GCF_048418815.1. NCBI lineage: Eukaryota > Metazoa > Chordata > Chondrichthyes > Myliobatiformes > Dasyatidae > Hemitrygon > Hemitrygon akajei. The sequence goes on along the minus strand of NC_133130.1, from coordinate 94,970,954 downwards.
TTGACCCCATTTGTGACTGAGAAAGCAACCGAACAGTCACCATCATCGAGCACGTGGGCTGCCATCCCGTCACGAAACTGCTTGACCATGGTAATGCATCTGACGTCAAGGGGAATGGCTGCAGGGGTTCTCTGCACTGGCTCCTTAACCCTTTTCTCCCTCTTGACCGTCACCCAGTCTCCTGTGTCCTGCATCTTGGGTGTAACTACCTCTCCATATGCCCTATCTATCACCCCCTCGGCCTCCCGAATGATCTGGAGTTCATTCAGTTCCAGCTCCGGCTCCTAATACAGAGTGTTAGAATCTGGTTGGACACCCTTCTGGCAGGTGTCACTGGAGATCTCCCTGCCTTCCCATGTTCCACAGGAGGAGAACTCCACTTCATTGGTGTGAGCCCTGCCATTGTTGTGTCATTGACCAACTTGACAATGTGATAACTTGGCTGTTTGACTGTGCAGTTGATGTGTGAGCAGATTGGACAGCAATAAGGCCAGCACTCAGCCCTGCGGGGGTGGGGGGTGGGTACCCATGTTGAGGATGATGGGGAGGGAAGAGTGGTTGTGCATCCTGACTATCTGAGGTCTGTTGGTTTGGTGTCCAACACCCAGTTGCACAATGGTGTATTTGGACCGAGGAGTAGGAGTTTGTTCACCAAGGTCTGTGGGACAATAGTGTTGAATGCCAAACTGAAATCCAGAAACCGCACTCTGACAGAAATGCCCTTGGTTTCAGGTGTGTCAGGGCCGGGTGCATGACAGATGTTGTGGCGACTGTCGTAGAACAGTTTTGTCAGTAAGCATATTGCTGAGAATCCAATGTGACGGGAATGGACGTTTTGATTTGTGCTATTACCAGCCGTATGAAACACTCCGTGATGATTGGTGGTGGTCATGTCATTCAAAAGACGTAGAGTTCTTTGGAACAAGGGTGATGATGGCAAATCTGAAAGGTTTGAAGACAGCAGCCTGGATGAGTGATGTCCGTGAAGATGCCAGAGAGCTGGTGTACACACTCCCTGAGTACTCAGCCGGGAATGTTGCCTGGTCCAGCTGCCTCTCTGCAGAGTCCTTCTGACGTCTGCTGTTCTTACACACAGTGGCTGCTCACCTGGGAGGGGGTAGCTTTCATGGGCAGCATTGTGTTGCATGCCTCAAAGTGTGCATAGGAGTTACTTATAGTGTCAAGGAGGGAGGCATTACCACTACACACAAAGCTGATTTTCATTGTGTAATCAGTAATGTCTTTGGTGGCCAGCCACATACACCAGGGATCATTATTGGACAAGTGTTCCTGAATTTTTTGAGCATAGAATGGGCTGTGAGGTACAAATATTATTTGCACACTTATGACAGGCCAGGCAATGGGGACAGGAGAGGTTCCCGAGGATTGGAGGGTTGCAGATGTTGTTCCTTTATTCGAGAAAGAGAGTAAAGATAGCCCAGGAAATTATAGACCAGTGAGACTTACCTCAGTGGTTGGTAAGTTGATGGAGAAGATCCTGAGAGGCAGGATTTATGAACATTTGGAGAGGTATAATATGATTAGGAATAGTCAGCATGGCTTTGTCAAAGGCAGGTCGTGCCTTATGAGCCTGATTGAATTTTTTGAGGATGTGGCTAAATACATTGATGAAGGTAGAACCATTGATGTAGGGTGTATGGATTTCAGCAAGGCATTTGATAAGATACCCCATGCAAAGCTTATTGAGAAAGTAAGGAAGCATGTGATCCAAGGGGACATTGCTTTATGGATCCAGAACTGTCTTGCCCACAGAAGGCAAAGAGCGGTTGTAGATGGGTCATATTTTGCATGGAGTTCGGTCACCAGTGGATTGCCTCAGGTTCTGGGACCCTTACTCTTCACAAGTTTTATAAATGACCTGGATGCGGAAGTAGAGGGATAGGTTAGTAAGTTTGCTAATGACACAAAGGTTGGGGGTATTGTGGATAGTGTGGAGGGCTGTCAGAGGTTACAGCGGGACATTGATAGGATGCAAAACTGGGCTGAGAAGTGACAGATGGAGTTCAACTCAGATAAGTGTGAAATGGTTCATTTTGGTAGGTCAACTATGACGGCAGAATATAGTATTAATGGTAAGACTGTTGGCAGTGTGGAGGATCAGAGGGATCTTGGGGTCCCAGTCCATAGGACGCTCAAAACAGCTGCGCAGGTTGACTCTGTGGTTAAGAAGGTGTATGGTGTACTGGCCTTCATCAATCGTGGAATTGAATTTAGGAGGCAAGAGGTAATTTATTTTGCAGCTATATAGGACCCTGGTCAGACCCCACTTGGAGTACAGTGCTCAGTTCTGGTTATCTCACTACAGGAAGGACGTGGAAGCCTTAGAAAGGGTGCAGAAGAGATTTACAAGGATGTTGCCTGGATTGGGGAGCATGCCTTATGAGAATAGGTTGAGTGAACTTGGCCTTTTCTCCTTGGAGCGACAGAGGATGAGAGGTGACCTCATAGAGGTGTACAAGATGATGAGAGGCATTGATCATGTGGATAGTCAGAGGCTTTTTTCCAGGGCTGAAATGCTTGACACAGGTTTAAGGTGCTGGGGAGTAGGTACAGAGGCGATGTCAGGGGTAAGTTTTTTATGCAGAGAGTGGTGAGTGCCTGGAATGGGCTGCCGGCAACAGTGGTGGAGGTGAATACGATAGGGTCTTTTAAGAGGCTTTTAGATAGGTACTTGGAGCTTAGTAAAATAGAGGGCTGTAGGTAATTTCTAAGGTCAGGACGTGTTCGGCACAACTTTGTGGGCCAAAGGGCCTGTATTATGCTGTAGATTTTCAATGTTTTTATGTTCCTATATTCCTATGTGCCTTTTCTGTTTGCGGTGGCCCCCTTGAACATCTGCCAGTTAATCTGTTCTGAACGGTCCTGAAACATAGAGATTGCTGGGATTATCATAATGGAGAAGTGATCAGAAGCCAAGATGAGGGCATGGAGATTGCTGAATAAGTGTCATGGTTCTTTGTATAAACATGGTCTGGACTGTTTGTTCCCCTAGTAGTCATGGTGATGTGTTGGGGGAATTTGGATAAAATGTCCTGCAGGTTAACATCATTGAAGTCTCCTAGAATTATGAAGAGACTGTCTGGTTTCTCCTTTTCCTAGAGAGCTGATGATACTGTAAAGCCCTCCCAGTGCATCTTTGGTGCCCCTACTCAGGGGGATGGAGACAGCAGTGGTGAACACAACAGTAAACTCCCTGAGCAGGTAATGTGACCGGTAGTTAATTGCAAGATGTTCAATAGCCCCAGAACAGTGATTGCTAACTACAGATGAGTTTGCGCACACACCTGTGTTAATGTTCACACAGATTCCACCTCCTTTGGATTTCTCCAACAGGGAGTTTCTGTCTGCGTGGAACAGAGTCATCAAAGTGGTGGATAGAACCCAGTTCATCACTGGAAAAGCCCTCTCCAACATTGAGCACATCTACATCAAGCACTGCCATAAGAAAGCTGCATCCATCATCAAGGACCCCACCATCCAGGCCCTGATCTCCTCTTGCTGCACCATCAGAAAGGTGGTACAGGAGCTTTAGATACCATAACTTAGACCCCAGGTCTTAACAACTAGATTTTTTGACAAGGTGAATGAGAGAGATTGATGAGGGTAGGGCAGTGGCTGTTGGCTACATGGATTTTAGTAAGTCATTTGACAAAGTCACTGATGGGAAGCCAATCCAGAAGATTAAGGTACATGGGCTCCGTGGTGAATTGGCTGTTTGGATTCAGAACTGGCATGTGCATAGAAGACAGAGGGTAGTGGTTGAAGGGACTTATTTCTGCTGGAGATCTGTGATTAGTGGGGTTCCACACAGATCTGTGCTGGGACCCCTGCTGTTTGTGATGTATATAAATGACCAGGATGAAAATGTAAATTGTGGGTTAGTAAGTCTGCAGATGATACGATGATTGGTGGACTTGGGTAAAGTGTAGGAGACTGGTAAAGAATACAGCACAATATAGATCAGCTGCAGATATGAGCAGAGAAATGTCAGATGGAGTTTAAGCCAGGTAAATGTGAGTGTTGCACCATGGTAGGGCAAATGCAATTACACAGTGCAAGAAGACATTGTTAAGGGCAAGATACTTCAGCAGAAAGATCTGGGGATCCAAGTTCATAGCTCTTTGAAAGTGGCTATACAGGTTGATCAGGTGGTTAAGAAGGCTTATGGAACGCTTGCCTTTATTAGTCAAGCCACTGGGTTCAACCATCACAAGGCTATATTGCAACTTTATAAAACTGGAGTTAGTTCACATCTGGAGTATTGCATACTGTTATGGTCACCACATTTTAGGAAGGATATTGAGGCTTTGGAGAGAGTGTAGAAGAGGGTTACCAGGATGCTGCCTGGGTTAGAGGACGTGTGTTTTCATGAGAGGCTGGATAAACTTGGATTGTTTTCTCTGCCGCGCAGGAGGCTGAGGGGAGATCAGATAGAGGTTTATATGATTAAGAGAGGCAAAGATAGAGTGGACAGAGAGTATCTGTATCCCAGGGTTGAAATGTCTAGTACCAGGGGCATGCATTGAAGGTGAGAGGGGGTGTTCAAGGGGGCTGCGAGGGGTAAGTATTTTACTTAGAGAGTGGTGGATGTCTGGAATGTGCTGCCTGGTATGGTGGTAGAGGCAAATACATTAGAGGCTTTTAAGAGATGTTTAGATAGGTACATGGATGTAAGGAAGATGGAAGGATATGGACATTTGTGTAGGCAGGAGGAATTGGTGTTTGAGCATTTTTGATTTGCTTTGCACAAAATTGTGGGCCCAAGGGTCTGTTCCTGTGTTGTACTGTTCCATGTTCTATGCCATTAGGTTCAGGAACAGTTATTACCCTTCAACCATCAGGCTCCGGAACCAATGTGGACATCGTCACTCACCCCAATAAACTGATCATTGAACACAATTTATGGACTCACTTTTGAGAATTCGGCAACTCACGTTCTCAGTTTTATTTATTTATTATTACTTGTTTCATTCTTAATTTGCACAATTTATCAGTCTTTGTGTGTAGTGTGTTGATTCTATGTACTTCTTTGTTTTACTGTGAATGCCTGCAAGGATGTGGATCTCAGGGTAATATTTGGTAACGTATTGAAGTTTGATCATAAAATTTACTGTGAATATCTATGACGTCAGTGAATGGTGGCTGAGTGTCCTGCTGGTTCTTCTGTTCCACTGTCATCGAGTCAGCAGTAGAAAGGATATGGCACGAATTTGTCCAGTTAAATGGGCAGAAATTATGACTATGCAGAGATAATTCATTTACATGGTGGCCGATATTAATTACAGTCATTAAACAAACAAGTAACTGAATACTTTCATTCCAGTTAGTGTAGTGAGAACAATTAGGATAAACCCCAGGGTGCACAAGTCTATTGAGAGAATTCCCAAAATCCTGGGTGCCTGCTTTAGCTGTAGGAACAACAAACAGCATGGAACCTAGCACCCTGCAAGAGTGAAATAACATACAATCCCAGAGAAATGCCCTGCAGCACAAAGTAAGCTTTACAAATGTGTTGAACAGTCAGATGAAGAGTTTGGGTTGACCAGAACTACCCACATCCCGAGTTCCTTCTGTGTCTCATTGCCGGGTCCATTAATCTTCTCAAAACGACCCCACATCCTTCTCCAGAGGCAAGGTGGAGGTGTAGATTCCCCGTGAACATTGCCTTTACTTTATTCCTGTTCTTTCCGTTACATCGCACCTGGAGTACTCTGTACAGTTTTGGTCACTCTGTTATAAGAAAAATATACTTAAAGCTGGAAAGAGAGCAGAAAATATTTAATAGAATTTAATTCAAGAGCCTGATGTTTAGGGAGAGGCTGAGCAGCCTAGGACTTTATTCCTAGGAATATAAGAGACTGAACAGAATTGAATTGAAATGACGTTATTACTTAATCCTTCACATACATGAGGAGTAAAAATCTTTACGTCTTCGTCTAAATGTGCAATGTGCAATTTATGGTAATTTATAATAAATAATATGTGCAATAGGACAGTCAAAATAGCATAGAAATACAGTTGTTTCAGCGCGAATTAATCAGTCTGATAACCTGGTGAAAGAAGCTGTCCTGTAGCCTGATGGTCCTGGCTTTTATGCTCAGTTTTATGGTCTCAATAATCCTGGTGACAGAAATAAGGACAGATACTAACTGCTGGAGGAACTCAGCAGGCCAGGCAGGATCTATGGAAAGGAGTACAGTTGAGACCGAGTCGAGAACCTTCTTCAGCACTGGAGAAAAATAGATGAGGTGTCAGGGCTGGAGAATGAGGAATCTAATAGCCTCCAACCTGATGACATGAACATCAATTTCTCAGACTTCCAGTCCACATTCCTTTTTCCCTCTCTCACCTTATCTCCTTGTCTGCACTCTCTGATACTCCTCCCCCTTTTCTATTTTCCATGGCTATGCTGTCAGACTCCCTGTTCTCCAGCCCTGTATCTTTCACCAATCAACTTCCCAGCTCTTCATTTCCCCCCTTCCCCCACTCCTGGTTTCACCTATCACCTTGTGTTTCTTCCTCTCCTCCCCCACCTTCATACTCTGACTCCTCATCTTTTCTTCTGCAGTCCTGAGGAAGGGTCTCAGCCCAAAACGTCAACTGTACTCATTCCACAGATGCTGCCTGGCCTGCTGAGTTCATCCAGCATTTTGTGTGTGTTGCTTGGATTTCTAGCATCTTGTTTGAAATAAGGACAGACATTGCTGAAACCCTGAGGCAACTCCTCTGGAGGGAAGACAAGACTAAAAATGAGTTGTCGACTGCTGAAGCTGCAACATGCAAGCAAAGGCCTGCAGTCCAACTGTAGAGAGTTGTCTGAGGTAGACTGGGGAACACTACTTGTGGGCTCAATAGCGGATCAGTAATGGCAAATGTATAATGGGTACGTAGGAGAAGTGTTCCTTCCTGTCTGGGACAGCAATGAAACAGGAAGGGTGGAACCAGTCATGGCCAAAAGGGGCAATTAGGGATTGCATAAGATGCAAAGTTCAAAGTAAACTTTGTTCATGTCACCATAAGTTACCCAGAGATTCATTTTCTTATGAACATTCACAGTAGAACAAAAAATACAAATAGCAGTAATGAAATACTGCCCACAAAGACTGATAAACAACCAATATGCAAAATAAGACAAACTATACAAATACAAATAATAATAATAATAATAATGATATTGAACAATTAATACTGAGAACATGAGTTGTAGAGTCCTTGAAAGTGAGTCCATAGGGTCAGAAGGTGTTCAGTCATTATGGATAAAGATAAGGAACTGCAAAGTTAAAAAGACCTTGACTGAAGTTGTATACAGACCTACAAACAGTAGTAAGGATGTGGTCTACAAATTACAACAAAAAAGCATGCCGAAAGAGCAATGTTACAATAGTCATGGGGGATTTCAATAGCAGGTAGATTGGGAAGATCAGGTTGGTGCTGGATTCCAAGAGAGCTAATTTCTAGAGTGCCTATGAGATGGCTTTTCAGAGCATCTCATGGCTGAGCCCACTAGGGGACCAGCTATTCTGGATTGGATGTTGTGTGAACCACAATTGATTAGAGAGCTTAAGGCAAAAGAACCCTTAGGGGCAAGTGATCATAATATGACCAAGCACCACCTGAAATTTGAGAAGGAGAACTAAAGTCAGATGTATCAGTATTACAGTGGAGTAAAGGGAATTACAGAGGCATGGGAGAGGAGTTGGCCAGAATTGATTGGAAAAGAACATTGGCAAGGATGACGGCAGAGCAGCCATGACATAAATTTCTGGAAGCAATTCAGAAAGCACAGGATATATACACCCCAAAGAGGAAGAAGTATTCTAAAGGTAAGATGACACAACCATGGCTAACAAGCAAAGTGAAGGCCAATGCCAAAGAGAGGGCATATAATAAAGCAAAAATTAGTGGGAAGTTAGATAATTGGGAAACTTTCAAATACCAACAGAAGGCAACTTAAAACGTCATTAAGAGGGTAAAGATGGAATATAAAGCTAGCAATTAATATTAAAGAGAATACCAGAAATTCCTTCAGATACATGAAGTGTAAAAGAAAGGCAAGAGTGTGTATCGTACCAGATGAAAACAATGCTGGAGAGATAGTAATGGGGGACAAGGAAATGGCAGATGAACTGAATAAGTATTTTGCATCAGTCTTCACTGTTGAAGAACAAGAAGTATGGTGTAAGTTCCAGCTTTCAGAGGGCTTGAAGTGGGTGATGTTACCATCCCTAGTTGCCCCTTTTGGCCACGACTGATTCCACACTTCCTGTTTTATTGCTGTCCCTGACAGGAAGGAACACTTTTCCCATGTACCCATTATACATTTGCCTTTACTGATTTGTTGTTAACCCCACAATTACTGTTCCCCAGTCTACCTTAGACAACTCTCTACAGCAGACTGAAGGCTTTTGGTTTGCATGTTCAGCAGTTGACAACTCATTTTTAGTCTTGTCTTCCCTCCAGAGGAGCTGCCTCAGGGTTTCCAGCAATGTCTGTCCTTATTTCTGTTACCTGGGTTATTGAGAGCATCACAGTTTGCAGCAAGAGTGAAGGATGGACATTGCTAGAGTCTTGGCCTCAACTCCAGTGTTCCTGATACTGGGTTAAAGACAGAGGATGGGGGACTTTCAATTCTGGTTAGAAATGATGGCAGAATATGTTGAAAACACTCATCAGGTCAGGCAGCATCTGTAGAAACAGAAACAGAATTAACGTTCCGGGTCAAAGATCCTTCATCAGAACTGAGGGAGGAGAAAGATCAAGTTAGCTTTGAGGTGCCCAGAGGATGGGTGGGTGGATGGAACAGAAGGGAAATCTTTGACAGGGTTACTGTGAGGATATGAAGATGGAGCATAATGTGGATAGAAACAATGAGCCAAGGTGAAGAGGAAAGAATTGGCCGGCTGTGATGCAGAGAAAGGGAATCACCTGGACTGATGTGTCCAGAAACTGCAACATGTGGAGAGAGTAGCTAAGATGCTGGTTCTCAAGTTACGTTGCTTTCCTTTCCACAACAAGGGCTCACTTTCGAGTACTTTTCATCTCATGTTCTCAAAATTTATTGCTTATATATTTCTATTATTTCCTTTTGTGCTTATTTTTGTATTTGGAGTTTGTTATCATTTGTACATTGGTGTCTGTCCACCCTGTTGGCTTCATTCTTTCAATGACTGAATGATTTTTCTTGTATTTCCAGTGAATGCCCACAAGAAAATGAGTTGTATATGGTGACACAATGGATCTGTACTTTGAAAATAAATTTACTTTGAAATTAGAAATTTGTAATGTTACACCTCAGCTTCCAGGTGAATCTCCTCTGCACCCCCTCCAGTGTAATTACTCCCTACTGTGCAGAGAACAAAGCTGCGGGTTTCACTCCCAGACAGCAATGCATTATAAAGTTGTTACACAATGTTCCTGCTCTACATCACAGTATCCCATCTGCCTTCTTCACCACCTTATCCACCTGTGCTGCACTTTCTGGGGTCTGTGATCTTGTAACCCAAGTCCCATGAATTCATTGACCCCCCTGAGGACACAACCATTCACCCGACCAAATGCATCCACCTTGCAATTGACACCAGGTCCTGAACTCTCATTTCCTCAAGGCTGCAAATTTACATGCAAGAGTAAGCAGTATGTGTTTGTCCGGATCCTATGGCCATTAAACATCCTCCACACAGGCCCCTCTCTCCACATACCCCAGCAAAGAGAAATGTCCAATGTCTGTAACTTGTTTCCAGCACCTTTCCCTGCCATCTCCCTCCCTGTCAGGACGCCTCTTCCTGCTGTGCCTTTGGCCATGATCTTTGCATCCTCACAGGCCACAGTTGTAGAACCAGGAGATTGGAGGGTGGCAAATGTTATTCCTGGATTCAAAAAAGGTCACAGGGATTATCCTAGGACCAGTGAGTCTCACATCAGTGGCAAACCATTGGAGAGGATTCTGAGAGATGGAATTTATGAGCATTTGTGGAAGCATAGACTGATTAGGAGCAGTCAGCATGTCTTTGTGAGGGGCAGGTGGTGCCACACGAGGTTGATTGACTTCTTTGAGGAAGTCACAAAACAAATTGATGTAGGTAGAATGATGGATGTAGCGTATATGGATTATAGTAATGTGCTTAACAAGGTTCCTTTGTTAGACTCTTTTAGAAATCAGGATGCATGGGATCCAGGGAAACTTCACTGCGTGGATTCAGAATTGTCTTGCCTACAGAAGACAGGCAGTGTTACTCGATAGAGGGTATTCTGCCCAGAGATCTATGACCAGTGGTGTTCCACAGGGATCTGTTCAGGGGCATCTGCTCTTTGTGATATTTACAATTGGCTTGGATGAGGAAATGGATGGATGGTTTAGAAAGTTTGCAGATGTCGTGATGGTTCGTGGTGTTTTGTGGATAGTGTAGAAGGTTGTTGAAGGTTACAACAGGATATTGATAGGATGCAGAGATGGGCTGAGAGTTAAGTGGAAGAAAGCTTAGGGGAAATGCCAGAGGTAATTATATTACATGGAGTGGTAGGTGTCTGCAATGCATAGCTGTGGGTGGTGATAGAGGCCTATACATTAAGAAGACTAGGACACCGTTAGATAAGCACACGCATGGAAGGCAAATGGAGGGTTAGAGTCTGTGTAGGTAGGGAGGTTAAATTTATCTTGGAGACTGTTGAAATCTCAGCACAACATTATGCACTGAAGGGCCCACAGGGTGCTGTACTGTTCTACGTTCTGCATTTAAAATGCACTCACTCACTAATGCCTTCCTGACTGCTACCCTCCTCACTAATGCCCATCTGGCTTTGCCAAAACCACTCAGCTCCAGACCCCATCCTGGCCTTGATCTCAACACAGAATAAGGGGTTCATTTCCAGTGGGAGGTGACAGCGTCAGGTTGTGTTTGGATGAGTGAGACATTAAAGAGTCCTGGTAAAACTGAAGTCAATGAGCACCATGGGGAAACGCTCCAGTTTCACACTGAAATTCATTGGTTCATGTGTTGTCCCAACTGATCAATTTGATTTTACCCCTGTGCTGCCTGTGTAGAGATTGAACATTCTTCATCTTCCTTCCTCCCCATTAGAAGGCTTCATTTGGAAGATTCTATTGCTCTTAATCCACCTTTATTGTGTACAACAGACATTGTCTCTGGCTCTTTCCTGTCCACACAATGAGTGCTCCAAGAACTTTCAGTTTGGACATTGGACCCTTCCCGTAGCAACTCCTACAGTATTGTCTCGAGACTGGGATGATTGACCTCCAACAGTTACCCCATTCCCCCTCTATGTGAGGCATGATTCCAAACACAGGAGAGTTTTCCCTATATTCCATTGATGTCAGTTTCCCTAGGTTAGGGCATCCGCAAAAGATCTACCCCAGTCCTCTTGTTAAAAGTATCACTTCCAACTGTCTCTCCTTCCACTATCACAAGAGAACAGATGTCACGACATATAACAATGACAATAAACCTGATTCAGATTCTGGTTGTGAACAGTTGTGAAGCCTCATGCTACATTTCCTGCTCCTCCCTGCCCAGTGTGAATTACCTGGAAATCATCTCCCACAGGAGACAAGAGAGCCTCACTCACCACCACCCCATGTTTGGAGAAACATTTTGGAAATACAAACTAAGTTTAAAATTTCTTATAACCTCCCCCATCTATTCCTTTCATAGCTTTTGTAAACTTTGCAAACAAGAGAATATCTGCAGATGCTGGAAATTTGAGCAACACACGCAAAAATTGTTAACTGTATTTGTTCCTGGCCCAAAACATCAACTGTACTTTTTTCCATAGATGCTGCCTAGCCTGCTGAGTTCCTCCAGCATTTTGTGCATGTTTGTATACTTTGATATAGTTACACTGAGCATACGCTGTTTTGGGGTAGAATCCCAGCCGATCCAAACCATCCTTTTAACTGCAGTGTTCCTATCCAGGCAACCTCTGCACACGCTCCAGTTCACATGATACTCCAGGTCTAGACAGTGTTTAATATGGTCATTACATGACATCTTTGCCACTATATCCTACTCCTCCATTGATGAAGGCAAGCATCCCATCTGACTTCCTCACCACCTTGTCCATTTGTGCTGGGAATTTCAGGGATTTATGGAATTGTAATCCAAGGTTCTTCTGCTCATCTACCCTCCCTATTCAACCTTGATTTCATCTTCTCAAATGCTTCACCTTGCACTTCTCAATCCCCAGTCCCTCATTTCCTCAGCCTACACAGCCATCGACAGGAGAAACCAGCATGGGGTTCCATGGACTTTGTGGCCATCACACACCCCAAACACAGACACTTCCTTCTCCCCTTTATTCCACCAATTAATATGGTGAAGGCAAAATTGTTTTCTTCCTGAATGTTCCCTGCTTCCTGTGGTGAGGGAGATTAATATTTAAGTTACTAGGAGATGAATGACTGAGATCTGTTGAACATGGGGCCAAAATATCTTTTGGAAGGATATTCTGTGACAGAATCAGTGTTGGGAGGAATAGAGTTTTAATTTCTCCTGTTCAACCAGTAGGAACTAAAATCTACAAAAACAACCTGTACCTATGTTGCAATATTAATTTCAGTCACTGAACAAACAGGAGAAATGAGTTGCTTCATACCAAATAATTTGTTATGAAAATCCAACAGAACAGCAGGTTGGGAAATCCGACTAACGCCCAGAAACATGGTGTCTTTCAATAGTGAAGAAAATTATGATTTCAGAAGCTGTCTGTAGGATACAAAGTAATATTCTTCTTCCATAGATCCCTAGTCATATCACAAGTGTGAATTTCTTATCAGGCGAGATGCTTGGCCCATTCCAATTCATCTCCCCCTACAGATGGAACATGTCCTTCAGGCCTTTTGCCCTCTCTAGATGCTTTCATCTTCAGCTGCCTCCATGACATCAGCCTCCTTGATTTCCCCAATCAAACTTCACCCTTCCAAACAGCTGTCCATTCACTTTGTGTCAATCCCAGCCCGGTCATCACAACCACAGACAACACCATCCCTTGAGCCTCCGCGTTTCCTCGTCCTGTACAACCCTAATTGCCCACTTGTCTGTTATGGTCCTCTTCCTGATCTCAGCTGTTCTATCCACAGCAGTGTTATGTATGGCCTCCTTGGTGAAATGTGGCCACCTACACGGTGGACCATAATCTGCCATTGGTGTGCATTCCTCTAGATGTTTGCGATAGGTTGCCCTTGCACCTCCCAGCTTTGCTCATGCCACTGAGTATTCCATACCGCCATGCCATTGGCCACTGCCCAGAGTCAGTACAGATTCTAATTGGCCCGGCTGCTCTGGGAGCTGTGGGGTTACAGCCACCAACTCAGCTAATTGGCTGGATCCTCCGTGATGTTCTTGCCTGTCACAGGGTGGAGGGCAGCAGCTTTCCACCACTTCTTGCCTCCCCGTCAATGGCTGGGGCCTTTGGTGAACCAGAATTGTTGTTTCTCCTCAGGGGTCAGATTGTTGTATGGCTTACCCCACTGTGTGGGTGGGGGGTTGATTATAGAGGCCATAGGAACACACGACCAAAGATAGAGGACCAGATATGGCCTATCAACTGTGCTCTGCAAGTGCATCATGGCTGATCCATTTTCCTCTCAGCCGCAATCTTCTGCCTTCTCCCCATATCTCTTCATGCCTCGATTAATCAAGAACCTATCAACCTCTGTCTTAAACAGACCATATGAAATGACCTTCACAGCTGCCTGTGCCAATGAATTCCACAGATTCACCACTCTCTGGCTGAAGAAATTCCTCCTCTTTTCCATTATAAATGGACACCTCTCTACTCTGAGGCTGTGTCCTCAGGTGTACCACTCCCCACACATTCCTGCTCCTGCTCCTCCTCTCCCTCCTGGGAGTGAGTGGCAGCAGGCCAATACCACCCTTGGCAGGAATAGGACCACGCGGTCAACGGCCCGGCTTGCAATGTCTCCAGTGCATGGGCAGGGGGGTGGTGGGCAATCATTTTGAAGGGAAATCGCAGGACTCCACTCTACCCCTTCCAGTTTCTCACAATCCAACCAAACATCCCCATCCGCCATCCATATGTTGGGCTCATCGCCTCACCACATCAAGGCTCGGACCTTAAGGCTAATGGGATTCTGTTTGCCAATTGGTTGCACCGCTATTAGCTAACAGGCTAACTTCATGCTCTTGTCTTCTAACTCTGTGCCAACCAGACGGCTTCCCCCCCGGTGACACACTGCAGTGCAGCAACTCCACCAAATTCTTAAGAGCTGCTATCTCCTGCCAGCTCCATGCAATCATTTCTTGCTGGTGCTTTATGGTGGCTGCAAACAGCCAGAAAGCATCCTGCAGGCTCCACGTTCTCCTGGGATCTCTAGCATTCTCAGCACTGGAATGATATGGTGTGTGATTTCCACCTCACTGGAGTCCAACTGGTCTGACTAATCTATAGGTGCCTTGTAGTCAGCCAGGGGGTTAGCATGACTCCCAAATCTTGGGTTGCTGTTGATCCACCCCTGGGATTCAGCACTGCTCTTATGGGGATGGGTGATCTCTCTCTTGTTCATCCTTCCAAATATACTCACCTTCTGTCCAACCATTGAATGCTGCCGACCATGCCAATTGTAATATGGAAGCAGATTCCTGATTCAGTGAGTGAAACTGAAGACACGGATTGTGAGTGAGTACATTACCTATTTATTTATAAACAAATAGTGAAGTACTAAACTGGGCATAATTGAAATACTGAACATTCATCAACCCTTCTAACTCAACATATACTCCATTCAATCTCCCCAACTATAAAACTGCAGAACTAAGCTGGCCAAGAACAAATACTTAACTGAGTAAATGTGGAGGGCTCATCTATGTCTGCAATGCTCTTTCCCAAAAGTCCTTCAACCTTAGTCAAGACTTCAACATGAAGTGGCCCTGGAGAAAATGGAAAGAGAGCAAATCTCTCATATGTGCTGTTTTTATACTCGTGATGCACCCAGAACTGGAAGCCAGTGCCATGGTGCACAGGTGACCAATGGGAAAGAGCTGCTTCATCCTCTCAACAGACCAAATAATGGCCAATACCCCAAATGTGGCTTTTCACTGACAAATAAGCCAGCTCCTCACATGACACAGGTCAGGCAGCATGTGTGGAGAGATGAACTGAGTTAATCGCTCAGAGCAAAACTCTTCATCTGGTGAAGATGACACTGAACTACAATGTCCACACAACACTGTCCACACAAACTTTTCATTCTTTTTCAAGAGGTTAGTTAATGGAAGGGCAACATTAGCAAAATTCTTACAAAATTTTCGGTAATATCCTACCATTTCCAGGAATC
The DNA here is from genome assembly GCF_048418815.1 of Hemitrygon akajei. Classification (NCBI taxonomy): domain Eukaryota; kingdom Metazoa; phylum Chordata; class Chondrichthyes; order Myliobatiformes; family Dasyatidae; genus Hemitrygon; species Hemitrygon akajei. The sequence goes on along the minus strand of NC_133130.1, from coordinate 94,955,623 downwards.
TTCTGAGAGTTGTTTTATCCCTGTGGGAGTGGAGATCTCTAAAATTGCCTGAACTTTTGCCTGAACAGGAGCTACCTTACCTTGACCCACAACATTTGTTTGCACTGGGAGAAGAACCAGCACCTTATCTCCAGGCCTTCATTTTCTCCTCAGCCGATTTCAAATTTTCCCTGGCTAAGGTACAAGCTTTATGTAATCTGTCTTTAAATTTTAAAACATAGTCCAGCAAATTAGTATGTACCTCTTTACTAATCCATTGTTCTTTTAATAAGGCCAACGATCCTCTAACTCTATGCCCAAATACAAGTTCAAATGGACTGAAAGCTCATGATTCCTGTACCGACTCCTTTACTGCAAATAAAATTAAGTATATACCCTCATCCCAATCATTTTCATTTTCCGCACAATACGTCCTAACCATAGTCTTGAGGGTAGAATGAAACCTCTCCAAGGCTCCTTGTGATTCTGGATGGTATGCAGGTGAGGTAATCTGCTTAGCTCCCAATTTATAAACTACCTGTTGAAACAATCCAGACATAAAATTACTACCTTGATCAGATTGTATTTCCTTAGGCAACCCAAAATAAGTAAAGAATTTGATAAGAGCCTTTGTTACAGTTTTAGCTGTTATATTCCCAAATGGTTCTGCCTCTGGAAACCTAGACATGATAGTCAGCAAGTACTGATAACCAGTTTTTGTTTTTGGTAATAGACCTACACAATCTATAATAATTTTGGAAAACTGTTCACCTGGAATAGGTTGCAGTGGGGCCACTGGAATAACTTGATTAGGTTTCCCCACAATTTGGCAAGTACGACATGTTCTGCAAAATGTCGCCACATCTTTTCTCAAACCAGGCCAGTAAAAATGTTTTAAAATCTTGTCACAGTTTTCCTCACCCCTTGATGTCCACCCAAGGGCACACTATAGGCTAAAGTTAAAATCTCATTTTGATAAACTTTAGGAACAACTACTTGGTGAACAATACTCCATTCATCTCTTGCAGGAATTGTAGGCGATGTCTACTTCCTCATCAATACTCTTTTCTCAAAATAATATCCTACTGGCACCTTATCAGTTTCACTATCCGGAAGAGCTTGTTCTTTTAATTTGATAATTTCAGGGTCTCTATTCTGCTTTGCTATCAACTCCTTCCAAGACAGAGACAAATCTTCATGGTCAGACTTACTCCAAGAATCTTGTTCAAGCAATGAATGTAAAAAAGTTTCTGACACATCCTCAAAACTCGAATCTTGAGTTGAACAGTCATGGGTAACAACCTCATTCTGCACATCGAGCTTTTTAGCCATAACTCGAGTTACAACACAGGAAGAATCTGTGTTAGAATCCATCCATGGTTCCTCTGACTTTATTGTCAAATGCACTTCAGGAAAAACTTGTCCATTTGCCAGGTCATGTCCTAACAATAAGGAAATATCATTCATGGGTAAACTAGGTTGTAGACCTACTTTAACAAGTCCTGTAACTAACCCTGACCTTAAATTTACTCTATGCAAATGTACAGGCATAAGGGCACTCCCAACACCTCATATATAGTTTACCTCACCAGTATCAGACTCATCATTAAACTTTAACACACTGTCTAACATCAGTGATTGAGAAGCTCCAGTATCACTAAGGATTTTTAATGGCACCGGAGTGGATCCCTCTTTCAAGGATACAAATCCTTCAGTTATAAAATAATCATATTCCTTCTTAACTTGGTCAGACTCTGACAAAGCTTCATTTATGTTTATCAAACCCTGTGGAATTACAGGTGTTTCAGTATGTTGCACACAATCATCTGGGACTGCTTCCTTCTCCTTCTTTTTCAATCAGAAACAGTTAGCTATTACGTGATCAGGTTTCTTACAATAATTACAAATGAGACCAAAGTGTCTTTCTTTCACAGGTTTTCCTTCCTCCTTACCTTTCTCACTAACTTCTGATTTAATTTCTGGTTTACCTTGATTCTCTGTGTTATTTTTCCTTTTAAAGGTTCTGCCCTGAGGAAATTTATTCTTGCGGATTAAAGCATACTCATCAGCTAATTTAGCAGAGTCCTGCAATGTAGCGGTGTCCCTTTCATTTAAGTATGTCCTTACTTCAACAGGGATGCTCCTTTTAAATTCCTCCATTAAAATCAGCTCTTTCAATTTATTATAGTCCCCATTTACATTTTTAGAGGAAACCCATCTCTCAAAATACACAGCTTTATCATAGGCGAATTCCACATAAGTTTTTACCACAGATTTCTTCAAATTTCTGAATCTTTCTCTATACGCTTCCAGAACTAGCTCATATGCCTTTAATACATGCAGTTCCACAGTATCATAATCAAGTGCTTGCTCAGCAGTTAAAGCTGTATAAACTTGTTGTGGTTTGGCTTTAATTACACTCTGTAACAACACTGGCCAGTTCTCTTTCAGCCACTCTGAAATCAGAGCAACAATTTCAAAATGTTGAAAATATTTCTCTACTTCTGTTTCATTAAATGGAGGGTCCAATTTAATTACCTGGTGAACAACAAACGTTTTTCTAGAACCAGAAGACTGATTCTCAGACTTTAATTCCGCCATTGCAAGTTCAAATTCCCTCTGTTTATTTTCAGCTTCTAACCGACTTAGTTCCAAGTTAGCTTTCAGTTGCTTCTTTTTATTTTCAGCTTTTCCTTTGAATTACAGGCTTTGTTGTAACCTTTGAAATACCTTTAAGATCCAACCTGCTAGCAATCTCAGATACATCACTCTTTTTCGCCTTCGCTAATAACTGCGGATCTGGCGATGCCAGGAAGTTGTCAATATTCATTGTTGGCAAATAACATTCACAAGCCAATCAAACAAAAGAATCCGGTATTCCACTTTTCCAAAACATCGATTGACAATTAAACAAGGATTTAAGCCCAAAAATGGTACATGCCAGTCGAGAGCTCCCAATTGTTATGATTCAGCAACAATAAATATAGAATTGCAATAGTTTTTTAATAAACAAATAAAATCTTTATTAAACACTGCTAAAAATAACCAAAAGTTAACAAATGTTTCACTTAACAGGAAGTCAGCTGTTATACGGCAGCTCGAACAGTCCTTAAAAGGAGAAATGCAGACACAGTTCTTAAAAGTAGTAAATGCAAAAGTCCAAATGATTTACACAGTCAATTAGGAGAGATTTTCCTAGAAGTAACGAATTCTTCGACGACACGACGTTACTGCTGATCCCAGCTGAAATATGTCTTGCCTGAAGGATTTACGACGAAGGAAATAAAATGGCTTAAAGGCACGGACCTTTCCTTGGCGAAACACTGCATCCAGCACTTTCTGCTCGTTCAATGTAATGCAGGAGCTATCTCGGATGCAGGTTACTAATTCCTTGAATGAAGATTAAATAACGTTGAACCTGTTTTACCGCCAACAACATCAACTTTTCTCAATCCTTCGGGTTTTATGAGCTTTGATAATTCTTCACTCTCCGACTGGACTTTAACTGGCAGCAATTTTCAGAGCTGCCGGCACAACGATTCTTACAGTAGAAATTAAAATTCCACTTTGAAATGAAACTGCATCATGAAATCAAATACGCAGCAGAACGGATTCACTGACGAATTAAGCTACAAACTGACCTGCATCACAGTGAGACATGCTCCTTTTATACCTGTTGAAAGAGGCCATCCCATGACCTCTCACTGGTGGGAAAATTACATCACTCCACCATCATAAGACCATTACATCATGCCCAGCAGAGACTCGATAACATCATGGTCATGTGACAGTCACAAGACACCCACGGGTACGTATCAGGGGATGTTATCCGTCAGGGGTAGTAAATGAACAGACTGAGCAAGAGTTCAAGTCCGGATCCATGTGCTCCATGCTCAATCATCGGGGATCTTGGAAGTCGTGTTGAGGCATGCTGGAGACCATCGGTCCCTAGGTCAGGGATTCATCCTGGGTTGGATATTTGAAATAATTGCTTTAGCTTTCCTAATGAAGGTGTGTATAATTTTATATTGTCCATGTATAGAAAGTGTGTCAAGTTATGATTTGTTTGGTTATTTTTGATTTGATATCCAATTTCTGTCTAATTCAGCAAATTAGAGTCCAGCTTTCATGCCAGACAGAGCCATAGTGGGCTTAAAGCGTCATCCTGGAAAATGCCTCGGTTTATTTTGATAGCAGTGGTTGTTTGTATTTTAGTTGTTAATAGATAGAGTGATAATGGTATGCCAATGCTTCATCACATGTTGTAGGCATTTACCAAGAATTGGTTGTAGTTTATATATATACATATATATAAAGAGCTTCTATTAACTATGAGTGTGAGACAGAAGCACATGCTTTTTCGTAGTCAGTAAAACAACATGACAAATTTCTGCATTTCTGCCAAGCTTGATTTGGAATTACAGAATCTATTATCAACTGTTCCTTACACCCTTTCATACCATTTTGGCATCCTCTCTGCTCTTTTGTATGTAAGTTCTGGTTATCTAAGTGAGTAGTGATTGGTTGTGAGATGCATAGTGTTACTATTTCTTATATAGTTGTAAACAAGTAATGTGACAATATTTTAATGAGTCATTTGTGATTTCTCCTTTAGGTAAGTTTCTCATATTAGCATCCCTTTTCTACAGCTGTGTGAGGAATTGTAAGAACATGGGAAGTGCGCATGCGGGTAATCGATCGCGTGGTGAATCAGTCGGTCCTCCTATGTGCAGGAGGGCTCTCTCTTTTGGGCATAGGATTTCAAATGCCTTTTGTCTAGGTGGGCCCAGCTCATCGTTCCCACACTGTAAGCTGCCCAGAGTGGTAGTGTTACTAACGTGATTGGGTAAAAACATTTAATCATACAACTGCATCATTGTTCTTGCCCCACAGATATATAACACTTTGGCGATGAGAATCAAAACAAGATTGGCCACTCTAATCCATGTTGCTCCACAGCTATGGCAAAAAATGGCCCATGGAAACTGGCTTCAATGGAAGAAAACTTTCCTGGACTATGTCGAACACCTACTAACATGACTCAAGAAAAATGTTTAATCCTACTATTCCATTGTCATTCTTGTTCAGAGGATATGTAACAAGTCTGACATCAGTCCCGTGTAAATTATTAAAAGGTGTTCTAATGGACAAATATAGAAGTATTTGGATGGACAAGGCCTATTTAGAGATAGTCTTTATGGCACCGTGTGTAGCAGACTTACCTAACTAATCTTGTAGAGAGTTTTAAGTAAGTTATCAAGAAGATTGATGAAGGGAAATTGGTGGATGTTATCTACATGGACTTTAGCAAGGTGTTTGGCAAAGACTCACATGGGAGGATAGCCTGGAAGAATAAGTGCTTGGATTTCAGGATGAAGTAGTCAATTAGATTCAACATTGGCTTAGTGGGAGAAGTCAGAGTGTGGTAGTAGATTGGAAATATGTGACGAGGGGTGTGCCTCAAGTGTGCTGGTCCAATGTTTATCATTTCTATTCACCATTTGGATGATAATGTGGTAAACTGGATCATCAAATTTGCCAATGACACCAGAATGGGGGATAGTCAACAGTGAGGAAGACTATCAAAGCTTACAAAATGATCCTGGACCAGCTGGGATAATGGGCTGAGAAATGACAGATGGCATTTAATGCAGACAAATGTGAGATGTTTCCATTTAGGAGGACAAATCAAGCTAACATGCTTACAGTGAACAGGGCACTGAGGAGTGCTGTAGAATTGAGGGATCTGGGAATAAAGATCCATAATAACACACACAAAATGCTGGAGGCACTCAGCAGGCCAGGCAGCATCTATGGAAAAGAGTGTTTTGGGGAAAAACCCTTCATCAGGATTGGAGAAAAAAGTTGATAAGTCAGAGCAATGAGGTTGAGGAAGGGGAGGAAGAAGTACAAGGTAATAGGTGATAGGTGAAAGGGGGAGGGGTGAAGTAAAGAGCTGGGAAGTCAATTGGTGAAAGAGGTACAGGGCTGGAGAAGATGGATGCAATAGGAGAGGACAGAAGGCCATGGAAGTAAAGGAAGGTGGAGGAGCAGCAGAAGGAGGTGGTGGGCAGGTAAGGAGATAAGGTGAGAGGGAAATGGGAATGGGGAATGGTGAAGGGGGGACAATTATTGGAAGATTGAGAAATCAATGTTCATTACATCAGGTTGGAGGCTACCTAGACAGAATATAATGTGTTACTCCTGAAACCTGAGTGTGGCATCATCACGGCAGTAGAGCAGGCCGTGGACAGTCATAATGATGTCAGTCTACTGCCGCAATGAGGCCACACTCACCAACCGCCTTGTACTTCTTCCTCCCCTCCCCCCAACTTCTTTCTCTGACTTTGTGTATTCTTTTCTCCAGTTCTGATGAACTTTGCCAAAACTTTGACTATACTCCTTTCCACAAATGCTGCCTGGCCTGCTGTGTGTATTGCTTGGATTTCCAGCATCTGCAGACTTTCTCTTGTTTGTAATAAAGATAGAAATTCCTCAAAAGTGGCATCAGGGGAGTTAAGAGAGTTAAGAGAGCTTTTAGCACATTGACCTGCATAAATCAAAGCACCAACTACAGGAGTTCTGATGCTATGTTGAAATTGTATGAGGCATTGGTGCGGCCAAATTTTGAGCAATGTCTGCAATCCGGGCATCTACTTACAGCAAAGATATCAATTAGCTTGAAAGAGTACAGAGAAAATAAACACAGATTTAGCTGGGACTCGAGAACCTTACAGGATAAATTGAATAGGTTAGGACTTTATTTTATAGAGGGCAGGAGAATAATGGAAGATCTTATAACAATATACTACACAAAATTATGAGGTATATAGAGTGAATGCATGCAGGCTTTTTCCCCCCTGGTTTGGAGAGAATAGACCTATAGGTCGTAGTTGTAGAGAAAAATTTAAAGAGAATCTGAAGGGAAACTTCTTCACTTAGAGGAAGGTGTGAATATAAAAATGATCTGCTAACAGAAGTTCTAGAGGTGGGTTCAAGTGTAACATTTACAAGAAGTTTCAGTAAGTACAAGGATGAGGGAGGTGTGGAGGTCTATGGTCCACGTTTGGGTAGATGAGACAAAGCATAGCATCAGGCTGGCACATTTAAACCTGCCAAGAAAAGACAAGCATAGCTGGGGCCCATGTGAGTGCCCATGGCTACACTTCTGTTTTGGAGAAACTAGGAGAAATTGTTGAGGGAATTTATCTACCAGATGGAGGAGAGTGGCGGTAGAGGGTTAGGCCCACTGTCCAGAAATAAGCTGAGACCCTTAATGCTTTCCTGATGAGGAATGGAAATTTATAGGGACTGGACATCCATAGTGTAAATAAGGCAATCCAGGCCAGGGAACTGAAAGGTTGAAGTCATGGAGAGCATGTGGCATATCATGAACGTAGCTTGGAAGGGGATGACCCAACAAGGACAAACTGGAGTTGAAATATGTAGACATGAATTCAGTGGGTCTGGAGCAAGAAGAAACCATGGGCTTGTGGAACAGTTCAGTTTGGTGTCATCATTCATCAGAAGGATGACACAGCCTGATATCTGGTGAGTAAGTCTTGATGAAGGAAACACATAAGTAACCACTGGGAGCTCAACAGGAAGGTCCTTGTCAACTGCTGTTAATTACCAACTCGGTGGTGAAGGCAATAAGCAAAAGTCAGTCAACCACTCATTGTGATACCCGAAGCGAACCATAAAAATACTGTGCTGGTAACCTTTTACTCAGAGTGTACATTGCTGAGAACTTCCTAAGAAGGTTGGAGTCATTCAATGTCTGTAGTGAGATGCTGAAGATGTTCTATAGGTCAGTTGTGGAGAGCGCCCTCTTCTTTGTGGTGGCGTGTTGGGGAGGAAGCATTAAGAAGAGGGACGCCTCACGTCTTAATAAGCTGGTAAGGAAGGCGGGCTCTGTCGTGGGCAAAGTACTGGAGAGTTTAACATCGGTAGCTGAGCAAAGGGCGCTGAGTAGGCTACGGTCAATTATGGATAACTCTGAACATCCTCTACATAGCACCATCCTGAGACAGAGAAGCAGTTTCAGTGACAGGTTACTATCGATGCAATGCTCCTCAGACAGGATGAAGAGGTTAATACTCCCCAATGCCATTAGGCTTTACAATTCTACCGCCAGGACTTAAGAACTTTTTAAAGCTATTATTAATGCTTTTTGAGATGGTGATTTAGATGCATATCACTTTTTTTTTACTGAGTTAAGTATTGTATGTAATTAGTTTTGCTACAACAAGTGTATGGGACATTGGAAAAAAGTTGAATTTCCCCATGGGGATGAATAAAGTATCTATCTATCTATCTATCTATCTATCTATCTAAACAGCCGGAAGACTTCAAACAAAGTTGTCCACTACTGGACAAAATTAAGTTTATTCTAATATCAGTTGTTGTTATAGTTTGGTTGCTACAGGTCAGCAATAGAATAGTTCAAACTCATGTGAATGTGCATGACACAATTCTGTAAATAATTTGTAGAATATGTTCCCTGTGATATTTTCATAACTTAGATAGTTTTTGATTATTTTAATTTTGATGTGGATATAAACAAGTTTCCCTGCCTCTGAATTTTCAGATATAATGATTCTAAATGTGTTATTCAGTATCAAAGGGAGGATATTTGGACTAACCTGTTTAATCATTCTTTTTTTGCAGTTTAGCAATTTATGCCTGTTAGTATATTTATAACTACTTATATACATGCAAATGTTTAGTGTCTTTCCTAGTAGTCACAGTATGTAAATATATGTTCAGTGTATGCCCTAGTGGTTACAGTTCTTTGTAACCTTCTGGAAAGTCCTGGAAGCTTCCCTTGGTGTTGCATTATTTGGATGGGGTGATCTGATTGGTTAACTCTTATCTACAAATTTGAATGGAAATTATAAAAAGAGCTGACCACATGATGCTGCCATCTCTTTAAGTTGCTTTCTCCCTTAATTTGCTAGAATTCTATCACTCTTCTCCAGAGCACCTGATTAACTTGGTCCAGTTATGGTCTAAAGAGCTGAATTGAGCAGGAGATGGAGCTCTGACTGGCCTTCACAAGGCCACATTTGGTGGGTCCATTCAAAGTTGATCTGCGGGGGCATTATTTCAGTCAGAGAGTGCTCAGTCTGTAGAACCGATACCCAATGGTAATGGTGAAAACATTGTGGGCCGAATTCATTGAATATCAAATTCCCATTCTTTCAGGAAATCCCACTTTGGAAACAGTGTGAGAGTGGTTCCAGTCTAATGCAGCAATTATCCAGAGGAGGCTTGGGTGGAAATGGTGACTATGGACCCTTGGTTCACAAAGTTCTTCCTCACAAGGCTTTCCTCCCTGGTGTCAGGGTGTGTGTCGACAATCATTAAAGATTGAGAATGGAGGCATTGTCTGATCCCATCAATCAATGTATCTAATTAAACTGGGCGACGTAATGGTGTAGCGGTTCGCGTGGTGGCATTCCAGCTCGGGGGTGTTCCACAGTTCGGAGTTCGACTCCGGCACCATACTGTAGGGAGTCTCCGTATGCCCTCCCTATGGAATGCGTGGGTTTTCTCTGGGTCATCCGGATTCCTCCCACTGTCCAAAGATGTACCCGGTAGGTTAATTGGTCATTGTAAATTGGACCATGATGAGGTTTCAGTTAATTGGGTTTTTTAGGGGTTGCTGTAGCACGAAAAGCCAGAGGACCTACACTGTATTGCTAAATAATAACTATGTACCACTTGACCAGCTGTGGAAGAGGTGTTTGGACCTTGGTCTTTTATCAGCCAGTATGTAGATTAATTGGTTATTGTAAAGGCTTGGATTAATTGGGTTTCTCAGCAGTTGCTGGGGTGGGGGAGGGGGGGTGGAGACTCGGAGGGCCAGGAGGGCCTACTCTGTGTTATATTGTTAAATAAATAAATAAAGCAGTCAATTCCTCTATGTACAGGAGGACAAACCTTCAAGGAATATCGTAGTTATGAGGCAAGGCAGAATGAGGAGTGCTTGTTGTCATTGTCTGAGAGCTGAGCACTTGTAGTAAATGTATCAGAGCCTGACAGAGACCTCACTGCCTTCAGTGGAAGTGAGCGGTGAAGTGACAAGTGTGAATCAATATGATGATTACAATATTCCCTGTCGTCAGGAAGGAAGAGGGGTAGAGGGATGGATAAAGGAATAAACACGCTCATGTACATGGACAACATTCAGTGTACCTAAAGGACAAGGTCACAGAAACATTGAAACATCAGTGGGATTTTACAATATGTTCATTCATTATGTTAAATGGTCAGCAGACAAAGGAAAGTGAAGGTAATTATTCCTGTAGAAGACATTCCAATGAGCTGCTGTGATGTGATGAGATGAGAATTAACTTGTAAGTTTATCTCATGACAAAAGTTTCCAAACTTAAGAACTGGATCGATCATTTTATTGACTTTATTACAAAAAGGATGCTGTCAGAATATCGCAGTTAACATATTAATTCATTTACAGAAAGCAGCATCTTTTCAATGAGTAGATAAACACAGTGCTTAGTAATGAGGGGATGGAATGTGAAGGGAGAATGTGTTTGTTAGCAGTGGTTGAGGAGGGTACCGAGTGAAATGAAGAGATTTAGTGGAGTTAATGAGGTTGATTAATAACATCTCAGTGTTAATAACTGAGACGGTGAACATGTTCCACACTGTCAGACAAAGGCAAGAATAATCCACAATCCCTGAACCACTTTCTTTCATTCCCTTCAAACCCACTCATTTCAATATGTGGATGATGATATTGGACCACTGTCTATATCTTCTCAAATTCTGTTAAATATAACCAATTCTCCAATCTAAACACACAGAAAAATCTTTCTTTGTTTTCTAAAACATGAAAATTGATAACTAGCAAATTGGTTTAATATTAACAGGGCTCAGTTAAATTCTTTGTTCTTCCTGTCGCCCATACAAACCGGTTCATTATTTCAATGCTTTGCGGTCGAACAAGGGAATGTAACAGAGTGCAGAATAAAGTGTTACAGTTACAGAGAAAGTGTAGAACAGGCAGACAATAAAGTGCAAGGCCACAATGAGGTAGATAATGAGGTTCATCTTATCGTGCTAGGAGACCATTCAATGGTCATATAAAAGTAGGACCAAAGTTATCTTTCATTGTAGAGATATGTACAGTATATTCAGATTTTTGCAAACTACTTCCTGAAAGGAAGTGGAAGAAGAGAGAATGTCCAGGTGGCAGGGGGACTTCAGTCATGTTGGCTGCTTTCCTAAGGCGGCGAGAACTGTAGACAGAGTCCACGGAGAGGAGGCTAGTTTCATTGATGTACTGAGCTACATCCACAACTCTCAGCAGTTTCTTGTGAGCTCGGACACAGTAGCAGCAAAAACAAACCATGATGCATGTCTACAGGATGCTTTCATCTACAAAAGTTGTCAAGAGTCAAAGCGGACGTGCCTAATTTGTTTTGTATCCTGAGGAAGTAATGGTGCTGATGTACTTTCTTGGAAATGATGTCTAAATGTTTGGATCAGTACAGGCAGTTGGTGAGATCGCTCCTAAGAACTTAAAGCTCTTGACCCTCTCAATCTCATGATGCAAATGGGATCATGTGCACTGCCCATGTTCCTAAAGTCAATGACTGGCTCTTTTATTTTGCTGAGCTAAGGGAAAGACGTTGTTATAATACCATGCAACTAAGCTCTCTATTTCCTTTCTTCACTGTAACTCATCATTATTTGAGATTCCGCCCACAACAGTGATGTCTTCTGCAAACCTTTAGACGGAATTAGAGCAAAATTAGAGCAGGAGGACATGAATGCGGAGAGAATTGACAAGGGAGCTGTGGATTCACTGTGGAATTGTTTCAGCCGTTGGCACATTTTAATGGACCACGGTTCTCTGGGAGGCTGGAGATGATGCTTTACAATCCCAATGAACCCACCAACTGACTAAATGTGGACAATCTAATTCTCATTTTCAAAGCTCTTTGATCTGAATTTACAATTGGGTTTTGCTGGTCAGGAACAATGACATTACCACCTGTCCTGGGTTGAATTTTCCAATTCTCTCTCTAACTTCTACAGAAACTCAGGATGGCCCTAAAGGGATACTTCACAACATTTTTCATCTCCTCTCGGAACTTCCTCTGGGTGATGGCATAAATAAACATGTTGGTACAGGAGCTGAATGACTGAAGCATTACTCCCACCTTTTGAGCCACGACATATGAAGGTGTCATTACGAAATACTGCATAGTAATATACTCAACTGCAAGAATGACTACATGTGTCACCCATAACAGAATAAAGCTGGCCGATAAAGTGAAGAGTAAAATGATGGATCTTCTTCGATTCTTCATCTCTTGGTCGTCCTTCTCCTCCCCATTCCGCTGACCCCTTAGTCTCCTGCGGGCTACACTGGCCATCAGAATGTGCCTAATAGTGACCACGTTGAGCAGAAGGATCAGCACGAAGGGGACAACTGGGGTTAAAACACGGTGCCCCCAATCAAATGCTTGCCACACACGGGAAAATATGAAATCAAGCGATACCCAGCAGATATAAGACTTGTACGTGAAATACCACGGGACATTGGTGAACAAACTCAGCACACTCACCACTGCAATAACGATAGCTGCACCTTTCTCAGTGCAGTATCTGGTCTTCAGCCTCTGGAAGCAAATGGCCACCATCCGGTCAAAGGTGAAGGCAACAGTGAGCCAGACGGAACTAGCCACAGACACGTAACTCATGGTATTTATGATGTTGCAAAGGGGAGGTTTATAATAGTAATATATCACTTTTGGAATGACGTTAAATATGACAACCAGTAGATCTGCCACGGCCATTGCCAGAAGATACCAAGTGACACCTTTGGAGAGTCCACACCGCCCTCGTGATAGAGTTACAATTGCCACCAAGTTAGCTGTAAATATTAGAAAAGTAAACAATGTAAATTAGTCAAGTGAAGGAGAGAAAATAGAATCACTGTTAATTACTGTAGGTTTAACAGTTAAAATTAAATAAATGGGGAGGCCAATGGGCTGAAGTCTAATTTGACAATGAAACATTAGATGTAAGAAGCCATTGGAGTTCCCTATCTGGCTGACAATGGGAACCACTTGGATGAGTTGAAGAGTTGGATATCCAGCTGGTTTAACTCATCCTCACAAGGAACATCTTGTTCACTCACCTGGTTTGAACAAGAAGGTGTTGGCAGGTGAAGCCATTGAGTTCCCAGTTGATCCTATCTCAGGGTGGAAACTCAGGAACATTCTATATACCAGTCTCACATGTGTCTTCTTCCCCTCTCTTCCCTTCACATTTTGACTGATTGGATAGCCACTTCTTTTCACACCCTGGAATTGGAAACTTTCAGTGACCTTAATGCAATTTCCAGCTGTCCCTTATCAACACGGTCCATCTCCAGCTCTTCATTTGTTGACTTAATATCTCCATTTATTAGGGTAAACATAGAACAGAGAAATCTACAGAAATTTACAGGCCCTTCGGCCCACAATGTTGTGCCAACCATGCTACCTACTCTAGAAACTGCCTGGAATTTCCCTAGCACATAGCCCTCTACTTTTCTAAGCTCCATGTACCTATCTAAGAAGCTCTTAAAAGACCCTATTGTATACACCTCTACCACCATCGCTGGCAGTGCATTCCATGCACTCAGCACTCTCTGTGTAAAAAACAGCTCGAGATCTATTTCCAAGCACCTTAAACTATGCCCCCCTCGTGTTAGCCATTTCAGCCCTGGGAAAAAGCTTCTGCCTATCCACACGATCAATGCCCCTCATCATCTCACACGCATCGATCAGGTCACCTCTCATCCTCCGTCGCTCCAAGGAGAAAAGACCAAGTTCACACAATCTATTCTCATAAGTTATGCCCTCCAATCTAGGCAACATCCTTGTAAATCTTCTCTGCACTCTGTCTATAGTATCCACATCCTTCCTGCAGTGAGGTGACCAGAAATGAACACAGTACTCCAAGTGTGATCTGACCGAAGTCCTATATAGCTGTAACATTACCTCACAGCTCTTGAAATCATCCCAAGGTTGATGAATGTCAACATATGATATGTGCCTTCTTAACACTGACAACCTACACAGCAGCTTTGAGTGTCCTGTGGACATGACCCCCAAGATCTCTCAGATCCTCCACACTGCCAAGAGTCTTACCATTAATATTATATTCTGTCTAAAAATTTGACCTTCCAATATGACCAATTCACACTTTCTGCCACTTCTCATCCCAGCTCTACATCCTATCGATGTCCCTCTGTAACCTCTGACAACCCTTCAGACTATCCATAACGCCCCCAACACAACACAACTTTGTGTCATCAACACAAAGTGACTGAGAGCAATGGGAGAAACATTTGTTTAGAAAAGGGAAGGAAGCTGGAGAAAGCTGTGAGCTCCTGACTTGGACAACTGGATTCTGACAGATATGTTGAGCTGACAGTTTCGGGTTTGTTGTAACTGTGGTCACATTTCAAACGAACTTCATTGATGATAAAGTCCTTTGAAAATTCTGTGTTGGTTATTGGTGTTAAATAGAGGTTCTCATTCTTTATACACCTCTAGAAAATCCATCAGTAGGGTTTAGCCACATTTAAAGAATTGGACGAATAATCAAATGTTGCAGATAGCAATTCTGCCCTTATCAAGTCATTTTACATGGAATACATCACACCATCTGACTACATTGGATCTGGAAATCAATAAATACGTTGCTCTTCAGGATCCAGAGTGTGACCAATGCAAATCTGAAGGAGCAAAGGATGAAGGACGCTCACCCAATAAGACTGAAGCTTGGCAGATGTGACAGAGAGGCAAGAGTAAAATCAGGGAAGAGACGAGGAATTCCAGTGAAGATTCAGAGCTGGAATAACAGTCAGAAATAAACAAAGCTGAACAAATCCAACACCAAGTTCCATATCAGAGCATTCAAGGAGGCAATGGTTAGAATGACTTACAGAGAACTCCAATGACTGTCAGAATCCGGTAGTAATGAGGTCTGAAACCGTTCAAGAGGTAGATTATACAATCTATTATCATGTTCACAGCAAATATGATGTTCTTCAGCAGGAAAAAGCTTATAATGACAGTTGAGTCCATTCACTCAGTTAGGTCCTTTATTTATACAGGTAAGTGACATCCACAGGGACCATAGAGTGACACGATTATTGTTAGTTACCAGGATCAGAATAAACACATTACAAATTATCACCATGTCTGACACATCAATTAACAAATGAAAAACAGAATCCGTCAGATACACCTAGTGTACAAGCACTGGAATGGAAACTGAAGGTCACAGAACTGGAAGCACAAAGGAGACTCTTCAAAGTACCCTATCTGCTGTGGACTTTTAACAGTGACCCATTGTTACTATCCTTTCCCACCCGACAACTCTTCAATGGTTCCCCCACCCAGCTCCACTCTCACTCACACAGAGCATTCTACCCCTCTCTACATTCCAGCTTTTGGATTTTCTTTGTCAACATTCTTCACTCTATGCTCAGCAGCTCTGATAGATGGATGCAAATTTTCCTGTTCAGAAAATGATCAAAGCATCAAAAGGATCTCCACTATAATTATTTCCAAATAATATTACAAATCCTTGCTCCATTGCTGTGCCCTCAGTAATGCTGACCCTAAATCTTGAATTCCTTCTCTCAGACCATCTCTCCTTTGTTGCTCCTTTGGTTTGCACAACAACTCCAAAGTCTCCGTAAATGGATCAGTGTCAAGGTTTGGCAGATAGAACCCCTGAAAAGCCATTTGATACACATTCATGTCTGACCGATGCATCATTGATACTTTTGGTTCTTTTGAATGTATAAGCATAGAACTTTCATTTGAAATCATTAGAAAGAGGTGACATAGGGTCAGAAGGTGTTGAATCATTGTGGATGGAGCTAAGGAACTGCAAGGGTAAAAAGACCTTGACTGAAGTTGTATACAGACCTACAAACAGTAGTAAGGATGTGGTCTACAAATTACAACAAAAATGCATGCCAAAAGGGCAATGTTACAATAGTCATGGGGGATTTCAATAGCAGGTAGATTGGGAAGATCAGGTTGGTGCTGGATTCCAAGAGAGCTAATTTCTAGAGTGCCTATGAGATGGCTTTTCAGAGCACCTCATGGCTGAGCCCACTAGGGGACCAGCTATTCTGGATTGGATGTAGTGTGAACCACAATTGATTAGAGAGCTTAAGGCAAAAGAACCCTTAGGGGCAAGTGATCATAATGTGACCAAGCACTGCCTGAAATTTGAGAAGGAGAACTAAAGTCAGATGTATCAGTATTACAGTGGAGTAAAGGGAATTACAGAGGCATGGGAGAGAAGTTGGCCAGAATTGATTGGAGAAGAACATTGGCAAGGATGACGGCAGAGCAGCCATGACATAAATTTCTGGAAGCAATTCAGAAAGCACAGGATATATACACCCCAAAGAGGAAGAAGTATTCTAAAGGAAAGATGACAGAACCATGGCTAACAAGCAAAGTGAAGGCCAATGCCAAAGAGAGGGCATATAATAAAGCAAAAATTAGTGGGAAGTTAGACAATTGGGAAACTTTCAAATACCAACTGAAGGCAACTTAAAACATCATTAAGAGGGTAAAGATGGAATACAAAAGTAATCTAGCCAATAATATTAAAGAGACTACTGGAAGTTCCTTCAGATACATGAAGTGTAAAAGAAAGGCAAGAGTGTGTATCGTACCAGATGAAAACAATGCTGGAGAGATGGTAATGGGGGACAAGGAAATGGCAGATGAACTGAATAAGTATTTTGCATCAGTCTTCACTGGTGAAGAACAAGAAGTATGGTGGAAGTTCCAGCTTTCAGAGGGCTTGAAGTGGGTGATGTTACCATCCCTAGTTGCCCCTGTTGGCCATGACTGGTTCCACACTTCCTGTTTTATTGCTGTCCCTGACAGGAAGGAACACTTTTCCCATGTACCCATTATACATTTGCCTTTACTGATTTGTTGTTAACCCCACAATTACTGTTCCCCAGTCTACCTTAGACAACTCTCTACAGCAGACTGAAGGCTTTTGGTTTGCATGTTGCAGCTTCAGCAGTTGACAACTCATTTTTAGTCTTGTCTTCCCTCCAGAGGAGCTGCCTCAGGGTTTCCAGCAATGTCTGTCCTTATTTCTGTTACCTGGATTACTGAGAGCATCACAGTTTGCAGGAAGAGTGAAGGATGGACATTGCTAGAGTCTTGGCCTCAACTCCAGTGTTCCTGATACTGGGTTAAAGACAGAGGATGGGGGACTTCCAAATCTGGTTAGAAATGATGGCAGAATATGTTGGAAACACTCATCAGGTCAGGCAGCATCTGTAGAAAGAGAAACAGAGTTAATGTTCCTGGTCAAGGATCCTTCATCAGAACTGAGGGAGGAGAAAGATCAAGTTAGCTTTGAGGTGCCCAGAGGATGGGTGGGGTGGATGGAACAGAAGGGAAATCTTTGACAGGGTTACCATGAGGTTATGAAGATGGAGCATAATGTGGATAGAAACAATGAGCCAAGGTGAAGAGGAAAGAATTGGCCGGCTGTCATGCAAAGAAAGGGAATCACCTGGACTGATGTGTCCAGAAACTGCAACACATGGAGAGAGTAGCTAAGATGCTGGTTCTCAAGTTACGTTGCTTTCCTTTCCACAACAAGGGCTCACTTTTGAGTACTTTTCATCTCATGTTCTCAATATTTATTAAGTATATATTTCTATTATTTCCTTTTTTTCCTTATTTTTGTATTTGGAGTTTGTTATCATTTGTACATTGGTGTCTGTCCACCCTGTTGGCTTCAGTCTTTCAATGATTGAATGATTTTTCTTGTATTTCCAGTGAATGCCCACAAGAAAATGAGTTGTATATGGTGACACAATGGATATGTACTTTAAAAATAAATTTACTTTGAACTTAGAAATTTGTAATGTTACACCTCAGCTTCCAGGTGAATCTCCTCTGCACCCCCTCCAGTGTAATTACTCCCTACTGTGCAGAGAACAAAGCTGTGGGTGACACTACCAGACTGCAATGCATTATAAAGTTGTTACACAATGTTCCTGCTCTACATCACAGTATCCCATCTGCCTTCTTCACCACCTTATCCACCTGTGCTGCACTTTCTGGGGTCTGTGATCTTGTAACCCAAGTCCCATGAATTCATTAACCCTCCTGAGGACACAACCATTCACCCGACCAAATGCATCCACCTTGCAATTGACACCAGGTCCTGAACTCTCATTTCCTCAAGACTGCAAAGTTACATGCAAGGGTAACCAGTATGAGTTTGTCCGGATCCTATGGCCATTAAACATCCTCCACACAGGCCCCTCTCTCCACATACCCCAGCAAAGAGAAATGCCCAATGTCCATAACTGGTTTCCAGCACCTTTCCCTGCCATCTCCCTCCCTGTCAGGCTGCCTCTTCCTGCTGTGCCTTTGGCCATGATCTTTGCATCCTCACAGGCCACAGTTGTAGAACCAGGAGATTGGAGGGTGGCAAATGTTATTCCTGGGTTCAAAAAAGGTCACAGGGGTAATCCTAGGACCAGTGAGTCTCACATCAGTGGCAAACCATTGGAAAGGATTCTTAGAGATAGAATTTATGAGCATTTGTGGAAGCATAGACTGATCATTGATGAGGCAGCGTGGCACGACAGCAGCGGCCTTTCGGACCTGGTGTTACTTTAATTTAATTTTCAATTTTAAGTTTGATACACAATTTTCGATTAGGGCACATGGATAACAGAGCGGCTATCTACCATCGCCAGATACTGCTACAATACAGAGATCGCCCAAAAACAAACCTTCACTAAGATCTGCTGGCTGAATTACGCGACGTCGGCTTGCTAAGGGGAACAGGCCTACAATCCTTGGACTTGCCTGCTGTTGGGAGCTGGAGATGGAGACGTCGAAAGCGATGTGCGAGGAAGCAGAAGCGAGGCAAACGGGCAGGGGTCCGCGCCAGGCTAAAAGCAAACCCTAGCCGGCCGGCTCTCCCGTCCGTTCTGCTCTCCAATGTCCGCTCCCTGGACAATAAAATGGGCTACATCCGACTGCAACGTAATACTTGGCAGGAGTACAGAGTTTGCTCCGCTTTTGTCTTCACAGAGACGTGGCTCACTGATGGGATTTCAGACGCTGCCATCCAGCTAGATGGGCTAGCTTTGTTTCGTTCGGACAGAGATGCAGCTGTCTCTGGTAAGGTCCGCGGTGGCGGTGTCTGTGTTTACATCGACACGGAATGGTGTAAGAACTCCGTGCTGGTTTCCAGACACTGCTCATCATTAGTGGAATCTGTGGCACTTCGACGCAGACCATTTTATTTGCCACGGGAATTCACCTCTGTCCTTATATTCGGTGTCTACATTCTCCCCAGCGCTAATGCTAAGGAGGCGCTCTGTGAACTGTACGGGGCTATTAGCGAACTGCAGAACACACACCCTGATGGTCTGTTTATTGTCGCTGGTGATTTTAACCACGCGAACCTTGAGTCAGTGCTTCCCAAATTCCATCAGTATGTGGACTTTGCAACGAGGGGGGGAGAACGTGTTGGACCTGGTTTACACAAACATTCCCAATGCGTACCGGGCAGAGCCCCGCCCCCACCTCAGATAGTCAGACCACATCTCTGTTATGCTAATCCCAGCATACACACCGCTCGTCAGGCGCTCCAGACCGGTTCAGAAGCAGGTGAAAACCTGGCCAGCAGGAGCCATCTCTGCTCTTCAATCTGCTTTGAGCACACTGACTGGCACATGTTCAGGGAGGCTGCAACCGATGGAGACTCTACCAACTTAGAGGAGTACACAGCATCAGTGACGAGCTACATCAGCAAGTGCATTGATGATGTTACTCTGTCCAAGACCATCACTATACGTGCCAACCAGAAGCCGTGGATGACCGCAGAGGTGCGTGCGCCGCTGAGGTCCCGCGACTCGGCCTTCAGATCGGGCGACAAGGCAGCTTTAACGAAAGCAAGGGCCAACCTGTCCCGGGCCATCAGGGGGCAAAGCGTGCACGTGCCCAGCTAATCCACAGTTACTTCCAGGACAGCGGCGACACGCGGCGCATGTGGAAGGGCATCCAGGACATCACCAATTACAAGACAACATCACCTGACTGTGCAAGTAATGCCTCCCTCCCAGATGTGCTGAACAACTTCTACGTCCGGTTTGAGGCGGAAAATGATGTGGCGGCGAGGAAGTCCACCCGTCCTGCGAATGACAAGGTGCTGTGTCTCTCCGTGGCCGACGTGAGAAGAACCCTGTGCAGGGTCAACCCACGGAAGGCTGCTGGACCAGACAACATCCCTGGTAGAGTGCTCAGAGGATGTGCAGACCAGCTAGCAGATGTTCTCACTGACATCTTCAACATCGCCCTGAGCAGCGCCACCATTCCAACGTGCTTCAAGGCCGCCACCATCGTCCCCATGCTGAAGAAGTCTTCAGTTTCCTGCCTAAATGACTACCGTCCCGTTGCACTTACATCCATCATCATGAAGTGTTTCAAGAGGCTCGGCATGAGGCATATCAAGACCCTGCTGTCCCCCTCACTGGACCCCCTGAAGTTTGCATACCTCCCAACCGCTCAATAGATGATGCCATTGCCATCACCCTCCACCTGGCCTTAACCCACCTGGACAAAAAAGACACATACGTTCGGATGCTGTTCATAGACCAGTTCAGCATTCAACACAATCATCCCTCAGAAACTGATTGGAAAGCTGAGCCTATTGGGCCTGAACACCTCCCTCTGCAACTGGATCCTAGACTTCCTGACTGGGAGACCTCAGTCAGTCCGGATCGGGAGCAGCATCTCCAACACCATCACACTGAGCACAGGGGCCCCCCAGGTTTAAGTGCTCAGTCCACTGCTGTTCACTCTGCTGACCCACAACTGTGCTGCAACTCACAGCTCGAACCATATCATCAAGTTCGCCGATGACACAACCATAGTGGGTCTCATCAGCAAGAACGACGAGTCAGCTTACAGAGAGGAGGTGCAGCGGCTAACAGACTGGTGCAGAGCTAACAACCTGTCTCTGAATGTGAACAAAACAAAAGAGATGGTTGTTGACTTCAGGAGGGCACAGAGCGACCACTCCCCGCTGATCATCGACGGCTCCTTGGTAGAGATCGTAAAGAGCACCAAATTTCTTGGTGTTCACCTGACGGAGAATCTCACCTGGTGCCTTAACACCAGCTCCATAGCAAGGAAAGCCCAGCAGCATCTCTACTTTCTGCGAAGGCTGAGGGAAGTCCATCTCCCACCCCCCATCCTCATCACATTCTACAGGGGTTGTATTGAGAGCATCCTGAGCAACTGCATCACTGCCTGGTTCGGAAATTGCACCATCTTGGATCGCAAGACCCTGCAGCGGATAATGAGGTCAGCTGAGAAGATAATTGGGGTCTCTCTTCCTGCCATCACGGACATTTACACTACATGCATCCGCAAAGGAAACAGCATTATGAAGGACCCCATGCACCCCTCATACAATCTCTTCTCCCTCCTGCCGTCTGGGAAAAGGCACCAAAGCATTCGGGCTCTCACAACCAGACTATGTAACAGTTTCTTCCCCCAAGCTATCAGACTCCTCAATACCCGAAGTCTGGACTGACACCTTGTCCTACTGTCCTTTTTATTATTTATTGAAATGTCTGCACTGTTTTTGTGCACTTTATGCAGTCTAGTGTAGGTCTGTAGTCTAGTATAGCTTTCTCTGTGTTTTTTTTATTACATAGTTCAATCTATTTTTTTGTACTGTGTCATGTAAACCATGGTCCTGAAAAACATTGTCTCATTTTTACTATGCACTGTACCAGCAGTTATGGTCCAAATGACAATAAAAGTTGACTTGACTTGACTTGACTTATGAGTAGTCAGTATGTCTTTGTGAGGGGCAGGTTGTGCCACACGAGGTTGATTGACTTCTTTGAGGAAGTCACAAAACAAATTGATGCTGCTACTAGAGTGATGGATGTGGTGTATATGGACTATAGTAAGGTGTTTGACAAGGTTCCCTTGTTAGACTCTTTCAGAAATCAGGATGCATGGGATCCAGGGAAACTTCGCTGCGTGGATTCAGAATTGTCTTGCCTACAGAAGACAGGCAGTGTTACTCGATGGAGGGTATTCTGCCCAGAGATCTATGACCAGTGGTGTTCCACAGGGATCTGTTCAGGGGCATCTGCTCTTTGTGATATTTACAATTGGCTTGGATGAGGAAATGGATGGATGGTTTAGAAAGTTTGCAGATGTCGTGATGGCTCGTGGTGTTTTGTGGATAGTGTAGAAGGTTGTTGAAGGTTACAACAGGATATTGATAGGATGCAGAGATGGGCTGAGAGTTAAGTGGAAGAAAGCTTAGGGGAAATGCCAGGGGCAATTATATTACATGGAGTGGTAGGTGTCTGCAATGCACTACTGTGGGTGGTGATAGAGGCCTATACATTAAGAAGACTAGGACACCGTTAGATAAGCACACGCATGTAAGGCAAATGGAGGGTTAGAGTCTGTGTAGGTAGGGAAGGTTAGATTTATCTTGGAAACTGTTGAAATCTCAGCACAACATTATGCCTGAAGGGCCCATAGGGTGCTGTACTGTTCTATATTTGGCATTTAAAATGCACTCACTCACTAATGCCCTCCTGACTACTAGCCTCCTCACTAATGCCCATCTGGCTTTGCCAAAACCACTCAGCTCCAGACCCTATCCTGGCCTTGATCTCAACATGGAATAAGGAGTTGAATTCCAGTGGGAGGTGACAGCGTCAGGTTGTGTTTGGATGAGTGAGACATCAAGGTGTCCTGGTAAAAACTGAAGTCAATGAGCACCATGGAGAAACGCTTCAGTTTCACACTGAAATTCATTGGTTCATGTGTTGTCCCAATTGATCAATTTGATTTTACCCCTGTGCTACCTGTGTGGAGATTGAACATTCTTCATGTGATTGAGGAGGTTTCCTTGGGAGGATTGGTATAAACAGAAATATTTGATTATCAGCTTGGACTCGTTGGGTCAGACAGTTTGTTTCCATTCTGTCCCCTTCTGTGACTCTCAGAAATTACATTTGACCTGTATCTTAACAGCCAAGGCTAACAAGCTTCTGGTGAAACAGGGATACAATACTAAGACTTTCATCCTCATGGCCAAACCGTTCCAGGGCCTCCCTCTTCTGTTCCCATGTCCTGTGTCCGAAACTTGTTCCCAGCATCTTTGCTCTTTCATCTTCCTCCAAGATCTGCACAAGATCTACCTCTGTTCTTTTGTTTCTGGTTGTGAACAGTTGTGAAGCCTCATGCTACATTACCTGCTCCTCTCTGCCCAGTGTGAATTACCTGGAAATCATCTCCCACAGGAGACAAGGGAGCCTTAGGCACTTCACCTCATTCACCACCACCCCATGTTTGGAGAAACATTGTGGACATACCAACTAAGCTTACAATTTCTTATAATCTTCCCCATCTATTCCTTTCATAACTTTTGTAAACTTTGCAAACAAGAGAAGATCTGCAGATGCTGGAAATTTGAATAATACATGCAAAATGTTGGAGGAACTCAGCAGGCCAGGCAGCATCTATGGAAAAATTGTTGGCTGTATTTGTTTCCAGCCCAAATACTTCTTTCCATAGATGCTGCCTAGCCTGCTGAGTTCCTCCAGCATTTTGTGCATGTTTGTATACTTTGATATAGTTACACTGAGCATACGCTGTTTTGGAGTAGAATCCCAGCCTATCCAAACCATCCTTTTAACTGCAGTGTTCCTATCCAGGCATCCTCTGCACACGCTCCAGTTCACATGATACTCCAGGTCTAGCCAGTGTTTAATATGGTCATTACATGAAATCTTTGCCACTATATCCTACTCCTCCGTTGATGAAGGCAAGCATCCCATCTGACTTCCTCACCACCTTATCCATTTGTGCTGGGAATTTCAGGGATTTATGGAATTGTAATCCAAGGTTCTTCTGCTCATCTACCCTCCCTATTCAACCTTGATTTCATCTTCTCAAATGCTTCACCTTGCACTTCTCAATCCCCAGTCCCTCATTTCCTCAGCCTGCACAGCCATCGACAGGAGAAACCAGCATGGGGTTTCATGGACCTTGTGGCCATCACACACCCCAAACACAGACACTTTCTTCTCCCCTTTATTCCACCAATTAATATGGTGAAGGCAAAATTGTTTTCTTCCTGAATGTTCCCTGCTTCCCGTGATGAGGGAGATTAATATTTAAGTTACTAGGAGATGAATGACTGAGATCTGTTGAACGTGGGGCCAAAATATCTTTTGGAAGGATATTCTGTGACAGAATCAGTGTTGGGAGGAATAGAGTTTTAATTTCTCCTGTTCAACCAGTAGGAACTAAAATCTACAAAAACAACCTGTACCTATGTTGCAATATTAATTTCAGTCACTGAACAAACAGGAGAAATGAGTTGCTTCATACCAAATAATTTGTTATGAAAATCCAACAGAACAGCAGGTTGGGAAATCTGACTAACGCCCAGAAACATGGTGTCTTCCAATAGTGAGGAAAATTACGATTCCAGAAGCTGTCTGTAGGATACAAAGTAAAATGCTTCTTCCGTAAACCCCTAGTCACATCACAAGTGTGACTTTCTTATCAGGTGAGATAGAACATAGAACATAGGACATAGAACAGTACAGCACAGTATAGGCCCTTCAGCCCACAATGTTGTGCAGACCCGTAAACCCTATGAACCCCCCACCTTAAATTTCACAAGTGTATTTGCCTCCACCACTGACTCAGGATGTGCATTCCACGCATCAACCACTCTGAGTAAAAATCCTTCCTACTAATATCCCCTTTGAACTTCCCACCCTTTTACTTAAAGCCATGTCCTCTTGTATTGAGCAGTGGTGCCTTAGGGAAGAAGTGCTGGCTGTCCACTCTATCTATTCCTCTTAATATCTTGTACACCTCTATCATGTCTCCTCTCATCCTCCTTCTCTCCAAAGAGTAAAGCCCTAGCTCCCTTAATCTCTGATCATAATCCATACTCTCTAAACCAGGCAGCATCCTGGTAAATCTCCTCTGTACCCTTTCCAATGCTTCCACATCCTTCCTATAGTGAGGCGACCAGGACTGGACACAGTACTCCAAGTGTGGCCTAACCAGAGTTTTATAGAGTTGCATCATTACCTTGTGACCCTTAAACCCTATCCCTTGACTTATGAAAGCTAACACCCCATAAGCTTTCTTAACTACCCCATCTACCAGCGAGACAACTTTCAGGGATCTGTGGACATGTACCCCCAGATCCCTCTGTTCCTCCACACTACCAAGTAGCCTGCCATTTACTTTGTACTCTGCCTTGGAGTTTGTCCTTCCAAAGTGTACCACCTCACACTTCTCTGGGTTGAGCTCCATCTGCCACTTCTCAGCCCACTTCTGCATCCTATCAATGTCTCTCTGCAATCTTCGACAACCCTCTACACTCTCCAAAACACCACCAACTTTTGTGTCATCTGCAAACTTGCCAACCCACCCTTCCACCCCCACATCCAGGTTGTTAATATAAATCACGAGAAATAGAGGTCCCAGAACCAATCCTTGTGGGACACCACTAGTCACAACCCTCCAATCCAAATGTACTCCCTCCACCACAACCTTCTGCTTTCTGCAGGCAAGTCAATTCTGAAACCACCTGGCCAAACTTCCCCAGATCCCATGCCTTCTAACTTTCTGAAAAAGCCTATCGTGTGGAACCTTGTCAAATGCATTACTAAAATCCATGTAGATCATATCCACTGCACTACCTTCATCTATATGCCTGAAATAACTATCAGGCTTGTTAGACATGTCTGCCCTTCACAAAGCCATGCTGACAGTCCCTGATCAGACCATGATTCTCTAAATGCCCATAGATCCTATCTCTAAGAATCTTTTCCAACAGCTTTCCCACCACAGACATAAGGCTCATTGGTCTATAATTACCCAGACTATCCCTACTACCTTTTTTGAACAAGGGGACAACATTCGCCTCCCTCCAATCCTCCGGTACCATTCCCGCGGACAACAAGGACATAAAGATCCTAGCCAGAGGCTCAGCAATCTTTTCCCTTGCCTCGTGGAGCAGCCTGGGGAATATTCCATCAGGCCCTGGGGACTTATCCGTCCTAATGTATTTTAACAACTCCAACATCTCCTCTCCCTTAATATCAACATGCTCCAGAACATCAACCTCACTCATATTGTCCTCACCGTCATCAAGTTCCCTCTCATTGGTGAATACCGAAAAGAAGTATTCATTGAGGACCTCGCTCACTTCCACAGCTTCCTAGCACATCTTCCCACCTTTATCTCTAATTGGTCCTACCTTTACTCCTGTCATTCTTTTGTTCTTCACATAATTGAAGAATGCCTTAGGGTTTTCCTTTACCCTACTCACCAAGGCCTTCTCTTGCCTCCTTCGTGCTCTCCTCAGCCCTTTCTTAAGTTCCTTCCTTGCTACCCTATATTCCTCAATAGACCCATCTGATCCTTGCTTCCTAAACCTCTTGTATGCTGCCTTCTTCCACCTCCCTTATCACACATGGCTCCTTCACCCTACCATTCTTTATCTTCCTCACCAGGACAAATTTATCCCTAACATCCTGCAAGATATCCCTAAGCATCGACCACATGTCCTGAGTATATTTCCCTGCAAAAACATCATCCCAATTCACACCCACAAGTTCTAGCCATAGCCTCATAATTTGCCCTTCCCCAATTAAAAGTTTTTCCTGTCCTCTCTGATTCTATCCTTTTCCATGATAATGCTAAAGCCCAGGGAGTGGCGGTCACTGTCCCCCGGATGCTCACCCACTGAGAGATCTGTGACCTGACCCAGTTCGTTACCTAATACTAGATCTAGTATGGCATTCCCCCAGTCGGTCTGTCAACATACTGTGACAGGAATCTGTCCTGGACACACTTAACAAACTCTGCCCCATCTAAACCATTGGAACTAGTCAGGTGGCAGTCAATATTAGGAAAGTCACCCATAAAGTCACCCATGATAACAACCCTGTTATTTTTGCACCTTTCCAAAATCTTTCTCCCAATCTGCTCCTCGCCATCTCTGCTGCTACCAGGGGGTCTATAGAATACTCCCAATAGAGTAACTGCTCCCTTCCTGTTCCTGACTTACACCCATACTGACTCAAAAGAGGATCCTGCTACATTACTCACCCTTTCCGTAGCTGTAGTAGTATCCCTGACCAATAATGCCACCCCTCCTCCACTTTTCCCCTCTCTCTACCCCTTTTAAAGCACTGAAATCCAGGAATATTGAGAATCCATTCCTGCCCTGGTGCCAGCCAAGTCTCCGTAATGGCCACTACATCATAATCCCATGTATGTATCCAAGCTTTCAGTTCATCACCTTTTTTCCTGATGCTTCTTGCATTGAAGTACACGCACTTTAGCCCTTCTACCTTACTACCTTTACACCCTTTATTCTGCTTCTCTTTCCTCAAAGCCTCTCTATATGTTAGATCTGGCTTTACTCTATGTACTTTTTCCACTGCTCTATCGCTCCATGTCCCATCCCCCTTGCTAATTAGTTTAAATCCTCTCAAACCATGCTAGCAAACCTACCTGCAAGGATATTGCTCCCCCTCGAGTTCAGGTGCAACCCATCCAATCTGTACAGGTCGCACTTTCCCCAGAAGAAATCCCAATGATCCAAAAATCTAAAACCCTGCCCCCTGCACCAACTCCTCAGCCATGCATTCAACTGCCATCTCCTCCAATTCTTACCATCACTATCACATAGTACTGGCAGCAATCCTGAGAACGCCACCCTTGAGGTCCTGTTCAGCCTTCTGCCTAGTTCCCGAAACTCACACTTCAGGACCTCATCCCTCTTCCCTCTTCCTGCCTAGGTCGTTGGTACCAACATGTATTATGACTTCTGGTTGCTTTCCCTCTCATACCAGGATGTCGTGCACCCAGTCAGAGACATCCGGGACCCTGGCACCTGGGAGGCAACAAACCATGGAGGAGTCCTCACGTCTACAAAATCTCCTGTCTGCTCCCCTGACTATAGAGTCCTCAATGACGGCAGCTCTCCTCTTCTCTGTCCCACCCTTCTTCACCACAGGTCAGACTTAGTGCCGGAGGCCCTGCCACCGTGACTCACCCCTGGCCAGTCATCCCTGCCAACAGTATCCAGGACAGTATACTTATTCAGGTGAATGGCTACAGGGGTGCTCTGCACTACCTGTCTACTCACCTTCACTTTCCCCCCTCTGACTGTCAACCAGCGACCTGCTTCCGGCAGCCTAGGTGTGACTACCTCCCTGTAGCTCTCACCTATGTCTGCCTCATTCTCCCTTATGAGTCGAAGGTCATCCAGCTGCTGCTCCAGATTCCTCACACGGTCTTCCATATCACCCAGCCACATGACTTCTGGCAGATGTGACTCTGCAGGAGAGGGGAGCTCCCCCAAGACTGCCACATCTCACATGAAGAGGCACATCACTGTCTCAGGAGGCATTGTAAAGCCTAACTGGGAGCAAGTTTGTCCTCCGCCTCTTCTCGTCGAAGCTTCTCGAGTCAAAGCTCCACTGCTTCACTGGCCCGCTCACTCACTAGCTGCTCTGCTTGAGCTAGGCCTCTATTTATTTGTTTGAGCTTTTCAAGGTGTTTGGTCACCTGACCTCGATTGCCCAATCTGCTGCTTTCTGCTGAGTCTGAGCTATTCAAATCCTGATCGTCTAATCAACTGCTTTCTGCTGAGCTATTCAAATCTTAATTGACGTGATTGCACAGTCCAACTGCCAAAACTGCCAGAATCTCTTGAGTCAAAGCCTCAAAGCTCCACTCCTTCACTGGCCCACTCACTCACTGGCTGCTCTCCATGTGGCCCATTCCAATTCATCTCCCTCTACAGTTGGAACACGTCCTTCAGGCCTTTTGCACTCTCTGGATCTTTTCATCTTCATTTGCCTCCATGACATCAGCCTCCTTGATTTCCCCACTCCTCTGACCCACTCCAACCTCACACCCTCCAATTCACTTTGTGTCAATTCCAGCCTGGCTATCACAACCATAGCCAACACCTGGTGCTTAATGATGGCTGCAAACAGCCAGGGACCATCCCGCAGGCTCGGCTTTCTCCTGGGGATCTCTAGCATTCTCAGTACAGGAATGACGTGGTGTTTGATTTCCACCTCACTGGAGTCCAACTGGTCTTACTAATCTATGGGTGCCCTGTAGTCCGCCAGTAGGTTAGCAAGACTCCCAAATCCTGGATTTCTGTTGATTTTCCCCCAGGATTCAGCACTGCTCCCATGGGGAGGTGTGGGGGCTGGGTGTTCTCTCTCTTGTTTGTCCTTCCAAATATACTCACCTTCTGTCCAACAACTAAATGCTACCGACCATGCCAATGGAAACAGATTCCTGATTCAGGGAGTGAAACTGAAGACACAGATTGCGAGTGAGTACATTAACTATTTACTTATAAACAAACAGTGAAACACTAAACTGGGCATAACTGAAATACTGAACATTCAGCAACCCTTCTAAGTCAACAGATACTCCATTAAATACTGTATCCCCAATTATAAAGCTGCAGAGCTAAGCATGCGAAGAACAAGTTTTTAAGTGAGTAAATGTGGAGGGCTCATCTATGTATGTAATGTTCTTTCCCAACAGTCCTTCAACCTTAGTCAAGTGTTACGGATTCAAGCAACAATAAATGTATGAATTAGGCAGGGGTTTTTATAACAAATAACACGTTTATTAAAAACTGAAAAAAAACCCCCAAAAGTAAACAAACCACTCACGTAACCGGAAATCAGCTGCTGTGCGACAGCTTAAACAGTTCTTAAAGCAATGAAGCAGTTCTTAAAATGATGTTGCAAAAACAGTTCTTCAAAGTAGTATTGCAAAAAGTTCAAAATGCTCACAGTCCATTTAAGGGAGAGACTTTTTTAAGACGATTTAAATTCTCATTCACATCGTGTTGCTTCGGTTCCCAAATCAAACTTTTCCCACAAAGAATTTACAAAACGAAACGGCTTAAAGGCACTGACCTTTCCTTTACAGAACTGTTCCCAATCCTTTCTGCTATTTCACAGGGATTAACATGAGAACAGTCAACGAATTCCTTCCGAATAAGGATCAAACAAGGTCGAACCTGTTTCACCGTCGAAATCGATTCTCCTCGATCTTTTATCTCCCGAACTCCGATCTTCACTCTCCACTGATTCTCAACCAGCAGTATTATAAAGAAACTGCTGGCAATAACCTTTTAACTTTAGGCATTAGATAAAACTTCATCTTTCAACTAAACTGTGTCATAACATTAAATCACGCAGTGGCATGAAGTCAACATGGCAAATCCAGCCACGAACTGCCCCTCCTCACAGGGAGGGGTCCTCCTTTTATACCCTGTAAAAAAAACCTGTCACATGACCTCTACTGGCGGGAAAATGACGTCACTCCACCATCACAAGACCATTACCTCAAGTCCAGTATAACTTCAACCCCAGTCATGTGACAAGGGTACTACTGTCACGTGTCACGGGTACATAACACAAGATTTCAACCTGAAGTGGCCTCGAAGAAAATAGAAAGAAAGCAAATCTCTCACATGTGCTATTTTTATACCCGTGATGCACCCAGAATTGGAAACCAGTGCCATGGTGCACAGGCAACCAATGGGAAAGAGCTGTTTCATCCTCTCAACAGACCAAACAACGGCCAACACCCCAAATGTGGCTTTTCACTGACAAATAAGCCAGCTCCTCACATGACACAGGTCAGGCAGCATGTGTGGAGAGATGAACAGAGTTAATCGTTCAGATCAAAACTCTTCATCTGGTGAAGATGACACTGAACTACAATGTCTGTCAATGTAGCTCAGACTTAGATGTTCTTCTAGGACTGTAGGAATAGTCTTGGGGACAGCGACAGTGTTAGGGTTTAGGGTAGGGATGAGGGGATATTAGCCGTCAGGGGTAGTAAATTAACCGACTGAGCAAGAGTTCAAGTCTGGATCCACGTGCTCCATGCTTGAACATCGAGGATCCCAGAACTCGTGTCAGAGAAATGCTGGAGACCATCGGTCCTCAGGTCGGGGACTCATCCTGGGTTGGATATTTGAATTAATTGCTTTAGCTTTCCTGATGAAGGAGTGTATAATTTTAAATCATCCATGTATAGAAAGTGTGTCAAGCCATAAATTGCTTGGTTGTTTTTGACACCCAATTTTTGTCTGATTCAGTAAATTAGAGTCCAGCTTTCATGCCAGACAGAGCCATAGTGGGCTTAAAGCGTCACCCTGGAAAATGCCTCGGTTTATTTTGATAGCAGTGGTTGTTCTTTTTTAGTTGTTAATAGATAGGGTGATAATGGCATGCTAATGCTTCATCACATGTTGTAGGCATTTACCAAGAATTGGTTATAGTTTTTATATATATATTAAGAGTTTCTATTTACTATGAGTATGAGACAGAATCACATGCTTCTTCGTAGTCAATAAAACAACATGACAGATTTCTGCATTTCTGCCAGGCTTGATTTGGAATTACAGAATCTATTATCAGCTGTTCCTTACACCCTGCTGGCATCCTCTCTGCTCTTTTGTATGTATGTTCTGGTTGTCTAAGTGAGTAGTGATTGGTTGTGAGATGTATGATGTTACTATTTTATGTATAGCTTGTAAACAAGTAATGTGATAATATTTTAATGAGTCATTTGTGATTTCTCCTTCAGGTAAGATTCCCACATTAGCATCCCTTTTCTACAGACGTGTGAGGAATTGTAAGAATGTGGCAAGTGCGTGTAAGGGGGCTTCTTCTTGGTGTAAGGGGGTTCTTTTGTTACTGCGTGTGTTAATCAAAATGGCTTCTTTGTTTTGTTAAAAGTTGGAATGCTTCTTTGTTATGATAAGTGCTTTCTCTCGCAGTTTGTTTGGGTTAAAATTACTGATAATGAGAATTGTATTCATTTGTTATCCAATTGGGATTAATGTTATTCATGATCGTGAACATAGCCCAGCACATCACACAAACCAATCTTCCATCCTTGGACTCACTTTACACCGCACGCTGTCGAAGCAGTGCTGCCAGGATAATCAAGGACAAGACCCACCCAGACAACACACTTTTTGTCCCACTTCCCTCCGGGAGAAGGTTCAGGAGCTTGAAGACTCGTACGGCCAGATTTGGGAACAGCTTCTTTCCATCTGTGATAAGACTGCTGAACGGATCCTGACCCGGATCCGGGCCGTACCTTCCAAATATCCGGACCTGACTTGCACTACCTCACTTTCCCTTTTCTATTTTCTAATTATGATTTATAATTTAAACTTTTATTATATTTACTTCGATCTGTACTTCAGGGAGCGCGAAGCGCAGAAAAAAGTATTACTGTGATGATTGCACGCTCTAGTATCGATTGGTGACAATAAAGTATAAAGTATTCCTTTTTGTGGGTCTGTAAGCTAGTGTTGGCGGGCATTTGGGGAGTTGGCGCAAGCGGGTGAGAGCGAGAGGACACGATGCTGTAAGCTGGGTGATGGAACGGACCCCGAATGGGGGTCCAAGGCCAGGATTTTCGGCGAGGAGAGAAGATGAAGACTGGTGTGCCAGGGGTGGTTGTTTGATCATTTCAGGTGGTGCTGAGCTACAAGTCGAGGAGGTTTGACGGGATTGAATGGTGGCCAGAAGACTTTGTTAATTGAGCTCCAATGATTGTGCACGAAGTGGTTTGGTCTTTGATAAGTTTGGCTCCTTTTCTTTATTTTCTTTTCCTTCGTATATACTGTATCGTTATTAATCACTTAATTTTAGTAATATCTATAAAGTGTAATAACTGAATCGTATACGGTGTACTGTCTGTTATTTGGCATGGTGGGGACATCACACAGCATCCACACAAGCTGATTACCCAGTTTGGAGGGGCCAAAGGCTGCTCCCCCTAGACGGAAGCGAGCTGAGCGAGCCTGAGGCGACCCAGGGGGTTACATGCGCAAGTGGGTAATCGATCGCATGGTGAATCAATCGGTCCTCCTGAATGCAGGAAGGCTCTCACTTTTGGGCATAGGATTTCAAATGCCTTTTGTCTTGGTGGGCCCAGCTCATCGTTCCCGCACTGTAAGCTGCCCAGAGTGGTAGTGTTACTAACGTGATTGGGTAAAAATATTTAATCATACTACTGCATCATTGATCTTTCCCCACAGATATATAACATTTTGGCGATGAGAATCAAAACAAGATTGGCCACTCTAATCCATTTTGCTCCACAGCTATGGCAAAAATGACCCATGAAAACTGGCTTCAATGGAAGAAAACTTTCCTGGACTATGTCAAACTCCTACTAACATGACTCAGGAAAAATGTTTAATCCTACTATTCCATTATCATTTTTGTTTGGAGGATATGTAACAAGTCTGACATCAGTCTTGTGTAAATTATTGAAAGGTGTTCTAATGGACAACTGTAGAAGTATTTGGATAGACAAGGCCTATTTAGAGATAGTCATTATGGCACCATGTGTAGCAGACTTATCTAACTAATCTTGTAGAGTTTTTTGAGGAAGTTCCCAAGGAGACTGATGAAGGGAAATTGGTGGATGTTGTCTACATGGACTTTAGCAAGGTATTTGGCAAATACTCACATTGGAAGCGAGCCCTGAGGAATAAGTGCTTGGATTTCACAAGTGCTTGGAATATGTGACTAGGGGTGTGCTTCAAGCATTCTGGTCCAAAGTTTATCATTTCTATTCACCATTTGGATGATAATGTGGGAAACGAGATCAACAATTTTGCCAATGACACCAGAATGGGGGATAGTCAACAGTGAGGAAGACTATCAAAGCTTGCAAAATGATCCTGGACCAGCTGGGATAATAGACTGAGAAATGACAGATGGCATTTAATGCAGACAGATGTGAGATGTTTCAACTTAGGAGGACAAATCAGGCTAATGTGCTTACAGTAAACAGGGCACTGAGGAGTGCTGTAGAACTGAGGGATCTGGGAATAAAGATCTACAATAACACACACAAAATGCTGGAGGCACTCAGCAGGCCAACATCTATGGAAAAGAGTACAATTCGGCATTTTGGGGCAAAACCCTTCATCAGGATTGGAGAAAAAAGATGAGAAGTCAGAGCAATAAGGTGGAGGAAGGGGAGGAAGAAGTACAGGATAGTAGGTGATAGGTGAAAGGGGGAGGGGTGAAGTAAAGAGCTGGGAAGTCAATTGGTGAAAGAGGTACAGGGCTGGAGAAGATGGATGCAATAGGAGAGGACAGAAGGCCATGGAAGAAAAGGAAGGGGAGGAGCACCAGAGGGAGGTGGTGGGCAGGTAAAAAGATAAGGTGAGAGGGAAAAGGGAATGGGGAATGGTGAAGGGGGGGAATTACTGGAAGTTTGAGAAATCAATGTTCATGCCATCAGGTTGGAGGCTACTCAAATGGAATATAATGTGTTACTCCTGAAACCTGAGTGTGGCATCATCACGGCAGTAGAGCAGGCCGTGGACAGTCATAATGATGTCAGTCTACTGCCGCAATGAGGCCACACTCACCAACCGCTTTGTACTTCTTCCTCCCCTCCCCCCAACTTCTTTCTCTGACTTTGTGTATTTTTTCCTCCAGTTCTGATGAAGGGTCTTCGCCAAAATGTCAACTATGCTCTTTTCCTCAAACGCTGCCTGGCCTGCTGAGTTTCTCCAGCATTCTGTGTGTATTGCTTGGATTTCCGGCATCTGCAGACTTTCTCTTGTTTGTAATAAAGATCCATCGTTCCTCAAAATTGCTATCACGGGTAGATAAGAGAGATAAGTTTGTTAAGAGAGCTTTTAGCACATTGACCTGCATAAATCAAAGCACCAACTGCAAGGAGTTCTGAGGCTATGTTGAAATTGTATGAGGCATTGGTCCAGCCAAATCTCGAGCAATGTCTGCAATCCAGACATCTACTTATAGCAAAGATATCAATTAGCTTGAAAGAGTACAGAGAAAAAATACATAGACTTTGCTGGGACTTGAGAACCTTACAGGATAAATTGAAAAGGTTAGGACTTTATTTTATGGAGGGCAGGAGAATAAGGGAAGATCTTATAGAGACACACTATACAAAATTATGAGGTATATAGAGTGAATGCATGCAAGCTTTTCCCCTTCTGGTTTGGAGAGAATAGACCTATAGATCATAGTTGTACGGAAAAATTTAAGGGGAATCTGAAAGGAAACTTCTTAATTTGGAGGACACTGTGAATGTGAAAACTATCTACTAATGGAAGTTCTAGAGGTGGGTTCAAGTGTAACATTTACAAGAAGTTTCAGTAAGTACAAGGATGAGGGAGGTGTGGAGGTCTATGGTCCACGTTTGGGTAGATGAGACAAAGCATAGCATCAGGCTGGCACATTTAAACCTGCCAAGAAAAGACAAGCATAGCTGGGGCCCATGTGAGAGCCCATGGCTTCACTTCTGTTTTGGAGAAACTAGGAGAAATTGTTGAGGGCATTTATCTACCAGATGGAGGAGGGTGGCAGTAGAGGGTTAGGCCCACTGTCCAGAAATAAGCTGAGACCCTTAATGCTTTCCTGATGAGGAATGGAAATTTATAGGGACTGGACATCCATAGTGTAAATAAGGCAATCCAGGCCAGGGAACTGAAAGGTTGAAGTCATGGAGAGCATGTGGCATATCATGAACGTAGCTTGGAAGGGGATGAACCTAAAGGACATACTGGAGTTGAAATATGTAGACATGAGTTCAGTGTGTCTGGAGCAAGAAGAAACTATGGGCTTGCGGAACAGTTCAGTTTGGTGTCATCATTCATCAGAAGGATGACACAGCCTGATATCTGGTGAGAAAGTCTTGATGAAGGAAACACATAAGTAACCACTGGGATCTCAACAGGAAGGTCCTTGTCAACTGCTGTTAATTACCAACTCGGTGGTGAAGGCAATAAGCAAAAGTCAGTGAATGCACACCAACCACTCATTGTGGTACCCGATGCGAAACATAAAAATACTGTGCTGGTAACCTTTTACTCAGAGTGTACATTGCTGAGAACAAGTAACTAACCAGCCAGAAGACTTCAAACAAAGTTGTCCACTACTGGACAAAATGAAGTTTATTCCAATATCAGTTGTTGTTATAGTTTGGTTGCTATAGATCAGCAATAGAATAGTTCAAACTCATGTGAATGTGTATGACACAATCCTGTAAATAATTTGAAGAATATATTCCCTGTGATATTTTCATAACTTAGATAGTTTTTGATTATTTTAATTTTGACATGAATATAAACAAATTTCCCTGCCTTTGAATTTTCAGATGTAATGATTCTAAATGTGTGATTCAGAATCAAAGGGGGGATCTTTGGACTAAACTGTTTAATCATTCTTTTTTTTTGCAGTTTAACAATTTATGCCTGTTAGTATGTTTATAGCTACTTATATACATGCAAATGTTCAGAGTCTTTCCTAGTAGTCACAGTATGTAAATGTATGTTCAGTGTATGCCCTAGTGTTTACAGTTCTTTGTAACCTTCTGGAAAGTCCTGGAAGCTTCCCTTGGTGTTGCATTATTTGGATGGGGCGATATGATTGGTTAACTCTTATCTACAAATCTGAATGGAAATTTTCTTTTCTGTGGAGTATAAAAAGAGCTGACCACATGATGCTGCCATCTCTTTAAGTTGCTTTCTCCCTTCATTTGCTGGAATTCTATCACTCTTCTCCAGAGCACCTGATTAACTTTGTCCAGTTCGGGGCTAAAGAGCTGAATTGAGCAGGAGATGGAGCTCTGACTGGCCTTCACAAGGCCACATTTGGTGGGTGCATTCAAAGTTGATCTGCGGGGGCATTATTTCAGTTAGACGGTGCTCAGTCTGTAGAACCGATACCCAATGGTAATGGTGAAAACATTGTGGGCCGAATTCATTGAATATCAAATTCCCATTCTTTCAGTAAATCCCACTTTGGAAACAGATTGAGAATGGAGGCATTGTCTGATCCCATGAATCAAAGTATCTAATTAAACTGGGCGACGTAATGGTGTAGCGGTTTGCGTGGTGGCATTCCAGCTCGGGGGTGTTCCACAGTTCGGAGTTCGACTCCGACACCATACTGTAGGGAGTCTCCATATGCCCTCCCT
Organism: Hemitrygon akajei; assembly: GCF_048418815.1. Lineage (NCBI taxonomy): Eukaryota > Metazoa > Chordata > Chondrichthyes > Myliobatiformes > Dasyatidae > Hemitrygon > Hemitrygon akajei. The sequence continues at coordinate 94,918,484 of NC_133130.1, read as the reverse complement.
ATGGAATGCGTGGGTTTTCTCTGGGTCATCCAGATTCCTCCCACTGTCCAAAGATGTACCCGGTAGGTTAATTGGTCATTGTAAATTGGACCATGATAAGGTTTCAGTTAATTGTGTTTTTTAGGGGTTGTTGTAGCACGAAAAGCCAGAGGACCTACACTGTATTGCTAAATAATAACTATGTACCACTTGACCATTAGGGCAGCTGTGGAAGAGGTGTATGGACCTTGGTCTTTTATCAACCAGTATGTAGATTAATTGGTTATTGTAAAGGCTTGGGTTAATTGGGTTTCTCAGTGGTTGCTGGGGGTGGTGGGGAGGCTCGAAGGGCCGGGAGGGCTACTCTGTGTTGCATTGTTAAATAAATAAATAAAACAATCAATTCCTCTATGTACAGGAGGACAAACCTTCAAGGAATATTGTAGTTATGAGGCAAGGCAGAATGAGGAGTGCTTGTTGTCATTGTCTGAGAGCTGAGCACTTGTAGTAAATGTATCAGAGCCTGACAGAGACCTCACTGCCTTCAGTGGAAGAGAGTGGAGAAGTGACAAGTGTGAATCAATATGATGATTACAATATTCCCTGTCGTCAGGAAGGAAGAGGGGTAGAGGGATGGATAAAGGAATAAACACGCTCATGTACATAGACAACATTCAGTGTACCTAAAGGACAAGGTCACAGAAACATTGAAACATCAGTGGGATTGCACAACATGTTCATTCATTATGTTAAATGGTCAGCAGACAAAGGAAAGTGAAGGTAATTATTCCTGTAGAAGACATTCCAATGAGCTGCTGTGATGTGATGAGATGAGAAGTAGCTTGCAAGTTTATCTCATGACAAAAGTTTTCAAACTTAAGAAACGGATTGATCATTTTATTGACTTTATTACAAAAAGGATGCTGTCAGAATATTGCAGTTAACATATTAATTCATTTACAGAAAGCAGCATCTGTTCAATGAGTAGATAAACACAGAGCTTAGTAATGAGGGGATGGAATGTGAAGGGAGAATGTGTTTGTTAGCAGTGGTTGAGGAGGGTACCGAGTGAAATGAAGAGATTTAGTGGAGTTAATGAGGTTGATTAATAACATCTCAGTGTTAATAACTGAGACGGTGAACATGTTCCACACTGTCAGACAAAGGCAAGAATAATCCACAATCCCTGAACCACTTTCTTTCATTCCCTTCAAACCCACTCATTTCAATATGTGGATGATGATATTGGACCACTGTCTATATCTTCTCAAATTCTGTTAAATATAACCAATTCTCCAATCTAAACACACAGAAAAATCTTTCCTTGTTTTCTAAAACATGAAAATTGATAACTAGCAAATTGGTTTAATATTAACAGGGCTCAATTAAATTCTTTGTTCTTCCTGTCACCCATACCAACCAGTTCATTATTTCAATGCTTTGCGGTCGAACAAGGGAATGTAACAGAGTGCAGAATAAAGTGTTACAGTTACAGAGAAAGTGTAGAACAGGCAGACAATAAAGTGCAAGGCCACAATGAGGTAGATGTTGAGGTTCATCTTATCATGCTAGGAGACCATTCAATGGTCGTATAAAAGTAGGACCAAAGTTATCTTTCATCGCAGAGAAATGTACAGTATATTCAGATTTTTGCAAACTACTTCCTGAAAGGAAGTGGAAGAAGAGAGAATGTCCAGGTGGCAGGGGGACTTCAGTCATGTTGGCTGCTTTCCGAAGGCGGCGAGAACTGTAGACAGAGTCCACGGAGAGGAGGCTAGTTTCATTGATGTACTGAGCTACATCCACAACTCTCAGCAGTTTCTTGTGAGCTCGGACACAGTAGCAGCAAAAGCAAACCATGATGCATGTCTACAGGAAGCTTTCATCTACAAAAGTTGTCAAGAGTCAAAGCGGACATGCCTAATTTGTTTTGTATCCTGAGGAAGTAATGGTGCTGATGTACTTTCTTGGAAATGATGTCTAAATGTTTGGATCAGTACAGGCAGTTGGTGAGATCGCTCCTAAGAACTTAAAGCTCTTGACCCTCTCAATCTCATGATGCAACTGGGATCATGTGCACTGCCCATGTTCCTAAAGTCAATGACTGGCTCTTTTATTTTGCTGAGCTAAGGGAAAGACGTTGTTATAATACCATGCAACTAAGCTCTCTATTTCCTTTCTTCACTGTAACTCATCATTATTTGAGATTCCGCCCACAGCAGTGATGTCTTCTGCAAACCTTTAGATGGAATTAGAGCAAAATTAGAGCAGGAGGACATGAATGTGGAGAGAATTGACAAGGGAGCTGTGGATTCACTGTGGAATTGTTTCAGCCGTTGGCACATTTTAATAGACCACGGTTCTCTGGGAGGCTGGAGATGATGTTTTACAATCCCAATGAACCCACCAACTGACTAAATGTGGACAATCTAATTCTCATTTTCAAAGCTCTTTGATCTGAATTTACTATTGGGTTTTGCTGGTCAGGAACAATGATATTACCACCTGTCCTGGGTTGAATTTTCCAATTCTCTCTCTAACTTCTACAGAAACTCAGGATGGCCCTAAATGGATACTTCACAACATTTTTCATCTCCTCTCGGAACTTCCTCTGGGTGATGGCATAAATAAACATGTTGGTACAGGAGCTGAATGACTGAAGCATTACTCCCATCATTTGACCCACGAGATATGCAGATGTCATTACGAAATACTGCATAGTAATATACTCAACTGCAAGAATGACCACATGTGTCATCCATAACAGGATAAAGCTGGCCGATAAAGTGAAGAGCAAAATGATGGATCTTCTTCGATTCTTCATCTCTTGGTCGTCCTTCTCCTCCCCATTCCGCTGACCCCTTAGTCTCCTGCGGGCTGCACTGGCCATCAGAATGTGCCTAATAGTGACCACGTTGAGCAGCAGGATCAGCACGAAGGGAACAACTGGGGTTAAAACACGGTGCCCCCAATCAAAGGCTTGCCACAGGGGGGAATTTATGAAATCAAGTGATACCCAGCAGATATAAGACATGTACGTGAAATACCACGGGACGTTGGTGAACAAACTCAGCACACTCACCACTGCAATAACGATAGCTGCTCCTTTCTCAGTGCAGTATCTGGTCTTCAGCCTCTGAAAGCAAATGGCCACTGTCCGGTCAAAGGTGAAGGCAACCGTGAGCCAGACGGAACTAGCCACAGACACGTAACTCATGGTATGTATGATATTGCAAAGGGGAGGTTTATAATAGAAATATATCACTTTTGGAATGACGTTAAATATGACGACTAGTAGATCTGCCACGGCCATTGACAGAAGATACCAAGTGACACCTTTGGAGAGTCCACACCGCCCTCGTGATAGAGTTACAATTGCCACCAAGTTAGCTGTAAATATTGGAAAAGTAAACAATGTAAATTAGTCAAGTGAAGGAGAGAAAATAGAATCACTGTTAATTACTGTAGGTTTAACAGTTAAAAATAAATAAATGGGGAGTCTAATGGGCTAAAGACTAATTTGGCAATGAAACATTAGATGTAAGAAGCCATTGGAGCTCCCTATCTGGCTGACAATGGGAAACACTTGGATGAGTTGAAGAGTTGGATATCCAGCTGGTTTAACTCATCCTCACAAGGAACATCTTGTTCACTCACCTGGTTTGAACAAGAAGGTGTTGGCAGGTGAAGCCATTGAGTTCCCAGTTGATCCTATCTCAGGGTGGAAGCTCAGGAACATTCTATATACCAGTCTCACATGTGTCTTCTCCCCCTCTCTTCCCTTCACATTTTGACTGATTGGATAGCCACTTCTTTTCACACCCTGGAATTGGAAACTTTCAGTGACCTTGATGCAATTTCCAGCTGTCCCTTATCAACACGGTCCATCTCCAGCTCTTCATTTGTTGACTTAACATCTCCATTTATTAGGGTAAACATAGAACAGAGAAATTTACAGAAATCTACTGGCCCTTCGGCCCACAATGTTGTGCCAACCATGCTACCTACTCTAGAAACTGCCTGGAATTTCCCTAGCACATAGCCCTCTACTTTTCTAAGCTCCATGTACCTATCTAAGAAGCTCTTAAAAGACTCTATTGTATACACCTCTACCACCATCGCTGGCTGTGCATTCCATGCACTCAGCACTCTCTGTGTAAAAAACAGCTCGAGATCTATTTCCAAGCACCTTAAACTATGCCCCCTCGTGTTAGCCATTTCAGCCCTGGGAAAAAGCTTCTGCCTATCCACACGATCAATGCCCCTCATCATCTTATACGCATCGATCAGGTCACCTCTCATCCTCCGTCGCTCCAAGGAGAAAAGACCAAGTTCACTCCATCTATTCTCATAAGGTATGTCCTCCAATCCAGGCAACATCCTTGTAAATCTTCTCTGCACTCTGTCTATAGTATCCACATCCTTCCTGTAGTGAGGTGACCAGAAATAAACACAGTACTCCAAGTGTGATCTGACCGAAGTCCTATATAGCTGTAACATTACCTCACAGCTCTTGAAATCATCCCAAGGTTGATGAATGTCAACACATGATATGTGCCTTCTTAACTACACTGACAACCTGTGCAGCAGCTTTGAGTGTCCTATGGACATGGCCCTCAAGATCTGTAGATTCTCCACACTGCCAAGAGTTTTACCATTAACATTATATTCTGTCTTCAAATTTGACATTCCAAAATGAACCACTTCACACTTATCTGCATGGAAGCTTTCTGCCACTTTTCATCCCAGTTCTACATCCTATCAACATCCCTCTGAAACCTCTGACAACCCCTCAGACTATCCAGAAGACCCCCAACACAACACAACTTTGTATCATCAACACAAAGTGACTGAGAACCATGGGAGAAACATTTGTTTAGAAAATGGAAGGAATCTGGAGATATCTGTGAGCTCCTGACTTGGACAATTGGATCCTAACGGAAGCTAAGTTGATGGTTTCATGTTTGTTGCAACATGTGGTCACATTTCAAGTGAACTTCATTGATGATAAAGTCCTTTGAAAATTCTTTGTTGTTTATTGGTGTTGAATAGAGGTTCTCATTCTTTATACACTTTTAGAAAATCCATCAGTAGGGTTTAGCCACATTTAAAGAATTGGACGAATAATCAAACGTTGCAGATAGCAATTCTGCCTATTATCATTCATTTTACATGGAATACATCACACCATCTGACTACATTGGAATTAAACCAGTAGGATCTGGAAATCATTGAATATGTTGCTCTTCAGGATCCAGAGTGTGACCAATGCAAATCTGAAGGAGCAAAGGATGAAGGACGCTCACCCAATAAGACTGAAACTTGGTAGATGTGGCAGAGAGGCAAGAGTAAAATCAGCAAAAAAATGAGCAATTCCAGTGAAGATTCAGAGCTGAAATAACAGTCAGAAATAAACAAAGCTGATCAAATCCAACACCAAGTTCCTTATCAGAGCATTTAAGGAGGCAATGGTTAGAATGACTTACATAGAACTCCAATGACTGCCAGAATCCGGTAGTAATGAGGCTTAAAACCGTTCAAGAGGTAGATTATACAATCTATTATCATGTTCACAGCAAATATGATGCCCTTCAGCAGGAAAAAGCTTATACTGACAGTTGAGTCCACTCGCTCAGTTAGGCCCTTTATTTATACAGGCAAATGGCATCCACAGGGACCATAGAGTGACACGATCATTGTTAGTTACCAGGATCAGAATAAACACATTACAACATTATCACCATGTCTGACACATCAATTAACAAATGAAAAACAGAATCCGTCAGATACACCTGGTGTACAAGCACTGGGATGGAAACTGAAGGTCACAGAACTGGAAGCACAAAGGAGACTCTTCAAAGTACCCTATCTGCTGTGGACTTTTAACAGTGACCCATTCACACATTCTCCTATCCTTTCCCACCCGACAACTCTTCAATGGTTCCCTCACCCAGCTCCACTCTCACTCACACAGAATAATCTGCCCCTCTCTACATTCCAGCTTTTGGATTTTCTTTGTCAACATTCTTCACTCTATGCTCAGCAGCTCTGATAGATGGATGCAAATTTTCCTGCTCATAAAATGTTCAAAGCATCAAAAGGATCTCAACTATAATTATTTCCAAATAATATTACAAATCCTTGCTCCATTGCTGTGCCCTCAGTAATGTTGACCCTAAATCTTGAATTCCTTCTCTCAGACCATCTCTCCTTTGTTGCTCCTTTGGTTTGCCCAACAACTCCAAAGTCTCTGTAAATGGATCAGTGTCAAGGTTTGGCAGACAGAACCCCTGAAAAGCCATTTGATACACATTAATGTCTGACCGATGCATCGTTGATACTTTTGGTTCTTTTGAATGTATAAGCATAGAACTTTGCAATTCCTTAAAGATTTGACTCGTGATAGGAACAACAATGATTGGAAAAATTTGAATGTGTTTGGACAATTTATTCTTTTAATAAGTTTTTCCCCTCACTTCCATCTTGAGGTGAACTGTTAGGGGAATACTTAAAATCAGAATTTGGACATTTTGTCAAAAATCAAACTAGTTTTTGGTGAGGAGATCTATTGTTATCAAGTGCAAATAATAGCATTTTTGATGATGACATCCATTGCTTGGTTGATAGTTTGAAGAAGACTGCTCAGGCTGTAATTAGCCAGAATGACCTTCCTTGCTTTAGTGAACACAACGTAACCAACGTGGTAACTAGACTAGCACTCATTGGCTCAAGGCTCAGCTAGTTCTGGAGCACAGCTTTCAGTCCTACAGCTGGTGAATTGTCTGCTCCATAGCTTTTTTTGTATCCAGCTATCTGAGCCAATTCTTCACATTCTGTGGAGTGAATGGAGCTGTTGTTTGTGACTTTGGGAGGGGAGGATCTCAGCAGAAGCGGACACCATCATTTTCTTGATGCTTCTAGATGAAGGTGGTTGTGAAACGTTCAGCCAGACTTCTGTTCTCACGTACTGGGTTGCACCAATGTTGAAGATGGGAAGATTATTAGAACTATCTGCGCCGATTATTTATTCGACTGTCCACCACAATTGCTCACCAGCTGTGGCAGAAAATGCCAGAAATGACTTCCTTCTAAACTCAGGATGTGAGCCCTGGTTCTCACCTCCCCACTACTGGGAAAATTCTCCTTGTACCTGGTCTGTCTGTTTCCATCTGTTTTATAAACTGGGTGATAATCCTGTCTCATCCTGAACTTGAAACAATGAGAACACATTTATCCTAATTTCTCTCTGTACAACAATCCAAACAAGTCAGCAAACAGTCAGCTGTGGCTTTGCTGAGCTTCCTGTACATCGACAAGTTTACTTCTCAAATTAGTAGACCAAATCTGGTGCAATGCTCAAGGTGCAGTCACAACATGACCTACAGCATCGCAGTGAGACATCCCCTTGCTCCTGCACTGAACCCACCTCACTCACAGCACCAATGTACAACTTACCTTCTTAACTGCTGCTGTAGCTTCATACTCATCTTCAGATGCTGCTTGACCCACGGAGCTCCTCCAGTGTCTCACTTATCTTCAGTGACTGCTGCACACCTAGGTGTCACTGCATTTATTCCCCATGCCTCATCTGCCCTTTTGCTTCTACCTCCACTGTGGACACCCTCCACTTACCCCATTATCTTGGGTCTGCCACGTGACTCAACCCGTCCTAGTCACTATGTCTTAAATCATGTGGTCCAGTATTTTATCAGCACTGATGCCAGGTTAGAATCAGGGTTCGGTTTATTATCACTGACATATATGTCATGATATTTGCAGCAGCTGCAGAGTGCAAAGACAAAAATTTACTACAAATCACCAAATGTATATTGCAATAAATGTGGAATGAGGAGGTAGTGTTCATAGCTTTATGGACCTTTCACTAATCGGATGGCAAATTGGAAGATGCTGTTCCCCAATCACTGATGTAATTTTTCAGGTTCCAGTACCTCCTCTTCAAAGATATGAACAAAAAGAGTGCATGTTCTGTATCTTCACTGATGGATGCTGCGTTCATGAGGTACCAGCTCTTGAAGATGTCATCAGTGGTGGGGAGGGTTATGCCAATGATTGAGCTGGCTGATTCCATAACCCTCTGCAGCACCTTGTGGTACTCTGCATTAGAGCCTCTGCACCAGGTAGTGATAAAAACACTCAGAAAGCTCTTCTTCTTCATGACTGCATCAATATATTTGGAGTACCGTGCTCAGTTCTGGTCACCTCACTATAGGAGGAATGTGGAAACCAGGTGCAGAGGAGATTTACAAGGATGTTGCCTGGATTGGGGAGCGTGCCTTATGAAAACAGGTTGAGCGAACTCGGCCTTTTCTCCTTGGAGTGACGGAGGATGAGAGGTGACCTGATAGAGGTGTATAAGATGATGAGAGGCAGTGATCATATGGATAGTCAGAGGCTTTTTCCCAGTGCTGAAATGGCTGTCACAGGAGGACACAGGTTTAAGGTGCTTGGGAGGAGGTACAGAGGAGATGTCAGTGATAAGTTTTTTACACAGAGAGTGGTGAGTGCGTGGAATGGGCTGCCGGCAATGGTGGTGGAGGCAGATATGATAGGGTATTTTAAGAGACTTTTGGATAAGTACATGCCGCTTAGAAAAATAGAGGGCTATGGGTAACCCTAGTAGTTTCTAAGGCAGGGACATGTTCGGCACAACTTTGTGGGCAGAAGGGCCTGTATTGTGCTGTCGGTTTTCTATGTTTCTATGTATTGGGTCCAAGGAAGGTCATCTGAACTGTTGATGCTAGAAACTTGCAGCTGCTCACACGTTTCACAGCTGACCCCTCAATGAGGGCTGGTCTGAGCTCTCATGACTTCCCCTTCCTGAAGTCCACATTCAATTCCTTAGTCTTGCTGACACTGAGTGGAAGATTGTTGCTCTAAAACCACTAAAGCACCTATCTACCTCACTCCTGTATGTCTCCTTGTTGCTGTCTGAGATTCTATCATCCATGTCATTGGTGAACTTACACTGTAGATGTGCTGAGCCACACAGTAATGTTGTAGAGACAATAGAGCAGAATGTAAAACATGCATCCTTGATGTAACCTTGTGTGATTATCAGTGAGAGGAGACATATCAACAATCCACACTGACTGTGTCTCCCAGTGATAAAGTCAAGGATCCAGTTCCAGAGGGAGGTACAGGTGCCCAGGTTTGTAGTTTATTGCGTAGAATTGAGGAGATGATGGAATTGATTGATGAGCTGTAATCAATAAACATCAGTTTAATTTGCAATTGACTAGAGGCTTCAAGAGACAGTAGTAGCCAGTGAGATTGCATTTTTCTAGTAACCCCATATACGTGAATTAACAGGACTGGAGTTAAAGCACGACAAGGCTTTAACAAATGTAAAGTAACCGACAAGACGCTGGGTCAGTCAGTCTTCGCTCAAACTGAGCATGATAATAATCTTGCTCCATCAGCACAAGACGCCATTTTCTTAAAAATAATGGACACCAAGGTCTTCAGAGACGAAGCAAATAATTGGGTCGCCCCACTACCTTTCAGAGAATCACGCCAGCGCTTGCCAAACAACAAAGAGCAGGCAGTCAAGCGGTTCACGTCCTTGCAAAAAACCCTGAAAAGGAAACCTGAGATGCAGCAACAATATGTAGCATTTATGGAGAAGATCTTCGCTAATGGACATGCTGAAGTAGCACCGCCACTGAGGGAAGGCGAGGAGTGCTGGTACCTCCCAATGTTTGGGGTTTACCACCCTCAAAAGCCCAATCAGATCAGGGTGGTCTTTGACTCCAGTGCTCAGTGCCCTGGTATCTCCCTTAATGACATGCTCCTTACAGGCCCCGACCTTAACAATACCCTTCTCGGGGTCCTGCTGCGCTTCCAGAAAGAGAAGGTTGCAATCTTAGTGGATATCCAGCAGATGTTCCATTGCTTCTTAGTACAGGAGGACCATCGCAATTTCCTCCGTTTCTTATTGCACAAATGTAACTTACCTCGCACTGCAGACGAATTGGCCCAGGCAAAGGACGTCATCTTTAAAGCAACTCAAAGAGCAGCTTTTGCAAGGGAGTTTTCGGCTCTCCAAGCTAATAAACCAATACCAAAGGACAGCCCTTTGAGGAAATTCAACCCGATCCTGAAGAACGATATCATTTGCATTGGAGGCCAGTTAATACACTCCCAACTTCCAGCTGCAGAAAAGAGTCCAGTAATCCTGCCCAAAGACAGCCATGTGTCCTTACTGCTCACTCGCCATCACCATGAACAGGTAAGGCATCAGGGGCGTCACCTGACGGAAGGAGCAATAAGGGCAGCGGGACTGTGGATCTTGGGAGGTAAAACACTGATCAATTCAGTACTTCACAAATGTGTAACCTGCAGGAAACTGCGAGGGAAGCTGGAAGCTCAACGTATGGCGGACCTCCCACCAGAACGCCTTGAAGCCTGCCCTCCTTTTACATATGTGGGGCTCGACGTATTTGGTCCCTGGACTATCACTACGAGACGCACCAGAGGAGGACAAGCAGAGAGCAAGCGGTGGGCCATCATGTTTAGCTGCATGAGTTCAAGAGCGGTTCACATTGAGGTCATCGAATCTTTCGATACATCCAGCTGCATTAACGCTCTCAGGCGCTTCTTTGCACTAAGAGACCCTGCAAAACAGTTAAGGTCTGATTGCAGCACAAACTTTGTTGGAGCGTCCAAGGAGCTGGGATTGGACAAAACGGTGCAAAGGTACCTCAGTCAGCAGGGATGCAACTGGGAGTTTAACACACCACACGCCTCTCACATGGGAGGTGCATGGGAGTGGATGATTGGTATCGCCAGAAGAATTCTTGATTCAATGTTTCTGCAGCAATGCACCCGACTGACCCACGAGGTACTGTGCACACTAAAGGCAGAGGTCACAGCCATTATAAATGCACGACCACTCCTACTTGTGTCTTCTGACCCAGAAAACCCCTTCATACTCTCGCCATCAATGCTCTTTACGCAGAAGGCAGGAGCTCCCCCTCCACCTGGGGACTTCTCTGATAAGGATTTGTACACAAAGCAATGGAGACAGGTCCAGGCTCTGGCAAATTGGTTCTGGTCTCATTGGAGACATGAATACCTACCTTTATTGCAACATAGACAAAAGTGAACAGAAACCTGCAGGAATCTTCAAGTTGGAGATTTAGTCCTGCTCAGGGGCAAGCAAATTGCCTGCAACTGCTGGCCAATGGCCAGAATCACTGCCACATTCCCTAGTAGGGATGGACATGTCAGGAAGGTTGAGTTGAAAAAAACTTACCAAAGGCCAGTTGCAGAAGTCATTCTACTTCTCCCTAAGGACTGATTTAGAGACTGAAGTTTTGTATTATGTTCATTGTGACCTTACGAAGGTCAGGCAAGAGAGTGTGTTGCCTTTAAGGCATTTGTTTAGTTTATTATATTTTCGCTTTAGTAATTTGTTTGTTATCGTTTTCTAGTTAAAGTTAAGGTTGTTTAAAGTAAATTCGTTGTCTGTGATATATCGCGGCATGCGATGATGTCACACCTGGTTTCGCCGCGTCTTGTGGGAAAATACCGGTTTGGAGAAATGGGAAGGAGGGGGCTGATGTGTGCAGGATCAACGCGAGTAAAGTTTTCTTTCTACGCACTAGAAACATTAGAGAAGCAATGCCGTAAGTTCATGAGATAATCGATATGTTGAATTAAAAATGTTAACGCTGATTCTGTTAAAAGTAATGACAGTTGATAAAGTTTATGTTTTTTGTTATTTAAAGAGTTGCGGATAGTTTGTGTTGAAGTGTATTTAAAGCCAGTCGATGGCATAGGTAGATTCTGACTGTATGTTGCACTTTAATGTAATATAGTTGTTGTAGTTTTACTTTTGCAAGTATTTATGATGTAAATGTGATGTCAAGAAGGAAACAAATACTGTATATATTTTGTATTGTTTTATCAACAGTTTTCACCATACGTTAATGTGGAAGAGTAAACATTAAACGGTTAATCTTACTGGGACCGCCTCATTGACTGGTTTAAGCTTGGTGTTCAGAGTTCTTTTACACCTGTGCAAGAACACTACAGTTGGGATAAGATGGAAAGAGAATTGGCTTGCAAGTGAATTTCACAACACAATTTTCTGAAGTTAAGAAATACTATAGATCTGTCATTTCATTGACTTCATTACAAAAACGGATGTTTTCAGAATATTCCAAATAATAAATCAATTCATTTACAGAAAGCGGCATCTGGTTAATGAGCAGATGAAGGGGAAATATGATTTTAACAGTGGTTGAGAATGGTACCGAGTGAAATAAAGAGCTTGATTAATATCACCTCAGTGTTAACAGCTGAGATGGAGAACATGTTTTACACTGTCATGCTGTCAGAGACTTTTTAAAAAAAATATTTATTTATTTTTGCTCAGAAAACAAAACTTTCAATTTCCAGATACACTTATATTTACATTTCTTCCCCTCACAGATATCAGGTACCAGAACACTTCCATCAAAATATTGTTACATACCCCATGGGTATCTTGTGACTGTCTTATGACCAAGATGTAATTGGATATCTGGTGAGCATGATGTAATGGTCTTGTGATGGCGGAGTGATGTAATTTCCTGGCAGTGTGAGGTCGTGTGATGACATTTTCCAACAAGTATAAAATGGGAAAGCCTGCTGTGATGTAGGAGTTTTTGAGTTAAGTCGCCATTTAATTCATAAGTTAATCTGTTATGCTGCGTATTTGTCTCGACACAGTTTTGTTTTAAAGTGGAGTTTTACTTTCTACTGTAAGGTACAGCATCATTGTGCCAGCAGTTTTGGCCAGTCACTGCCAGTTTTTGTTTGATGTATCTTTGATTTAATTTTAAAGTCTGAGTATAGGAGAGTGAAGATTTTACCGAAGTACGGGAACTCAAAGGATCGAGTAATGTTGGTGTCGTCGGAGGTTTACTACAGGAACGACCTTATTGAATCTTCATTCAGGAAATAGTGACCTGTATCTGAGATAAACCTTACCTGTAAGAGTAGAAAGGGTTGTGCAGTATTCATTTGCCAAGGAAAAGGTCAGTTCCTTTAAGCCGTTTTTATTTCCTTCTTCATGAATCCTTCAGACAAGGCATATTTTGGCCAGGATCAGCAGCAGCATCATGTCGTAGAGGAATTTGTTACTTCAGGAAAGTCTCTCCTAATTGATTGTATAAATCACTTGGACTTTCACATTTACCACTTTAAGACTGTGTTCGCATTTACCACTTTAAGAACTGTTCCACAACTGCTGTATAGCAGTTAACTTCCAGTTAAGTTAGTCATCTATTTACTTCTCATTTTTGTTGAGTAGAGCTTAATAAATGTTAAGTTGTTTATAAACCTTGACTCAATTCTATATTCATTGTTGCCAGACACGTATTGTAACAATATGGACATCACCACAATATCCTATACAAAAGCCCTTATTAGTATAGCAGACAGGTTTACATTTTTGTCTGCAGAAAAAGTGCCATGTTTTATGAAATCTGTTTGTTTTTGACTGTGTACCATACATGTCAAAAAGTCCAAAGGAATGTATTCCATGATTAATTTATGCCAACCAAAAACTCCGGGGGCCTTATCGGATATCCAACAAAGTAAAATGTTCTTCCTCGCACAAAAAGTCAGGACATTGCGATGAGATATCAAGGTTTATTCAATATGGACTGTTCCTTTTTAAAAGAGAGAGAGCATGGGTGTACTGATTCAGAGAGAGAGCACCGAACAGCCCATGAGTTGCCATGGTTACAGCAGGGCTGAGCTATTTGATTGTCACTGGTGTTCAGCATGTTTGGAATATATACAAGGTCAACTGCCTTTCCAGACAGACACACAGGAGACACAGAAGGAATAGACACTGTATAATTTTGTGTGCCCACAAAACGATGGGCTTTGCTCGCAGTTTAGAAACGGGGTGACCGGTGGGAAGCTATCAGTGTGTTTAACCCTTGCTTGGGTTGGTAGCTTCACTGCGTGAAGATGGTCCATTTTGTGGAGTCACAGTCGGTGACTTCAATAGGACTTTGAAGGACGACGTGGAAGAATCGACATTATCAGCTTACTTGGGAAATAAATCACCTCTCTCTCTCTCCTAAATCTACTCAACTCAATACCATGAACTGAACTGACTTCATTCCTGTACCATTGTAAGACTGTAGCATTTACCACCTAAGTTTGAAGAAGTTTGGGGTTTTATATTAACACACTTATATATGCATAAACTCTGCTAACCTGTTTGATTTATCTGGTTTTATTACTATATTACATAGATACTAATAAATAGTGTTTTGTTTATAGCAAAACCGGACTCCAAGTGTATTCTATTTCTGCTGGTTCTTTTAACCCATTACGGGCTACGTCACTAAATTGGGGGCTCATCCAGGATCTGAACCAATTGGTGGGAGCCATTTTAAAATTTGTTGCGGGCTTAATTGAGTGTTTAATTGTTGATCAGATTGGGAAAAATCCCTGTCGATTGCTTGAGTGGAATATCAGCAGAAATGGAGTTTGAGTTTAGTATGTGTCTGACAGAACCAACCCCTGAGGCAATGGATGATGCTAAGAGGGATGTGCTGTTGGGAATTGCTCAAAAGTTAAAAGTTAAAGTGACTACTAGAATGAAGAAGGCTCAGATGCAGATGTTACTAGCACAGTATTATATATCCAAGGGAAAGTTCGAAGAGGATGTGTTGGAAATGTTTGCTGAAGGTAAAGTATTTACTGATGCTGAGCTTCAGTTTCAGGTAGCAAAAATGAAGTGCGAGTATGAGTTCCAACTAAAACAGCTTGAAAGCTGCCAGGGCAGAGAAACAGAGGGGCTCAGCAGAAAGACAAAGGCAGTATGATGCTAGAGAGGCCGAAAAACAGAGAGAGTTCAAGAGGGAGAGAATGCAGCAAAGAGGTCCAGTGGCAGACCTTGGTGGGTTTAGTGTCAGTTGGTACCTTCATTTGATGAAGCAGAAATTGATAAGTATTTCCTGCATTTTGAAAAAGTGGCCAGGAATCAGCAGTGGCCGAGGGACCAGTGGGCTGTTTTGTTACAAAGTGTGATCAAGGGGAAGGCTCAGCAAGCGTATTCTGTTCTGACACTTGAAGAGGAAATTGATTATGACACAGTGAAAGAAGTTGTGCTTAAGGCTTATGAGTTGGTTCCAGAGGCGTATAGGCAAAAGTTTTGAGATCTGAGGAAGTCTTGGAGCCAAACATATGTGCAGTTTGTTCATGAAAAACAGGTGTACTTCAATCGTTGTTGTACCTCAAGAGGGGCGGATGAGAATATTAACAACTTAAAAGAGTTGATTTTGGTGTAAGAGTTCACAAGCTGTGTCTCTGATAACATAAAGACGTACTTAAATGAAAAAGAGGCTACGACCCTTTCCGCATCTGCTAGGTTGGCAGACAAGTATGCCTTAACCCATAAGGTTAAGTTTGTCCTGAGTAAGAGCTACATAACAGAGATAACAAGGATAACCCACAGGTAAAAACAGAAAGTAAGTCGGGAACTAGTGACAAAAGTAAGGAGGAAGGAAAGCAGTCAAAAGGAAAGTTTTCCAGTTTTACATGTCACTTTTGTAAGAAGCCTGGTTATGTGGCGGCTAATTGTTTTGCTCTGAAAAGGGAAAAAGGGAAAGAAAAGGAGACAATTCCAAATGCTTGTGTTCAGTCGGTTGAGACACAGCTAAGGAAGGATGGGTCTGACTGAGTGCAAGAGGGATTTGAGGGTTTTATCTTGAATGGGTTTGTGTCTGTAAAAGGGGGGTCAACTCTGGTTCCAGTGAGAATCTGGTGAGACACTGGAGCTTTCCAGTCACTAATATTGGACAGTGTTTTAGAATTTGTTGAGGAGACAAAAACTGTCAAAGTAAATATTATCTAAGTTATTGGAAAGGGGACTGAGTCCGTGCCTTTGTATAAGGTAATTTTGAATGAACCTAGACAAAAGTAAAATGGCTGAACAAGAAATTGGATACATGCTGACAAATGGCACTATTAGGCCATCTACCTCAGACTGGGTGTCACCCTGTGTTATTGTGCCTAAGCCAGATGGAAGCATAAGATTCTTTATTGAATACAGGAAAGTTAATGCAGTAACCAAAACAGATGCTTATCCTATCCTAAGAGTGGATGACTGTATTGATAAGGTGGGAAAGGCCAAATACCTTACAAAGATTGACCTGTTAAAAGGATACTGGTGTGTTTGCTTGAAGGAAAGGGCTAAAGAAATCTTTGCATTTGTGACACCATCTGGACTGTATGAGTACTATGTTTTACCCTTTGGGATGAAAAATGCTCCAGGGACATTCCAAAGGATGATAAATTTAGTGATTCAAGGTTTAGAAAATACACGGGCTTATATGGATGATTTGTTTGTATGGAATGACAGGTGGGAGGAGCATATCTCGGCGGTGGAGAAACTATTTGACAGGCTGTCCAAGGCCAATCTTACTGTAAACCTCACTAAAAGTGAATTTTGTCACGCCACCATTACTTATCTTGGTGATGTAGTAGGCCAAGGCCAACTGGCTCCTGTGCAGGCCAGGGGTCAGGCTAACACAGAGGTTCCTGTTCCAACAGGCAAGAAAACATTAAGGAGGTTTTTAGGAATGGTTGGGTATTACCATAAGTTTTGTAAAAACTTTGCTGATATCGCTCTCCCCATAACGAAACTACTAGGGAAGAGTGAAAGATTCGTATGGAGTGACCTGTGCCAGGAGACATTTGAACGCCTAAAAACCATTCTGTGTTATCAACCTGTGCTCAAAGCACATGATTTTAATAAACAATTTTCTATAGCGGTAGATGCTAATGACAAAGCTGCCGGGAAGCTATCGGTGTGTTTAACTCTCGCCTGGGTTGATAGCTTCACCGTGTGAAGACGGTCCCTTTTGTGAGGTCGCAGTCGGTGACTTCAGTAGGACTTCAGAGGACGACATGGAAGAATCAACGGCATCAGCTTACTTGGGAAATAAATCACCTCTCTCTCTCTCCTAAATCTACTGAACTCAATATGACAAACTGAACTGACTTCATTCCTATACCATCGTAACACTGTAGCATTTACCACCTAAGCTTGAAGAAGTTTGGAGTTTTATATTTACACACTTATATATGCATAAACTCTTCTAACTTGTTTGATTTATCTGATTTTATTACTATATTACGTAGATATTAATAAACAGTGTTTTGTTTATAGCAAAACCAGACTCCAAGTGTGTTCCATTTCTGCTGGTTCTTTTAACACGGGGTACGTAACAATGTTAAAAAGTTTTTTCTGATATACATTAATAATATGACTACTGGGTAAGCCTTAGAGAAAAGACACTGGGTCCAGTTCAAGGTCTATCTTAAGAATCTTTTCCATTTCACCCAAAATATCACTCCAGTATGCCTGAAGTTTGGGACAAGTCCAAAAACAGTTGGTGAAACTTCCAGTATTTACTTTACATTTAGAACATATTGGAGAAACTCCTGTCTTAAATTTCGAGAGACAATCTGGAGTCAGATGGGCTCTTTGCAGAATTTTGAGTTGCAATGCTTTAGTTCTATTACAAACTGAAATCTTCTTTGCATTCTCACAGATGTCTTCCCATGTTTCAGCTGTAATTTCTACTCACAGCTCTTCCTCCCAGACCCTTCCCAGCTGCTCAGCCTCTCCACAAGAACATTCCCTCAGGATGCTGTAAAAAGTACTAATGGAGACTTCACACTAAGAAAGAAACACCCTCTTTCTATGTCAGAACTATAGAAATCAGTTAACAATAATATTTTTTTCTGTATATAATCTCTTATCTGAAAGAAACAAAAAAGATCCTTGTTGGGTATGTTATAGTTTTGCACTATTTGACTAAAAGACATCATTGTTCCTTCATCAAACAAATCTCCAAGATGGAAAACACCCTTAGAAATCCAAAGTTTAAATCCAGAATCCATTATGCCAGGCTGAAAATCTGGTCTGCCAGTTATCGGAGTGAAGGGTGATATTTTCGCTGCATTGCCCTCAATTTGTCGCACCACCTTCCAAGCTCTGACTGTATTAATTGTTTTTGGATTGCAACAATATTCCTTAACTAGTTTCATCTTGTTGAGGAAAAGCAGATTAATAAGAGGGTATTTTGCTTGTGAAGCTTCAATGTCCAGCCAAATTAAGGAGGGGTCCCTGCAAACCCAGTCAACCACATAAGATAAAAAGGAACTTGATATTTTTTGATGTCTGGAAAATCCAGACCCCCTAGACTACTGGGAAGCTGTAACTTAGACATTTTAATACAGAATCTTCTTTTGTTCTAGAAGAAACAAACAAACCAGCCATTTTTTTTAAGAGTTTGTTGGTTGAAAATGACTGGAATCATTCGTATTGGGTAGAGCAGACGAGGAAGAATGTTCATTTTGAGCAAGAATATTCGGCCAAGACAAGAAATGGGAAGAGTGCTCCATCGCTCAAAATCCTGTTTGACTTTGTCAAATAACTGCGTAAAGTAACTTTGAACAATTGATCAAACGTAGGTGTGATAAATATGCCTAAGTAAACAAAACCTGTCTGCGACCATTTAAAGGGGAAAACACCCTGAGTGTCAGGTACCTGCTGCAGATTCCCCAGAGGCATAGCCTCTGATTTAGTAAAGTTGATTTTATAACCTGAAAAGGAGCTAAATGAATTGAAGTATTGTATAAAGTGGTGCACTGATATAACAGGGTTTGATAAGAAAATTAGAACATCATCCACATGCAATGTAATTTTATGTGACTTTAGTCATATGTCTAGAGCAGATATTTTGTGGTCTCATCGAATAGCTTCAGCCAATGGCTCGCTCACCAGTGTGAAAAGTAGTGGTGATAAACGGCAGCCCTGCTGGCTGCCCCTCAGAATACTAAAATTATCTGACCTAACACCATTAGTGAGAATCACAGCCAAAGAGTCATTATGAAGAACCTCTACTCACATAATAAATTTATTGCCCAAACCAAATTGTTCTAAAGTGAAAAAAAGATACGGCCATTCAACATGATCAAAGGCCTTTTCTGCATCTAAGGAAACCACCAAGCTGTCCACTGCCTGTTGCTGACATGCCTGACTCACATTAAGTAATCTTCTGATATTGTTAGATGATCTACGGCCTTTTACAAAAACTGTTTGACCCTCTTTTATGATAAAAGGTAACACAGTTTCTAATCGCAACGCTAAGGTTTTAGATAAAATTTTAAAGTCAACATTTAATGATGAAATAGGCCTGTAGGAGGTACAATCTTCAGGGCTCTTTCTTAAGAATTAGGGAGATATTAGCTTCTCTCAATGATGGTGGGAGGAGACCATAATTAAGTGCCTGATTGAACATGTTTAGCATAGGCTCTGATAATAACCCTGTGAACTCAATAGAATTCACTAGTGAGTCCATCAGAACTAGGGGCCTTCCCACTTTGGAGCTGTCTCACAGCTTCCTGTATCTCATATATAGATAACAGAGCACTGAGTTGGGACTCTTGTTCAGAAGAAATGCCTAGGAGATCTAAATTCCTGAAAAAGGACTCCATCATAAATTGTCCATCATTACATTGCTCAGATTGATACAGTTTAGAATAAAAATTCTTAAACACAACATTAATCATTTTAGAATTACTAGTGAGGGATCCTGTCCCATCCCTAATTGAAGCAATAGTGTGAGAGGCATTCTTCTTTCTAGCTAAATAAGCCAATTATCTACCTGGTTTTTCACCATGTTCAAACAATCGTTGTTTAGCAAATGTCAATTTTCTTTTGACTGCTTGTGTGAGTAAAGTGTTTAGTGTACAGCATAGGACCATGATGTTCTGTAACTTTGCTGCAGTAGGCTTATTAATGTAATCCTTTTCAGCTGCCGCAAGCCTTGCTTCCACTAGGCGCTGCTGTTCCACAGCTTGTCGCTTCTTACTAGCAGAGTAGGAGATAATTAATCCCCTTGCATACGCATTAGCGGTTTTTCAGAGCATCGATTTAATAGATACGAAAGTTTTGAATTTGGAAGTAAGGTAGTCTATAAATTTATTATCTTTTAGAATAAAGGGATTCAGCCTCCAATGCCTAGATCGTGCTGAATTATCTTCGGGCTTAATATTTAAATATACTGCTGCATGGTCAGAAATAGTGATATTTCCAATTGTGCAGGATACAACTAAATCTAGGAACGTTTTGGGGGTTAGAAAAAGTCTATTCTGGTGTAACACTTGTGTGGATTAGAAACAATTGTGAAGTCTTTGTCTGAGGGATGTAACAACCTCCAGACATCCACAAGTCTTAGTTTTCCACACAAGCCCATGATTTGTTTGGACTGTGAGGAGAGCAATGGGGGACCACTAGGCGCTCTGTCCATCAACGGGTCCATGATACAATTAAAATCCCCACCTGCAATAATGCTTTGTATTGAGAAGCTTGTAAGTTTGGAAAAAGCATCTGTTAGTAATTTGAGAGGATGAGCTGGAGGGCAGTAAACATTGAAAATACCGTGTTCCTTTCCATATATTGAAGCCTTAACAATCACATATCTCCCGTATTTATCCTTAATGCAGTCTAATAACTTAAAAGGTAAGTTTTCCTAATTAAAATGGCCACCCCCTACTCCTGGTATTAAAAGCTGGAAAATAGACTTGATCAAATCTACTCTGTTGCAGTTTTAGATGTTCTTTATCATTTAAATGTGTCTCCTGCAATAAGGCTATATCAACCCTTTCCTCTTTCAGGTTTAGTAGGATTTTCTTTCTCTTGATTGGTGAATGACTCCCCTTAATGTTCCAAGTGCACAATTTTAATATATTACTGGTCATAACCCTTTATAAGAGTCATGTGACTCCGGAGGGGAAGAAACCTGACTTAAGATCAGCTGAGCAGCAATAACTAAATAAAAAAATACACAAAAAAAAACAAAGCTTCAACAGTGCTGAACAAGAGACTTACCCCACACTTAACGGGGATATCTGAACCCTCTAGCTCCCCATATTCTGCCCCACTGCCAATATGGCATTTAACATAGTCAAAAATGAAAACAGGGCATAATTTATCAATCAACCGATTTGTTACCGTCATGTTTAAACTCCTTCAGTCTAGAGCAGCACCACTAATTTAAACAAATAATAAAACTGCATTAATCAAAACAAACACGTTACCCATCCTATAAGATATCTTGCTTCTGAATAATGGCTGCTGAAAAATCTTTAAAAAACATAAGCCTGGATCCCTCATATATTGAAGCCTGGGCATCAGTCCCGCTGTGTCTCTAAGTCTCCATCACTCTTTGCTTATCACCGAAATTATGGAACTGCACTAGGACAGGTCGAGGGCATTGGCCTGGGCCCGGTTTCAGAGCCAGCGTGCAGTGAGCTCTTTCCACTTTAATGTGTCCAGCCTTGGTTTCCAAATCAAGGAAATTAGGCAGCCAGCCTTCAAAAAACTTCACTGGTTGGCTGCCTTCGGTACCTTTAGGTAGACCAATGATTCGTATATTCTTTCTGCTACCTCTGTTCATCAGAGAAATTTTAAAATAAAGCTCAATACCAGTTTCTTTTATTTTAGCTTGATATCATAAACTCTGAAGTACAAGGCTTTGCTGGTCAAGAACGATAATATTACCACCTGTCCTGGGTTGAATTTTCCAGTTCTTCTCCCTAATTTCTACGGAAACTCAGGATGGCCCTAAAGGGATACTTCACAACATTTTTCATCTCCTCTCGGAACTTCCTCTGGGTGATGGCATAAATAAACATGTTGGTACAGGAGCTGAATGACTGAAGCATTACTCCCACCTTTTGAGCCACGACATATGCAGATGTCATTACGAAATACTGCATAGTAATATACTCAACTGCAAGAATGACCACATGTGTCATCCATAACAGGATAAAGCTGGCTGATAAAGTCAAGAGCAAAATAATGGATCTTCTTCGATTCTTCATCTCTTGGTCGTCCTTCTCCTCCCCATCCCGCTGACCCCTCAGTCTCCTGCGGGCTGCACTGGCCATCAGAATGTGCCTAATAGTGACCATGTTGAGCAGCAAGATCAGCACGAAGGGGACAACTGGGGTTAAAACACGGTGCCCCCAGTCAAAGGCTTGCCACACACGGGAAAATATGAAATCAAGCGATACCCAGCAGATATAAGACCTGTACGTGAAATACCACGGGACGTTGGTGAATAAACTCAGCACACTCACCACTGCAATAACGATAGCTGCACCTTTCTCAGTGCAGTATCTGGTCTTCAGCCTCTGGAAGCAAATGGCCACTGTCCGGTCAAAAGTGAAGGCAACCGTGAGCCAAACGGAACTAGCCACAGACACGTAACTCATGGTATGTATGATATTGCAAAGGGGAGGTTTATAATAGTAATATATCACTTTGGGAATGATGTTAAATATGACGACCAGTAGATCTGCCATGGCCATCGCCAGAAGATACCAAGTGACACCTTTGGAGAGTCCACACCGCCCTTGTGATAGAGTTACAATTGCCACCAAGTTAGCTGTGAATATTGGAGAAGTAAACAATGTAAATTAGTCAAGTGAAGGGGAGAAATGGAGTAATTGCTAATTATTGCAGGTTTAACAGTTGACATGAAATAAATGGGAAGGTCAAATGGGCCAACAGATAAATTGACCACGGAACACAAGGGTGTAATGAGTTTGGAATTGTACAGTAAAATTCCTCAATACAGACTCAGCAGTGTGACAATGTGGTTTCCGTATTTTAACTCAGAGATGGGCTGGAACTGGGATCAAAGAGGCAGTGAGGCTCCAGTCAGTCACCCATTGGAGCACCCAACATGACCAACAATGGAAACCACTTGGATGAGTTAAGGATTTGGACATTCAGCTGGTTGAACTCATACTCAGAGGGAACAATCTGTTCACTCAACCATTCTGAACAACAAGCCTTGGCAAGTGAAGCAATAGTGTTCCCAGTTTGCCTCCCTGAGCTATATCTAGAACATTATTTGTTCCAGTTTCACATGGGTTTTGTTCCCCACTCTTCCCTTCACCTTTCTGACTGATTGAAGCCATTTCCTGCTCACACCCTGTAATTGGAAACTTTGTGACTTTGATACAATTTCCAGCTGTCCCTTATCAACACGGTCCATCTCCAGCTCTTCATTTCTTGACCTAACAATCTCCATTTACTGGGATGTGGTAGTGACAGGGATCCATGAGAGAATCTTTTGTTTAGAAAAGAGAGTGAAGCTAGACAAATCTGTGAGTTCCAGATTTGGACAAGGGGAACTCGACAGGTTGAGTTAATGGTTTAGTTTCAACTGTGGTCACATTTCAAAGGAACTTCATTGCTGTAAATTCCTTCAAATATTCAATGTTGGTTATTGATGTTAAATGGAGGTTCTTATTCTATGTATACCTCTGGAAAACCATCAGCAGAATTTAATGACATTTAAGCAATAATTTTACCAATATCAGTCATTTTACATGGAATGCATCATACCATCTGGCTACATTGAAAATGAGTTAGTTAGCTCGTTAAAGTCTGTTCTGAGCCTTACAGGCTCATCAGGCTGGTGCTTATGCCGGTTTCCGTGGCGTGAAGCGACTGAGCGTACGACACTCCCCGCCCACCTCTCCCCCCCCCCCCCCCCCCCGGTAGGACGCCAGTCTATCGCGAGGTTAACCCCAGCATTTCGCTGGTACCCATTTTCATCTGGGTGGACTGGAGCAGTGTGCGGTTAAGTGCCTTGCTCAAGGACACAACGCAATGCCTTGGTCTCACGACCTTCAGATCACTAGTCCAACGCCTTAACCACTTGGCCACGTGCCACACATGGGTTTTGTTCCTCACTCTTCGAAAATGAGGCAGCAGGATTTGGAAATCAATGAACACCTTGTTATTCAGGATCCACAGCCTGACCAATGCAAATCTGAAGGTGCAAAGGATGAAGGATGCTGACCTACTAAGACAGAAGCCCGGTAGATATGGTAGCGAGGCAGCAAGTAAAATCAGGGAAGAAACGATGAATTCCAGTGAAGATTCAGAGCTGGAATAACAGTCAGAAATAAACAAAGCTGAACAAATCCAACACCAAGTTCCATATCAGAGCATTCAAGGAGGCAATGGTTAGAATGACTTACAGAGAACTCCAATGACTGCCAGAATCCGGAAGTAATGAGGTCTAAAATCATTCAAGAGGTAGATTATACAATCTATTATCATGTTTGCAGTGAACTAATATACCATTCAGCAGGGAGGAGTTTATGTTGACAGTCTGAGCCTTTATTTATACAGGCAAGTGGCATCCACAGGGATTGTAGAATGACGTGACCATTGTTAGTTACCAGGTTCAGAATAAACACTTTACAACATTATCACCGTGTCTGACACAACAATTAACAGAATCTAGTCAGATACATCTGGTGTATAAGCACTGGGTTGGAAACTCAATGTCACTGTACTGGAAACACAAAGGAAACTCTTTAACGTATCTGTCTGCTGTGGACTTGTAACAGTGACCCACTCACACCTTCTTCTATCCTTTCCCACCTGACAACTCGTCAACGTTTTCACCCCCCTATCCCCACAAACACTCACACAGAACAGCCACCCACTCTCTGCATTCCAGTTTTTGGTGATGAATTATTTTTTTCTTCTCCGTCAGCGTTCTCCACTCCATACTCAGCAGCTCTGATAGACTGATATAAATTTTCGAGCTCAGAAAATGTTCAATATATCAAAAATACTCCAGCAATAAATATTTCCAATTTCTATCACCCAATTTAAATATCTGCTCTATTTTGCTGTGCCCTCAGTAGTGGTGACCATAAATCTCGAGTTCCTTCTTTAAGACTGTCTTGCTATCCTTTGTAGCTCCTTTTGTTTGATCAATATCTCCAACATCACTTTATGTGAACCAGTGTCAAGTTCTGACAGAAAAAACCATGAAAAGCCATGTTAGACATGTTCATGTTTCAACGATGCAGTATTGACTCTTTTGACTGTCTAAGTGACTTATGGTAAGAACATCAATGATTGGAAAAGATTGAATATGTCTTTGGAGAATTTATTCTTACATATTTTATCTGGCACCTCACATCCCTGTTGAGTTGAGCTGTTTAAGGAATAATTGAACTCAGAAACTGGAGGTCCTGGCAAAAGCAACACTTGTTACTGGTGAGGAGATCTGTGGTCACCAAGTGTCACATAATAACATTTTTGATTATGACATCCATTGCTTGGTTGACAGTTTAGAGACAGAATGCTTAGGCTGTAATTAGCTAGAATGGACCTTCCTTGCTTTTGTGAATACGACATTACCAGTGCAGTAACTGGGCGGGAACATTTTAGCTCAAGCCTCATCTAGATCTGGAGTGGATGTTTCAGTCCTACAGCTGAGGTATGGCCTGCTCTATAGGCTTTGGCATGTCAGGTGATCTCAGCCATTTCTTCAATATCCCATGAAGTGAATGGAGCCGTCGTTTGTAACTATGGGAGTGTCTGCAGAAGCTGACATGGATCATCGACATGATGCTTCTAAATGGAGGTGGTTGTTTCACCTAGTCTTTATTTCATACTGGGCTTCACACTTATTGAGTATGGGAAGGTTACTGGAACATGCTCCTGCAATCATGTGTTCAATTGTCCACTGCCATTGCCCGCCAGATGTATCAGGACACATCAGAAATTACTTCCCCCATAAACTCAAGATATGACTGTTGGCTCTGTCCTGCCCACCATTTGGACTGTTCTCCCTGTACCTGGTCTATTCACTTCCATCAGTTTCATAACTTAGATGTGATCCCATCTTATCCTGAACTTGAAACACCTAGAGTCCATTTATCCTAATCTCTCTGCCTACATCAGTCCGAACATTCAGGCTTTCAGGCTCCTTTACCTCCCCTTCAATGACTGTAACAGAAACAGTGCATATCCTGATGGTTAAGTGTCCTTACTGATGGATGCTGCATTCTTGAGGCATCACTTCTTGAAGACGTCCTTGCTGGTGGGGAGGGTTGTGCCCATGATGGAACTGTCTGATTCCATAACCCTCTGCAGCCGCTTGTGTTACTGTGCATTAGAGCCTCTCTACCCGATAGTGATAGACCCACTCAGAATGCTCCCCACTCTACATCTATGGGTGGCACAGTAGCACTGTGGTCAGCACAACACTTTACAGTACCAGCAATCCAGGTACAATTCCAGAGGCTGCTGTCATGAGTTCGTACATTCTCCCCTTGACTGTGTGTGTGTTTCCTCCAGGTGCTCCGGTTTCCTTCCACAGCCCAGAGACGTACGACTTGGTAAGTTAATTGGTCATTGTAAATTGTTCTGTGAATCGGCTCAGATTAGATTGAGGGATTTCTGGGCAGCACAGCTTGAATGTCTGGAAGGGCTCATACCGTGCGGTGTCGCAATAAATAAATGAATTGAAGCTGCTCGGACCTTTCACAGCTGAAATCTCCATGGGGACTGGTGTGTGTTCTCCTGACTCCCCCTTCCTGAGGTCCACAATCAATTCCTTGGTCTTGCTGAAACCAAGTGCATGGTTGTTGGTGTAAAACCACTGAAGCAGCCGATCTATCTCACTCCTGAATGTCTTCTTGTTGCCAAGGAGATGGTGGTGGACTTTAGGAGATCTAGGCCTCATATGGAGCCAGTGATCATTAATGGAGAATGTGTGGAGCAGGTTAAGACCTACAAGTATCTGGGAGTACAGTTAGACGAGAAGCTAGACTGGACTGCCAACACAGATGCCTTGTGCAGGAAGGCACAGAGTCGACTGTACTTCCTTAGAAGGTTGGCGTCATTCAATGTCTGTAGTGAGATGCTGAAGATGTTCTATAGGTCAGTTGTGGAGAGCGCCCTCTTCTTCGTGGTGGCGTGTTGGGGAGGAAGCATTAAGAAGAGGGACGCCTCATGTCTTAATAAGCTGGTAAGGAAGGCGGGCTCTGTCGTGGGCAAAGTACTGGAGAGTTTAACATTGGTAGCTGAGCGAAGGGCGCTGAGTAGGCTACGGTCAATTATGGAAAACTCTGAACATCCTCTACATAGCACCATCCAGAGACAGAGAAGCAGTTTCAGCGACAGGTTACTATCGATGCAATGCTCCTCAGACAGGATGAAGAGGTCAATACTCCCCAATGCCATTAGGCTTTACAATTCAACCGCCAGGACTTAAGAACTTTTTAAAAGCTATTATTAATGCTTTTTGAGATAGTGATTTAGATGCATATCATATTTTTTACTGAGTTAAGTATTGTATGTAATTAGTTTTGCTACAATAAGTGTATGGGACATTGGAAAAAAAGTTGAATTTCCCCATGGGGATGAATAAAGTATCTATCTATCTATCTATCTATCTGAGATTCTACCATCCATGTC
The DNA here is from genome assembly GCF_048418815.1 of Hemitrygon akajei. Lineage (NCBI taxonomy): Eukaryota > Metazoa > Chordata > Chondrichthyes > Myliobatiformes > Dasyatidae > Hemitrygon > Hemitrygon akajei. Next base: position 94,891,159 of record NC_133130.1, on the reverse strand, counting down.
ATCGGTGAATTTATACTGTAGATGTGCTGAGCCACACAGTAATGTTGTAGAGAGAACAGGTCAGTGTGTAAAACATGCATCCTTGATGTGACACCGTGTGATTATCAGTGAGGAGGAGATGTTTTTCGCAATCCGCACTGGCTGGGTCTTCCAATAACGAAATCGAGGACCCTTTTGTGGAGGGAGGTACAGATGCCTAGGTTTTGTAGTTTATTGTGTAGAATTGAGAGGAAGATGGTGTTGAATGATGAGCTGTAATCAATAAATAGCTGTTTAATTTTCAGTTGTCTAGGTGCTCCAAAGCAGAGTGGGGAGCCAGTGAGATTGTTTCTGCTGTAGACCTAGAGCCCCCACGTACGTGAATCTCCAAGACTGGAGTTTGAGTTTGGGTTCTGTCAACAGTGAGCCCGGAGTTTAGGTTCTCACCCAGTGACCTTGTTCACCAATATTGGCAATTCCTGGGTTGATACCAAAGATCAAAGCCCAAAGGTCGATCAAAAGACTGTTGATCAAGGAGCGATAGAACAAACCCTGAGTCTGTGAATCCTAGCAAGCCCACTGGGGAAATCAAAAACCAATGTCCGGGAGTCCGTGTTCACTGGTGTTTGGTGGCCAAGGAAGCTCTCTGTTGGGGTGAGAGGCCTGTGTGGGGGTGTGGGTGGCTGGAGGAAGGAATGGGGCTTGTTCTGTTGCTGTTGCTTTGTTCTGTTTTGTTGTGTTCTGTGTTGTTCTGCCGAGCATTGTGGGCATGCTATGCTGGAGCCAGAATGTGCAGCAACAATTGCAGACTGTCCCCAGCACATCCTCGGGTGTGTTTAGTTGTTGATGCAAACACCACATTTCATTATATGTTTCAATGCACATGTGATAGTAATCTGAATCTGATCTGAAATCTGAAATCTGTTGTGTTCGCGGGCAAATTGCAGTGGGTTCACTTTCTGTCTCAGGCAGGAGTTAATTCTATTCGTGACCAACCTCTCAACATCACAGTAGATGTGAGTGCGACTGGGTGACTGTCATGGAGTCAGCTCACCCTACTTTTCTTGGGCCACTGATATGATTGCTGCCCTTTTGAAGGCGGTGAGCACCTCAGACAGCAGCAGAGACAGAGATTGAAGATATCCTTGCACACTCTAGCCATTTGGATCATAGGGTTTCAGTACTCAGCCCGATACAACATCACAGCCAGTTGTCTTACAAGCGTGAGCCCTCATAAAGGAAGTCTGGCCTCCAAACCAGAGATTACAAGATAATCAGATACTGTGGAGATTCGCACTGGTGTATTATTCATTCTTTCAAAGCTTGCATTAGAGGTGTTGACCTCATCAGGGAGTGAGGCATTACTGCCATTGATGTTATTTGGTAAGATTTCACTTTATAAGGCAAACCCCCACCACAGCAGTCCTGCATCCAGTTATGTCTCTAATTTCACACTGAATTGCCTTTACGTTCTCACAATTGTCTTCCATCAGCCATTCCTGGACTTCTTATGGGGTTCTGGATTGCTGCTTTTGAACACAACATATCTAGTCCTCAGTAGACTGTGAATCCTGTGGTTTATCCAGGGCTTCTGGCTTGGATATGTTCAGCATGTTCTCAAAGTCACACACTCATCCACACAGATCTTGGTGAACTCTTCTGGAAGATTAATTGTTTTCTGCTTTGTGAGGACAGAGCCAAGGATTTGTTTAATTGGTTTTCCATACTGTGATCCCAAACATAAAGCTTCAGTCTGTGACTGTGAATGGCCTACTTTTGTCCTCACCAACCTTTCTGTCCTCTCACATCTACAGAGCCATGATTTTACATGGCTTACACAGAGCTTACACAGACATTCTTCATCCTTCACTCATACTTCTAAACTGAACCCAATCCTCAGTCCCGTTCCTTTTATGGACAGATATGCTTTCTCCCTTAGGAGCCATCAATCTCACACCACCAGGTTCAGAAACAGTTATTGCCCATCAACCATCAGGCTCCTGAACCATTGAGGATAATGTTACTCACTACATCACTCAACTGATCACTGAACACAACACATGGATTCACTTTCAGGGACTCTATCACTCATGTTCTCAGTATTAATTGTTCATTCTTCTTATTATTATTATTATTTGCATTTGCATAGTTTGTCTTCTTTTCCACATTGGTTGTTTGTCAGAATATGTAGGAAAGACTCAGCAGGTCAGGCAGCATCTGTGGAAAGAGAAACAGAGTTAATGCTTCAGGTTGAAGACCCTCCATCAGAACTGAGGGAATAGAAAAATCAAGTTAGCTTTGAGGTGCACAGAGGATGGGTGGGATGGATGGGGCAGAAGGAAAATCTCCGACAGGGTTATCATGAGGAATTCAAGATGGAGTCATCTGATATGTTAATGAGGGAGGTTACAGAGAGATAGTGAAAAATGGAACAGGAGTGATATCGTGAAGACAGTTGGAATGTGAGAACAAAATTAAGGAATGTAAAACCAGCCCAGTGTGGAGCTGTAGGAAATGCCGAGCAGTTCCGTCTGTGCTAATGGGGAGAGAAACAATGAGACAAGCTGGAAAGTATGGGACAGTGGTGATACAGAGAAAAAGAGTCACCTGAACTGTTGTGTCTGGAGGCTGCGACATGTGGAGAGCTTATCAAACCGCGGTTGACTGGGCATCTCTGGAAATCTGGCTCGTTAGTCCCTCACTAACAACCCCTGGACTCCACCATGAGAACCCACCTTTCTCAGGCTTTGTATGACTAGGGTGTGTATTATTCTGTGTGAATGCTGTGTGATTTACTGCCCTGCAGTATCTTGTCAGCATTAAGTAACAGATTGCACACTGCATACAATTATAAAGAAGTATATTTGTGAACCTTACCTTAACCAAAGAGTTGGTAAAGGAAAAAAACAAAAAGGGACCATTATAATTAAACAGTCAAATGTGTACAGGTTGGGGCTTAAATCTTCCAAAAACCATATTCACTGATCCTTGGTAGACCTTTGTGCCTGGGCTCCAGTGAATCGCGCTTTCCCACCAGTCGAAACCTTTGACCCTTTCTTTCCAGCAATCTTCTCTTTTCATCTACTGCTGAACAAAGTCAAAGACCCACACTGTGACAGTCACAAAGCGACTCCCCACAACCTTCTCTGGAACCTTCTCCCCATTCCACTCTCCTGATTAGGTGGCCCACATTCCTAAGAATCCCTTAATTCGAACAGTAACCCAAACATGGCTTCTAGAGCAAGACCATTACATGAAACACCCTACAACATTAGCAGTAAAACCTCTACCAGGACGTTATACTCTCCCCCCACCAAAAATAGTCAGGTCCTCATGACTTTGAAGCTTATCAACACCCCCCCCCCCATTAATTACACAGTTTTCAAAGGAACTTCGTGATGTCAGAACCTGCAATCCATTTGTAAATGGTAGTCGCATATCTTCTGGGACAAGTCTTCTCCACCAGTCCTAAAACAGAGGTCAACAGGAAACCTTGATTCATGCCCAAATATCAAATAGTACAGCGAATATCCAGTAGCTTCACTCTGTGTACACTTGTAGCAGTGGACCAGATGCCCAATATGCTGACTCCATTTGTCTTTCTTGCTGATCTCTAGGGTTCTGAGCATGTCTATCAATGTCCGGTTGAACATCCTCAGGCTGGGGATTACGCTGAGGGTGATAAGGCGTAGACCTCAACTTCTCAACAACAAGCATGCTCAGTAACTCATGCATGAGCCTATTCTTAAAATCCCTTCCCTGATAGTTGTGTATCCATAATGAACAAAATACTTTTCCCAAAACTCTTTGGGTAGGGTGGATGCCATCTGATCCTTTGTAGGGAAGAGTTGTGCTATAGTGATCAGTAATAACCAAGACATTTGCCGTGTTGCTGGAATCAGGCTCTATGAAGAGGAAATCCATACATGCTACATCAAGTGGCCCTGCACATGTAAATGGGATAAAGGAGCAACCCTCGTAGGTAGCATCTTCCTCTGAATACATTGAATGCACAACTTACAGTTCTCTTCGACCTCAGGCATCATTCGGGGCCAGTAGAACCCCAAACGACCTAAATCATCATGAAGTGATATCAACACAATCCCCTGATGCTTCTCAGGCAAAACCAACCGGGAACACCGAGGCCTGGCTGGAGGAGACGTGATCCAGTATAGAACCTGGTTCCTCAACTCCAGTTTGTTCCATTCTCTCTGGAGTGGAGATACAGAAGGGTGTTTCATCTTGTCCACTTGGGCCATATCCTCTTCCACAACAGCTGACCAAATGCTACCTATACAAGGGTCATCTCACTGAGCAGTGGCCACTTCCCCAGGACACAACTCGGCAACTGTTTCGTATTCAGAGCGGACAGGTTGCAGTAAGCTTGTGGAATGGCACAACCAGAAACTCCCAAGTGATCCACTGTTCGATCCTGCCTTGGCCTTGCCTCTGACTTCCCAGTGACAGAAAACTGGCACATTTCTTTAACTCCAGGTGTAAGAATGCTCTCCCACTCTCTGTTCATTTCCAGCCCGCCATGCACGCATTGGGACAAAGCATCCAAATCAATCTTCTAGCTCCCTGGCTGGTACTTCAGGTTGAAATCATAGGCAGACAGCGCTGTCTTCCAATGATGGCCTATGGCATCCAATTTTGTGATGTTAGGATACAAATCAATGGATTGTTGTCTGTCCTCTGCTCAAACCTGGCACCATATAGGTAGTCACTTAGCTTATCCACCATAGCCCATTTCAATGCCAGAAACTCTAATTTGTGCATGGGATAGTTTCACTTGGAGGGTGACAGACTCCAGCTGAAAGAATCATCAGGTATCAACCCTGTTCCCTGATCATGATAGAGAATGGCCCCTAAACCCTCTCAGCTAACTCCTCTTAATTGGGGGCTTGCGAAAAACAACACTGGCACTTTCTTTAGGAGCTCCTTCAGCAAATGAACGGCCTCTTCATGTTTTGTGAACCATCTTGCTCCAAAAGGACTAAGAAATCTTTACCACTTTCTCCTTTCATTGTCTTCCCGTTCTTCCTCGGGGAGGGTAACCGCACAGAAGCTGATTCAAAGGGTGACTCACTTTAGAATAGTCCTTCACGAACCTCCGATAGTACCCACAGAATCCAAGGAACAAATGTCGAGCACTCACATTCCCAGGCCTTGGCCATGAGGTCACCACCTCTATCATTGATGGATCCGTAGTTACTCCATCCCCTGAGACTATGTGCCCAATGTAGTTGACAGACATCTTGCAGCTCTGATACTTGTCCAGTGACAGTTTTCAGGCAGCCCAGCAACTTCTCTAGCCTTGCCTCCTCCTCTTCCAGGGTGGACTTGAACTCTATGAGATCATCCAGGTCAAGCAAGTTCATATCCCCAACAGTTTTCTCCATGACACACTGGAAAGCAGCTGGTGCTCATTATATGCCCTGAGCATCCCTTCAAACTGAAAGAATCCAAGTGGACATATGAATGCTGTCTTCTCTTTGCCAGCATCACCAATGGGTATCTGATAATACCCACTCCTTAGGTCCAGCACACTGAGTAGTTTGCTCCACTCAGGCAGGCCAGTGCGTCCTCGATCCTCAGAACAATATGCTGCTCAGGGACTGTGCGTCAGTTCAAAGTCCAATAGTCCACACACATTCATATCTTCCCGTTCTTCTTGCTCACTGCCACTATGCGAAACACGTATGGACTCAGTGACTCAGTGATGATCCCAGCTTCCTTCAGCCTACGCAGAAGCTGTCAAACATCCTCAACCACTGCGGGTGCCAGTCGCCAAGACCTTTGTCTGAAAGGGGTGTCCACTGTCACTCAGATGGTGAGGCGAGTGCTCTTGGAACAACCCACATCAAACTCGTCAGTAGAAAAGACATCTTTGAACTTCAACATCTTCTCTGTCATCTCCTCTTCCAACTTTCAGTACTGCGGAGTCTCCAAAGTTGAATGATTTGGCTGTCGACTTTTCCTTTCCAGGAGATGATTTCTCTCCTGCCTGTCTTTCAGGAAAACTAGACATTACAGTCACTGGAGAAAAAAGTATGCCATCAGCGTTCTCCACCTGAGGGTGACTTCGCTCTCCGAAGTGTTCCTGACATTCACTGTTATCCAGTTCACCTGTACAACCAAGGGCTTCTGTAGTTCGGGCCTCACCAGTACCCCAGCAGATAATTGTGCCTCCACTTCAAGGTCTTTCAGAGCATCCACCAGGAGGGCCTTGATATCAGGCATTCTGGGAAATGTAGGGTTTCCCATCACTCGAGCTACTTCCCCAGGCTGTAACCCGATGGGGTTGGACTGGGTGTACCACATCGTTCCTTGTTTGTACTCATCATCCGGCTAAGGACGGGTGTGCACTTCCTCAAAAGCAGCTCTGAACACAGGGTGAATAGAGAAAGTTTTCAGAAAGCTCTCTCCAACTTCCTCCTTGCAGGCTCCCATTAGCCTCCTCACAATAGGAGTATTTGTTCCCACAAAATTTGAAGCTTCACTCTTCTCGACCAGGTCAAGACAAATCAACACTAACGTATGAAGGACCTCAGCTACTCCCACATTTGCCTCCGAAAACTCCAGCTTCAATGACAAATAACCATCATATGGGTAGTCATCAGTACTAGGGCCCCAGAGCTCGAGGGCCCTGAGTAGCATCAATGTTAAATACATCAAATACGGGATCTGTACAGCAGAGTAACCGGAGAACCTCTGTCAAGTATGGCTCTGGCATAATATGCCTTCGATCCTTAGCGATACACTGGAGATTGGCCCCACTAAGCCTTCAGCAATAGGGTTTTTCACTTTAGTGTCTTTCTTGTTACATTGACAGCATCATGTTCCCCCCGAGACACCAGGCCATTCCCTCACTGGGTCTCTCTGAAGCTTCCCGACTTCCCTTTCTGCTTAAGTAACTGTTGGCTCACTTTCCAAAGGTTTTCCCGTCCCTTCACACTCCCGCCTGGTGTCCCCCTCGCCACAGTTGTAACAACCATTACTGATTGCTTCCCTTTTCAAGGCACCCCGTTCAACAGCAGCCCTCTGCTTAGGATGTTCCCTCAGTGTGTCTATCGGCTTTGTCACGTTTGGTGGCAGCACCTGCTGATAACAACCGGGAAACCTCGGCTCTAAAATCTTTCATGATCTCCTGTAACACCCCCGTGTGTGAGACATCAGGGGTCACTTCAGCAACAGAGGTTCCTCCCGAGGATGTACCCTGCTGAAGAAGGCCTCCTGCTCTTCTGTCACACTTTCCTCTTCTCTTCCTCCTCTGATTAGCTCAACAAACGGGTGGGGGGGGGGGGGTCTTATGAGACATTCAGAGGCAGAAAGCGATCACGTCCTGTGACCGTGCGCCCTTTGCCAATTTGTCCATTCCTAATTAATTCATCTCAACCGTTTAGATGGCCACTCATCCAGCACCTGAGAGGTCTGCTTTGCCCAAGTCTCATATTCCTCCTCCCCATCAAGGTGGGCTTCACTCCTGAGAACATTTTCACCCTACGATAACTTTGACTCTCTGCTGGTGCACTTTGCCATTTATCTTCAGGGATTTAAGGTCTGATACCAACCCAGAATTTTCATCCCTCTCCGGAGGACTCATTAAGCCCTTCCTCATCAGACCACTCCTTCTCCTTGCTCTGCAGAAATGAAAGCAACTTGTCTTTAAATTCTTCACCCTCAGCTATGGGAAACTTGGCTTCCAATTCTGCACTCTTGCCTACACTTGTCTTTCCTTGGAAAGTATGGATGGCCCATGGCCCTGCCTCTCGCAGGACCTAGTGGAGCTATAATCAGAATGAGAATCAGGTTTATTATCATCGGCATGTGTCATGAAATTTGTTAACTTAGCAGCAGCAGTTCAATGCAATAGATAACATAAATAATGTAAATAAATAAGTAAATCAATTACAGTATATGTATATTGAATAATAAAAATCATGCAAAAACATAAATAATATATAGTGAGGTAGAGTTCATGGGTTCAATGTCCATTTAAGAATCAGATGGCAGAGGGGAAGAAGCTGTTCCTGAATCACTGAGTGTGTGCCTTCAGGCTTCTGTACCTCCTCCCTGATGGTAACAATGAGATGAGTACACGTCCTGAGTGGTGGATGCTGCCCTTTAGAGGTACCGCTCCTTGAAGATGTTCTGGGTACTTTGTAGGCTAGTACCCAAGATGGAGCCGATTAAATTTACAATCCTCTGCAGCTTCTTTCAGTCCTGTGCAGTGGACCCCCCCCCCCACCGCATACCAGACAGTAATGAATGGCGTCAGAACGCGTCAGAACGCTCTCCACGGTACATCTATAGGAGTTTTTAAGTGTTTTTGTTGGCATACCAAATCTCTTCAAACTTCTAATGAAGTATAGTCACTGTCTTGCCTTCTTTATACCTGCATCAATATGTTGGGACCAGGTTAGGTCCTCAGAGATCTTGACACCCACGAACTTGAAATTGCTCACTCTCACTCCTCCTACTGGCATTGCATGGAGTAGACGTGTTTCTCAAATGGCTCCATTCTTTTTAAATTACTGAATCCAATCTGCTTTGAAAACTTACTCTTAGAGTATTATGACGACTCGTGCTAAAACTTGTAAAAAAAGAAGCGGATCTTTCCGTGACTATGGAGGTTATTGCGGAGCTAATTCAGAAAGCTCAGAACGAAATGTCTAAACAACTTTCGGATGTGTGTTTAAAAGTTACAACGGAACTTAAACGAATGGAGATTCTGCTGCAGACTATTCAAAAAACTTTACAGGAACATACTACTCAGATTCAAGAACATGAAGATGCTTTAATGAGACTGGATACTAAGATGAATGAGTTGGAAAAGTTCAGAAATAAACAATTGAAAATTGTTGAATCTTTAAGACAGAAGATTGTCACCTTGGAGAATAGATCAAGAAGGAACAATTTACGAATTTTGGGTCTTCCTGAGTTGGTCAAAGGCGATCAAGCTTAAAAATTTTTTGCAAAGCTGTTGGCTCATTTGTTTTCTGATGTTTTGGATACTCCACCAAGAATAGATCGGGCACACCAAGCCCCAGTGTTTAAATCCTCTTCTCAACAAAAACCTCGACCTATGATAATAGCTTTTCATGGCTTCCAATCTCGTTGTTTAGGTATGATTAACTTTGAAGATTATAAGATAAGGTTGGTCAAAGATTATTCGCCTGAGGTATTAAATGAACGTTTTAAGTATAAAAAGGTCATGGCGGAGTAATATAACAAAGGCTATAAACCTTCACTAAATTACCCCGCTCACCTCAGGATTATTTTGAAAACTGGATCTCCTAAGTGGTTTCTTTTGACTGAGGAAGTGCACGATTTTCTTCAGGCCGAATCAAGTCCAGAAGATTGTTTAATACTGTACCATATAGTTCTTTTGAAGGTTATTTAGTCTAGGTTGGAATTCATTCTGTACTAATCTTCTCTTCTCTTGACGCTCTACCAGTAGGATGTTGTGGGTGGGATTCAGGTGGGAAGGCTGGCTTCTTTCTTTTTCCTTTTCATCAGCTGTATGGTTATCCCCATCTCATTTATTGCTTGGTTAAGTATTTTGAATTTTAAAGTTTGGGTTTTTTTTGTATATTCCAGTGGTTTATATGTTTAACCTCTGTTTCAAACATATTTAAATGGTACACAATATTAATTTACTTAGTTTAAATGTGAAAGGTTTAAACCACCCTGTGAAATGCAATAAGATTTTTACCTATATTAAGAAATTGAGTGTCTCAATTATTTTTTTTACAAGAAACACACGTTCGCAGATCTGACTGTGGGCATTTGATCAAACGTTGGAATGGTCTAGCTTTTCATTCTTCCTTTCAAGCCAAGGCCAGAGGTACTTCGATTTTGATTGACAATCCAGTTGCCTTTATTCAACATGATGTAATGTCTGACCCTAATGGGCGGTTCATTATAGTCTCAGGGAAATTAGATAACAAATTAATGGCTTTTGCTAATCTCTATGCTACGAATATAGATGATTTGGGCTTTTTTGAACTTTTTTTCTTTTTTACCAGATTTAAATTTGTACTCTTTAATCTTGGGAGGTGACTTTAATTGCTGTCTTGATCCTATTTTAGACCGTTCATCTTTGAAACGATTGAATATTAGTAGATCTGCATCCTTTATTCAATCTTTTCTAATGAAATGTGACATTATTGATATTTGACATTTTTTTACACCCAACAAGTAGAGAATATACCTTTTTTTCTCATGTTCATCATACCTATTCCAGGATTGAATATTTTTTTGTCGATAGTCATTTTATACCCTCCGTTCGATCCTGTGAATATAAAGAAATTGCTGTTTCAGATCATGCCCCCGTCTTTTTATCTTTAAGTCTTCCGGGTGTTTCTCAATCAAACAGATTCTGGCATTTTAATCCAATCTTACTATAGGATAAGGTTTTTTTTAATTCTTAGAGAGTCAATTTACTTTTTTCTTTAAGAGAATATGCTAGATGGTACTTCTAGCCTTATTATTTGGGATGCTTTCAAGGCTTATATTAGAGGCCAAATAATTTCTTATTATTAAGAAAATTAAGTATTAAGCAAGTATTGAGAAAAAAGCTAATAAGGAGAGAAATGATTTAGCCAATCAGTTGAAACACTTAGGTCAAAAATATGCTTCCGATCCAGATCCTGTCTTATATAAAAGATGTGTTGAAGTTAAAACTAAATATGATCTGCTCTTAACTTAACCTGTGGAAATTCAACTTTTAAAAGATAAAAGTCAATTTTATGTTCATGATGATAAAACGGGCAAACTTTTGTCTAATCAACTTAAAACTTTAATAGTTAAATGTCAAATTAAGGAAATCTTCAAAGCAAGTGGTGATATAACTTCTGATCAATTAAAAATAAATTATAGTTTTAGAGAATTTTACTCTAAACTGTATAGCTCTGATTCCCCTAAAGTCAATTTTGCTATGAATAATTTTCTAGTTTGTTTAAACATTCCTTCACTTTCTGAGGTTAATCGAAAACAGTTAGATCAACCTTTTTCTTCTGAGGAAATTGCCCGGATTGTCCATTCTCTGAGTTCGGGGAAGGCTCCTGATCCTGACGGATTTTCAGCAGAGTTCTGTAAGGCTTTTGCTCCATTGCTTATCCCTCACTTACTTTCTGTTCTTTCTGACTCTTTTAAATTAGACAGGTTGCCACAATCCTTTCATGGCTCCTCTATTTCACTTATTCACAAAAAGAATAAAGATCCAACTGATTGGATCTTTCTACAGACCTATTTCTTTACTTGATGTTGATGCCAAAATTTTGTCTAAACTTTTTGCTCATAAGATGGAAAACATTCTGCCTTCTATTATCTCTGATGACCAGACCAGATTTATCAAAAATCATTATTCTCATTTTAACATTCTCCATTTACTGAATGTTATTTATTCTCCTTCTAAAGAAACTTCGGCATGCGTGATTTCTTTAGATGCCGAGGAAGCCTTTGACCGGGTTGAATGGAATTATTTATTTAAAATATTAGAAAAATTTAACTTTGGGTTCAATGTTATTTAATGCATTAAATTACTTTATTTATCTCCCTCTGTACAGGTTCTTACTAACTCTCAAGAGTTCTAAACCATTTAGTCTCCAACATGGAACCAGACAAGGGTGTCCTTTGAGTCTTTTGCTTTTTGATTTGGCCTTAGAGCCTTTAGCCATTGCGTTTCGTGAATCCGTTGACATCTCGGGTATTTTAAGGAGGGGTATCACTCATATGTTGTCACTTTATGCTGATGACTTTTGCTCCACATCTCTAATGTGGAGTCCTCTCTACCCTCAGTACTTTATTTATTTTCTGAATTTAGTCAGTTCTCAGGATATAAACTTAATCTTCATAAAAATGAACCTTTTCCTTTGAATAATTTGGTATCAGTCAACTCTGACCTTTTAAAATTGTAAGGTATCAATTTACTTGTTTGGGTATAACATTGCTAAGAATTATACATCTCTGGAAACTCTCAAGATGGCACTCACGATGTGAGGCTGAATTCGGCTTCACCTCAATCCTTTTACTTCTTTTACCTGCAATCACCCCCAACAGACTTATTTATACCTACACTAAAGGGGTTGGTAATTAAGATATACTTTTCGACTTTCTGAGTTTTATTTTCAACTTGTTAAAATGACTGGGAGACCACGAGAAACTAAAGAAGCAAGAGCAACTAAAGAACCGCTAACTCTGGACACAATCAGGAAACTTATGGATGAGAGACTGGAGGAAAAACTTAGCCCAAAATTTTCCCTGCTTGACGAAACTTTAAAGATTGTCGACATAAGTCTTCAATCACTTAAATCGGAAATTCAACAACAACAAGCAAGAATTTCAGCTCTCGAAGAAGCTGCTCGTCAGAGGGGTTGTAGAATTGAAACTTTGGAACAAAAGCTGCCTTCCACTTCTCAAGTGCTGGAATGCTACAAATCCAAAATTATTGATCTTGAAAATCAATCTCGAAGACAGAACCTGTGGATAATCGGGCTCTCGGAAGATGTCGAGAAGGGAGATCCTTCTCGGCTCAAATGTTCTGGATACCCCTCCAGTGATCGACCACATGCAACGCATCTCTCGCTTAAAACCAGTTCCAGGTGAAAAATCACGGCCAGTAATCCTCCAGCTTCACTATGCTCATATTAAAGATCGCCTGATTCGAGTTGTCCGACAGAAGGGCATGATTAACTTTCAAGAATTCAAATTTCATATTGTGGAAGATTTCAGTCCTGAAGTTTTGAGGGAAAGAATGGCTTTTAAACCTGTGATGTCAGAATTCTATCAGAAAGGCTTCAAACAAGTGCTGCATCTGAGAGTCGTTCTTCCCGATAATTCTCGCCGGCTGTTTAAATCTCCAGCTGACACCTAAAGATTTCTCGAGGAACATCATCTCTCTACTACGAGCTGATTAACATATTGTATTTTTATTATCTGTCTTTAATGGTTATTTATTGTCTTTGCTCTTTTTTTAAGCTAACAATTATCTTATAGATTCTGACCTTCCATAATTTGAAGATCCGTATGTGCCGACTGATAGTGCAACTACTTTTTACATGTCCAAGTAAAGGTTTGTTTTCTGTCTCTTTCGAAACTCTTTTTTTATTATTATTCTTTTGATTTTGAATGTTACTAATTAAATGTTTTTAAGTTTGAACATTTTTTTTATATCTTTTATGCTGGAGCATTCAGTCTTTTTTTCAATTTCTTTTTTCAAGATGTTGTTTCTTCTTCCCATAAGACCTTAATTTCTTGGACACGTCACATCTGTTTGCATGTGTCTGAACAAGAGTGCTGGTGTCTTATCGCAATATTAGTATAATGCTACCCTGTTTTAGGCTCTAACGGTTTAGTTTTTTTTCTCTTAATCTTGTCTTTTTTTAATATTAATTTTACAGTCTTTTTCCTGTTATACTAACCCTTTGTTTTTTTTGGAATATGTGTGGTTTGTGTCTTTTTTTTCATTTTTTTTGAGCTGCAGTCTTGGGAGGTGGGGGTAAAATTAGTGTTAGTCTGCTTGCTGGCCCTTCTCTGGCTTTTTCTTGGGTTTTCGTGGGTGGGGGGAGGGGGTTTCTCTTTTGCTTTTCGCTTAGTTTTTCCTTCATGGGCTGACTTGAAACTACCAAAATGGCTGAAGTGTCGTAACTTCCGGTTCCTCTTTGAACCTGCTCTCCTCTTCCGGATTCATGAGTTTACTTTCTGTTTAACCTTGTGCGTTTACTATGATAAATATTAGCAATATGGATAAGATTATTAACTTTGTTTCTTGGAATACAAATGGTCTATACCATCCGATTAAATGGAAAAAAAATACTTAAAGTATTTCATAGAATGAATGCTAATATTTTTGCACAAGAGACTCGTGTGAGGAAAGAGGATAGTCAATGTTTTTTTTGTTTTGGAAGGATCTGCAGTACCATTCGAATTCTCAAGCTACAGTAAGAGGTGTTGCTATTTTTATAGACTCCTCAACCTTTTTCATTCATTATGAAACAATTTCAGACCCACAAGGTAGGATTTTGCTCCTCACTGGTTTACTTTTTAACCAAAAAGTTGTTTTAGTTAATGTCTATGCCCCGAATATAGACTGTCCCAAATTTTTAAGTGTTTATTCACATCCCTTCCTAATTTAAATGAGTATATGCTGATAATGGGTGGGAATTTTAATTGTTGTTTAAATCCCTCAATGGATAGATCTAAGTCTATCCAGGTTCTTCCAGATAAATCGGCCGCTCTCATTAACTCCTTTATGGTTGATTCTGGAATTTCTGAAATTTGGCGATTTCTACATCCTAAGGATAAAGAATTTTCATATTTCTCTCATGTTTATCATAATTACTCAAGAATTGACTATTTCTTTATTGGTCATTGTTTACTTACAGATGTTATTGACTGTCATTATGATTCTATTACTATCTCTGACCATGCACCTTTGAAGCTATCTATTAAGACAATGGATTCATCCTCAAGTGTTAAACCATGGCGGTTCAACTCTACTCTACTTCAGGATTCATGACTTTCTCAACTTTATTAAACAACAAATTGATTTGTTCTTTTCAACAAACTCTGCAGAAGAGATTTCTAATGGAATATTATGGGACACTTTTAAAGCATTTATCCATGAACAAATTATTTCATACTCTGCTGGAGTCAGAAAATGAATTAACACTGAAATACTTATGTTGGTTGATAAGATTAAAGCAATTGATAAGACATACTCTGTGACTCCTAGTAAAGAGCTTTATAAAAAGAGAGTTGAACTTCAAATAGAGCACAGTTTGCTATTACCCTCTTCAATTGAAAATCAATTAACCAAATCTAGACAGTTTTATATACATGGGGATAAATCTGGTAAATTATTGGCTAATCAATTGAAAACTGCTTCGGTTAAATGTCAGATCATTAAGATCCGTAAACGAGATGGTACTCTGATGGTAGATCATAAAGAGATAAATAAAGTTTCAAGAATTTTATAGCTCTTTATATCAATCAGAGTTTTCTGATGATTCTTCCATAATGAATGAATTTTTAAGGAAACTGAATATCCCGAAATTAACAGCCAAGGATTGTGTATCATTAGATGCACCCATTACCGAAGCCGAAATAAAAGAGGCTCCTGGTTTTACTGTGGTTACACTGTGGAATTTTAAAAATCTTTTTCTTCTATACTTTCTCCTTGGTTATGTAAAAATTTTAAGGGCACATTAACTGTAGGTAAGTTACCACAATCTTTTTATGAAGCTTTCATTTCTCTAATTCTTAAAAAAGACAAAGACCCTATTGAATATGCATCATATCGGCCTATATCTTTGCTGAATGTGGATTCCAAGATATTTACCAAAATTTTGGCCACCAGATTGGAAAATATCCTACCTCAAATCATTTCTGAGGACCAGACCGGATTTATTAAAAATCGTTATTCATCTTTTAACATTAGAATATTAATTAATATAGCTTATACTCCTTCATCTAGAATCCCAGAATGTGTCATTTCTTTGGACGCTGAGAAAGCATTTGACAGAGTTGAATGGCCATATTTATTTAATACACTTCAGAATTTTAACTTTAGTACAACATTTATATCGTGGATTAAATTAATACATTATAAGCCTTTGGCTTCGGTTCTTACCAATAATCAAAGATCTCCCTTTTTTCAGTTGTCTCGTGGCACGAGGTAAGGCTGTCCTTTAATTCCTCGACTATTTGACATTGCTTTGGAACCCTTAGCCATTGCTATTCGTGATTCACCTAACATTTTTGGTATTACCCATGGGGAAGGGACATATAAGCTATCATTATACGCTGATGATATGTTACTATATATCTCTGACCCTGAGAGATCTATTCCTGTTATGCTATCCTTGCTTGCTCAGTTTAGTAGCTTTTCTGGCTATAAACTGAATCTTAATAAGACTGAATTATTCCCATTAAATATGCAAGTTTAAATTTATAAACATCTACCATTTAAAGTAGTTACAGATAACTTTACCTATTTGGGTATTAAAATTACCAAGAAACATAAGGATTTACTTAAAGTTAATTTTTTGCCTTTAATTGAGCAGATTAAGCAACTCGTTACTAGATGGTCCCCATTGTCTTTGTCATTGGTTGGTCGAATCAATGCTATTGAGATGATAGCTTTACCTAAATTTTTATACTTATTTCAAGCATTACCAATTTTTATTCCTAAATCCTTCTTTGATATTATTGACTCTAAAATATCTTCGTATGTATGGCAGAATAAAGATCCTAGATTAAGTAAAAAATATTTACAGAAGTCTAAGAAGGAAGGTGGCTTGGCTTTGCCAAACTAAAGACTTTGGGCATTATTGGGCAGTTAATATCCGTTATTTAATATTTTAGACACAGGACTTGGTGGCAACACTGAATTCATGCCCAAGTGACATTAAGGAAAAAAATCTAGGTTTAAATCCCTATCAGAAGGGTTTAATAGCCATCATTTATAATATGATCGTGAAAATACAGCCAGGGATGTCAGATAAAATTAAGAATGAATGGGAAAAAGAACTTCGATGTCCCTTGCCTACAGAGCAATGGGAGAAAATTTTACAGTTAGTTAACTCCTGTTCTATTTGTTCTAAACATGCCCTAATACAATTCAAGGTGGTACATAGGGCCCATATGTCTAAGGACAAACTTGCTCGATTTTATTCTCACGTTAATCCAATCTGTGATAGATGCCATTCTGAAGCAGCTTATTTGACCCACATGTTCTGGTCTTGCCCTTGCTTACAAAAATATTGGAAAGATATTTTTGGTATCATTTCAACAGTTTTGAGTATTAATTTGCAACCTCATCCTATTACTGCAATTTTTGGCTTACCAATGGAGGGTAACAGTTATTTATCCCCTCAGCTCGACGGATGATTGCATTTGTCACACTAATGGCTAGAAGACCTATTCTACTGAACTGGAAAGAAATTAATCCCCCAACTACATTTCAATGGTTTTCCCAAGCTATATCTTGTTTGAGTTTAGAAAAAATCAGAAGTGTCATTTTTGACCCTTTGGTAAAATTTAATCAATTTTGTTCAATTTTATTCAATAATGGAGACCATTTATTCAACATTTTCATATGAGTTAAACTGACCTTTCCCGAACCTTTTTCTTATCACCTTTAGTTATTTGGATAGAGGTGTGGAGTTATTGACACTACTGTATATGCCTGATATGATACAATAGCCCATGTCAGTTAGGTTAGCTGTTGTTATTTTGGGGGGGCTCCACTTTTGTAATACAGTATGAGTTTGGGAGGTTATTATATCTGTGTTATTAACTCTTTGTATTTGTATTCCAGCCTTATTAATTATGTACTCTCAAGCTCTCTGTATTTGCTGTTTTTCTTCTTATGCTTTGAAAATTAATAAAAAGATTTAAAAAGAAAAGTTATAAATCTCTTTTTAAAGAAAATTTCATCACTGTTTTGGAGTATGTTAAGAAGGTACTATCAAACTGGCCTCCCGTTTCTTTGCCGCTGATTGGACATATCTATTCTATTAAAATGAATACTTTGCCTAAATTTTTATATTTATTTCAAGTCATACCTATTTTTATTCCTAAATCCTTTTTTGACTCTTCAGTTTTGATTATATCTTCCTATTTATGGAAGAATAAAACCCCCCGATTAAACAAAACTAATCTTCAGAAAACTAAAAAAAGTGGGGGATTAGCCCTACCCAATTATAGGTTTTACTACTGGGCAGTCAACATACGCCACCTTATTGGTTTTGGTTATATTATATTAATCACGAAGACTGTCTGGTCTGGGTTTCCTCAGAAGTTAATTCTGTTAATAAATCTTCTATTATTTCTCTTCTTGGTTCTTCAATTCCTCTATCCTTAAGTAATTTAACTCATAATTATGTAGTTAAACATTCTTTGAGGATTTGGTTACAATTTAGAAAATTCTTTGGGTTATTTGGTTTTTCACTCTCTATTTCTTCTAATTATTTTTTAAACCTTCTTTGATTGATGTAGTTTTTAAAGAGTGGAATAGACTAGGTATTAAATGTTTTCAGGATCTGTTTGTTGGAGATAGTCTTTCCTCATTTGATCAACCATTTATTAAATATAATCTTCGTAAAGCTCACTTTTTAGATAGTTACAAATTAGAGACTTCTTGCATTCTCAACTTCATACATTTCCGAAATGTCCAGATAAGAATTGATACAATTTTTATTCTGAAACCCTTTCATTATGGATCTATTTCTAATATTTATAGTATGTTGTTGGCAATGCAAAATATTCTGTTATATAAAATTAAAAACTTCTGGGAACAAGACCTACAGATTTCAATTGATAAGGGTACTTGGAATGAAATTTTTAAACTTGTTCACATCTCGTCGTTATGTGTGCGTCACTCTCTTTTACAATTTAAAGTGGTTGATAGAGCCTATATGACTAAAGACAAGCTCTCTCATTTTTACTCAGATTTCTCTCCATACTGTAACAGGAGTAATGTTGAAGAGGCCTCTCTAATTCATGTCTTTTGGTCCTGCCCACAGCTTGATAAATTTTGGAAAGAAGT
The DNA here is from genome assembly GCF_048418815.1 of Hemitrygon akajei. NCBI lineage: Eukaryota > Metazoa > Chordata > Chondrichthyes > Myliobatiformes > Dasyatidae > Hemitrygon > Hemitrygon akajei. The sequence goes on along the minus strand of NC_133130.1, from coordinate 94,872,624 downwards.
ATTTCCAACTTTCTCAGAGCTTTTTAAAGTAAACTTTAAACCCAACCCTCTGACTGCCTTGTTTGGCACTGTTGGAGGAAATGATTTTGTTCTTAAGCCAAATGATTTGCATCGTTTAGCTTTTATTTCTCTTTTAGCCAGAAGAGTTTTGTTGCTTAAATGGAAAGATGCTGCTCTGCCTACTCATGCCCATTGGTTGATCGATGTTATGTCATGTTTAAATTTAGGGAAGATTCGGTATTCTATTTCTGTACCTAGACAAGACTTTTTCACATTATGGGGACCTTTTTGGAACTACTTTCACCATCTTTGACTAGTTCATCAATGATGACGGCTATTATATGTTTGAATTTATGACTATATGTCCAGGAATTTTTTTTTCTTTTCTTTTAACCGAACAGCTGTTTTTTTTCTCTTTTTCTTTTTTTTTGTTATGGGTTTTGATTTTGTTTTAGATTAGAATAAAATATATCTTTTCAATATTACATTTAATTTACTATACACAGATATGGGGCATTTCAACTTTGTTTCTGTTTTCATAATATCATAGTGTATTTTGTATTTGTCTATGCAAGTAATCAATAAAAATATTGAAAAAGAAAGAAACTGCTCACTCTCTCCACTTTCGATCCCTCAGTGAGAATTGGTATGTGTTCTTTTGCCTTACCCTTCTTGAAGTCCACAGTCAGCTCTTTTGTCTTACTGACATTGAGTGCAAGGTTGTTGCTGCGACATCACTTCACTAGTTGGAATATCCCGATCCTGTACGCTCTTGCATCTCCATCTGAGATTCTACCAACAATGGTTCTATCAGCAGCAAATTTATAGATGGTATTTGAGCTATGCCTAGCCACTCAGTCATGGGTATAGATAGAGTAGAGCAGTGGGCTAAGCACACACCCCTGAGGTGCACCAGTGTTGATTGTCAGTGAGGAGGAGATATTATCACCAATCCACGCAGATTGTGGTCCCTGGTTAGGAGGTCGAGAATCTTATTGCAGAAGGAGGTACAGAGGCCTAGGTTCTGTAATTTATCAATCAGAGTTGTAGGAATGATGATATTGAATGCTGAGCTATAGTCAGCATCCTGACATGGGTGTTGGCGTTGTCCAGGTGGTCTAAGGCCATTTGAAGAGCCATTGAGCTTGCATCTGCTGTTGACCTGTTGTGCTGATAGGAGAATTGCAATGGGTCCAGGTGTTTGCTGAGGCAAGAGGTCAGTTTAGTCATAACCAACCTCTTAAAGCATTTCATCACTGTTGAAATGAGTGCAACTGGGCAATAATCATCAAGGCAGCTCACATTATTCTTCTTAGCCACTGGTATAATTGTTGCATTTTGAAGCAAGTGCAAACTTCTGCCCGTAGCAGTGAGGGGTTGAAAATATCCTTGAATACCCACCAGTTGGTTGGCACAAGTTTTCAGAGCCTTAACAGGTACTCCATTGGGACCTTCCACCTAACAAGGGTTCACTCTCTTTAAAGACAATCTAGTATTGGCCTCTGAGACAGGAATCACAGGGTCACTGGGTGCAGCAGGGATCTTCACAGCTGCAGTTATATTCTCCCTTTCAAAGCAGGCATTGAAGGCGTTGAGTTCATCTGGTAGTGAAGCATCGCTGCCATTCATGCTGTTGGGTTTCACTTTGTAGGAAGTATCAAGCAGATGTACTCCTGTTATGTCAGCACTAGCCTGAACTAACCATACAACTCTCCCCTCCGTTGGGTCAAGAAACGGTGACAAAGGGAGCCACAGTCAGGCAGGGATCCCAGCCCAATGACTAACTCTCAGCTGTGATCTGGTGCCTGCTATTGGGCACTTCTACATGGGCAGGAAACACTTGGAGAAGCTGACAGAAGAGATTTCCCTATGGGAAAGGGAATATAGGTACTTGGAAGGTCTGCAGTGCCTTTCCTTGGAGCAGAGAAGCTGAAAGCAGATTTGGCTGAGGTGTTGATAGCATCATATTACTGAGGTGGAAGTACATCTTCTGTTGTGGGAACTAATAGCCTGGAGTGACCATATTTGAATTTCGGAGGTTGTGTGTAGCGTGTGTTCAGTGTGTACAACAGAGGCCAAGGTCTCCATCACTGTGTGCATTGGGTGAAGGGGCAATAACCATAGATGGCTGATTTACAGTGATTGGTGCGAGACCCAGAGTGAAGATGGGGAGAAACTTCCAGATCGGGTAAGGTCTGGAATGAGCTGCCATGCAGGCTGATACAACCAGATTCATCGGAACAGATCTGCTCAACTCCAGAGGGAGACAAAGAATAGAGAGAGACAGTCATGGAACAGTGGATCACATTTAATAATGAACATTAATTCACCCGTAGAGCAGAGTGGAGAGCACATTTTAGAAAGCAGGGTGTGTACTGCATTATTCACCTGTTGTTGGAGATGAATTGGATTGAACCACCTGGGCAGTTCAGTCTCCTTGTTTGAGAGGAAGCTCACCCTTGTGACTTACCTGGGGATTAATGAACCAAGGATATTATTTTGTATCCCAAAAACAGCTTTTGTGATCTTACTTTTCTTCAGTATTAAAATACGCGTTTCAAATTAATTCCCGGCTTTAGTGGATTTTCCAACCTATTGTTCTGATGGCTTTTTTTAGAATAACTTGCCTAAAATTAAGCAATCCATTTCCCTGTTTGTTCAGTGACTGTAATTAATAGTGATCACATGGGAACAGCATATTTTACTTACTATTGGCCAAACATGAGAAATCAGATTTGTTTTCCTCCCTCTACTGATTCTATCATATCAAAGATATTTAGATCAATATTAAATGGACATCAGTCATTCATTTCCCATTAATTTAAACCATCATCTTCCTCATTACTGGAACCGAGAAACATTCAGGAAGAATACAGTCTTGCCCTTCATCATAATAGTTAATAGAATACATGGAAGAGGAAAGGGCCTATGTTGGGAATGCATTTAGACTGCATAATGGTCACAAGGTCTGGGAAAACCCATGCTGGTTACCTATAACTCCGCAGCCTTGAAGTAATGAGAAATTAGAGACTTGACACATGGAAGATAATGTATTTTAGATCATAAGACCAGAAAGATACAGGAGCAGAATTTGGCTATTTGGTCCATCAAGTCCACTCATTTCATCATGGCTGATTTATTAGCCATCTCAACCCAATTCTCCTGCCTTATCCATGTAACCTTCGAGGCCCTCACTAATTAAGAATGTATCATCCCTCTCTTTGAATTTATCCAGTGCCTTGGCCTTCACAGCTGCATGCGGCAATGATTCCATTAGTTCACCACTCTTTAGATAAAGGAATTCCTTGTTATCTCTGCCTTCTTTACTCCCAACTCAATCTGCAAGTTAACCTTTAGGGAATCGTGGATAAGGACCCCCAAAGTCCCTTTGCACTTCCGATTTCTGAATTTGCATTTTCAAAGGTTCAGACAGATACAGTAAATGGCTGTGTCCCAGGGAGTGTCTCTGAAAAGATGGACCTTGGGTGACAAGACGATAGATCCTTGAATGAGACGGCACAAGTGGATAAGGTGGTGAAGAAGGCTGATGGATATTTGCCTTCATCAACAGTGGTGAATAACATAAGAGCAGGGACAAAATGTAACAACCTTATAACATATTGGTTTCATCACACCTGGATTATCATCTGGTCATCACACTCCAGGACACGTGTGATTGCACTAGAGAGATGGACCAGGATGCCTGGAATGTAACATTTCAGTTGTAGGTATGGATTGCATTGGCTGGAATTTTTACCCTAGAACAGAGAATGCAAAATATAACCTGATCAAAGTCTGGGAAAATACGAAGGGACTAGATGAGGGAGATTGTTTGAAACTATTTCCCTTGGTTGGCATGGCTAAAACGTTTCTCCCAACAGTGCATGGGGTGTAAGTAAGGTGAAGTGCTACAGGCTGTCTTGTCTGCTGTGAGAGATGATTCTCACAGGTCAGAGAGGAGCAAGTAATGCAGATGCAAGGCTTCACAACTATTCACAATCAGAATATGAATCAGGTTCATTGTCAATGAATTATATATAGGTTCTTATATGACAGTTGAAAGCAAGAGAGTTGGAAGTCATGTCATTATCAAGAGCTGGGTCACTGTGCAAATGCGAGGAAACTGACAATGGGAATCAAGGGAAACCATCCAGTGTTTGGAGAAGTATCTCACACAGTCGAATATGGTGGTGGTTGTTTGAAGTCAAATATCAGGGATATCACAGCAGGAGTTCCTCAGTGCTGGGTCTAAGTCATAACCTTCTGTGGCTACATCACCAGTGACCTTCCTCCCATGATAGGGTCCGAAGTTTGGATTGTTCAAAATTCAAGATTAATGTTATTTCCAGTATACAAATGTAAATGAGAACAAAATAATTGTTATTCCAGGTCTGATGCAGCACAAAATAAAGCACAATAAGATAGAGAACACAATGATAATAATAAACACAATTAATATAATTACATAAGAGAGCTTATACATATAGATTAATTGTATGTCCATAAAGTGACACCAGGCACAAGAATTTCTGTAATAAAGAGATTCAGGTGGAAAATGATGTAGTAGTGGTTGGAGTTGTGGTGGGGTGGGTTAGTGGGTGGAGGTGTTAATCAGCCTTACAGCTTGGAGAGAGTAACTGCTTTAGAGTCTGGTGGTCCTGGCATAGATGCCCTGTAGCTTCCTCCCTGATTCGAGTGGGACAAATAGTTCATGAACAGGGTGGGTGGGATCCTTCATGACGTTACTGGCCCTTTTCCAACACCTTTCTGTGTGTATATATATATATACTGATGATTGTCCAATTTCCAAACCGTTTGTCATCCCTCTTAGAATGAACAGCCCAGGATAACTTTCAAGCATGGGTTGAGAAGTAATGAATAACACATGCTGGGCAATGGCCATCACCTAGAGTCCAACCACCTACGCTTGGCATTCAATGGGATTTTGGTCACTGGACGACCCATCAGAAGCTCCTTGGGGCCAGGTCTAAGTTATTACATTCTGTGGCCACATTACCAATTCCTTTCTCACATTGTTCCTTCCACACTCCATTCCCAACAGCTTCCATGTTTATACTCAACACATCCCCGACTCTCCTCTACATTCTTTATCACATTACCACTCCACTCACATTTGGCTCCATTCCCTCTTCCCTTCCACCCTCCAGTGAGGAGAATTCATGGAAGACTTGTCAAGCAGTAAAGTTATGTGGATGGGAGATGGACAAAGTCATGAGTGGGTCACTGTTACAAGTCCACAGTGGGTAGGATAGGTTAAAAAGCCTCCTTTGTGTTTCCAGTTTAGTGACCTTCAGTTTCCATCCCAGTGCTTGTACACCAGGTGCATCTGACCAGATTCTGTTGTTTATTTGTTAATTGGTGTCTCAGACATGGTGTTAATGCTGTAATGTGTTTATTCTGATCCCAGTAACTAACAATGATCACGTCACTCTATGGTCCCTGCCTGTATAAATAAAGGCTCTAACTGAGTGAGTGGACTCAAAGAACAATTTTTTTTCTGTAAACATGGGAAAGAAAGAACTAGTCTACCTGATTGTTGATATTGCATTTTATTTCTACCGGATCCTGGCAGTCGTTGGAGTTCTCTGTAAGTCTTTCTAACCATTGCCACCTTGACAGGTCTGATATGGAATTTGGTTTTGGATTTGTTCAGCCTTGCTTATTTCTGACAATTATTCCAGGTCTGAAGTATCACTGATATTCTTCTCTTTTACCCTGATTTTACTTGGTCTCTCAGTCACATGTACCGGCTTTCAGTCTTATTACCTTCATCCCGTACCTTTGGATTTGCACTGTGTTTGGGTGTTGGGTCCCAGATCACTTGATTTCCAAGTCCTGCTGGTTTATTTACACTGTTCCCCTGAAATTGTGATGTATTATATGTAAATAGACCCATGTTGTTCTATATCACGGTCTGCAATGTGAGATAATTCATCCAATGTCTTCAGTGCTATTAAACTCTGCTGATGAATTGTGTGCAAAGGAACAATGAACGTGCACTTCTGGAGTTCTTACAACCAGCCTAGAATCCTCAAACCCTAAAACACCCAATGAAGTTCCTTGAAATGTGGCCACAGTTGAAACTAGTGTTTCATTTCATGTTGTCCCTCAGTCTGATTTCTCTAGCTTCCCTCCATTTACTGTAAGCACGTCTTGTTTACAACACCAGCCTTCCACTCACTGGTTCCTGATCCCGACAAACACTAGTGATTAGCTTGACTGTACATTGAAGCACACAGTGGGGAGTGGAGAACGATGATAAAAGCCATTTCCAAAAGCAGGAATGCAGAGGCTGAGAGATTGTGTGGGGTTAGGAAGGAGAAGCCAATGACAACTTGGCAAGTGGTAAAGTTGCAACACAGGAGGTGGACAAAGGCGTGAGTGGATCCCTCTCATTTGAGTTGAATCAAATCAGCGAGGATCGTTCTGGGCAGCCTGCAAGTGTAATCATGCTTCTGGCACTCAGACAGCATGCCAAAACTCACTAAGCCTAACCGGGAGGAAACTGGAACACCCAGAGGAGATACATGAGGAAAGCATACAAACTCTTTAAGGACAATGGCAGGAATTGAACCCCAATCTTACAGCTCACTGTAAAGTGTTGCATAAAGTGCTGGACTGCCATTTCACCCCAGTGACCGCGCACTACAAATAACCCACACTGACCCCACTCTTCTTGCACGTGACGGCCAGATAGCTAGCTTGCCTGTCCTCAGTTAGTTTTTGCAGGGTAACCAGATTCTGCCCTCCCGAGCTGCCGTTGAACCAGCGTCTGTTGTCAGAGTGTGAGCAGGAATTGACTGCAAGTAGTCAAAATAATGAGGTGAAGAGAGAGGAACAAAACCCATGTAAGACGGAAGAAGGAATGTTCTGACATTTCCATCCTGAGGTTGACATGGTTGGGTTTACCCGCAACACTAATTATTCAGGTCAGGTGAGAGAACAATATGTTCCCTGTGAGAACGAGTTAACCCAGCTGGATGTCCAACTCCTCAAATCATCCAAGCGGTTTCCATTGTTGGCCATGCTGGGTGCTCCACTGGGTGACTGACTAGAGCCTCACTACCTCTTTGATTCCAGTTCTAGCCCATCCCTGAGGTAAAATATGGAAACCCAAACGCCACACTGCTGAGTCTGTACTGAGGAATTTTACTGCACCAGTTCAACTCATTACATCTTGTGTTTCATGGACAATTTATCTGTTCACCCATATTCCCCTCATTTATTTCATATCAGTTGTTAAACCTGCAATAATTAACAATCACTCCATTTCTCCCCTTCACTTGACTAATTCACATTATTTACTTCTCCAATATTCACAGCTAACTTGGTGGCAATTGTAACTCTGTCACGAGGGCGGTGTGGACTCTCCAAAGGTGTCACTTGGTATCTTCTGGCAATGGCCGTGGCAGATCTACTTGTTGTCATATTTAATGTCATTCTCAAGAAGATACTTTTCATTTTTTACTCTCCCGAGTGCAAGATTATTGATGCAATGGGTTACATTTCCATTGCCTGCTCTGTCTGGCTCACTGTTTCCTTCACCTTGGACCGGATGGTGGCCATTTGCTTCCAGAGGCTGAAGATCAGATACTGCACTGAGAAAGGTGCAGCTATTGTTATTGCAGTGGTGAGTGTGCTGGGTGTGTTAACCAACATCCCGTGGCCCTTCAGGTACGAGGCACAGAAATGCTTGGAGTCGTATCACTTTCAAATATTAACAGCGTGGGAAGCTTTTTACTGGGGCCACCAACTTTTAACCCCAGTCGTTCCTTTCGTGCTGATCCTGGCGCTGAATGCTGTGACTGTCAGTCACATCATTAGGGCCAGTACAGTCCGCAGGAAACTGAGGGGTCAGCAGAATGGGGAGAAGAAGGACGACCAAGAGATGAGGAATCGAAGAAGATCCATTATTTTGCTCTTCACAATTTCAGCTAGTTTTATCTTGTTCTGGATGACACAGGTGGTAAGTCTCACAATTCAGCGAATCAAAGGATCGTATTCTGTACTGAGAGGTTATTATTTTATCCAGGCACCATTGGAACAATGCTTCAATTATTCAGCTCCTGCACCAACATGTTTATTTATGCCATCACTCAGCGCAAGTTCCGGGAGGAGATGGTAAATAGCACAAAATATCCCTTTACAGCCATCCTGCACTTCATTAGATGCTCAGAAAAAACAGGAAAATCCATCCCTGGGTAATTGTTATTGTTCCCGACCAGCAAACCCCGCTTGAAGGCATACATCGAAGAGCTCTGAGTATGAGAATCAGAACATCCACGTTATCATCAGGCGAGGGATTCCCCAGGATTCATAAAAATGTTTAGAAAATAAGGAAAACTTGTTTTTTCTCTTCTTGTGTTTAGATTGCAGAATTGGAGAATTGGTTCTATTCAACAAGAATAAAAGACAAAAGATAGTCAAATGTTCCACTGACATTTATTCCAGACTGAAATGAGCGGGTTTGAAGGGAATGAAAAAAGGGTTGAGGAGGGACATTGATGGGTTTAGCTTTGTGCACCAGTCTGCGTAAGCCAGGTGGCGGGTCACTCTCGGGTTCTCCACCTCTGCTGCCTTTTATCTCTGCTGACAAGTGGGAAAGCAGATTCTCACCTCCCTATCACTTACTTTATCAAGATCACAAAGGCAAAGTCTCCCCAATAGTTTGTGTTCATCAGAGCTGTGAAACACAGACCAGTACACTGTGCGGACTGGTTTTAGTTTGAAAATGTGTTCCATGCTAATGTGAAATGGGTGGACAATAAATGAACAGGGTTGGGGAAACACTCTCAGTCCATGCCCAGTTCACTGGGTGGTCTGACAATTGGAGTAATTGGGAGCTGTCAGTTTGGAAATGTCCTTTCCAGGGTCGGAGAGACTCAGGATGGATGTAAAAGTCAAACGAACTGGAGAATGAAGGAGATGTGGAGCCAGAGACAACTTCTGTGATAGATCATCTGCAAATGATTTTCTAATTACCTTTTTATAATAAAAACAACAAAACTATATTACTCAACTTTGCAGATGACAGATGAGATTATATATCAAACCAATCCTCATCCCAGCATCTCACTCGAAGGGTTTCTGGAGGAATAATTACTTTCATCCTCAATCTCCTGACTGCTTAATGCAGTCAATGGACAACCTGTAAAAATCCCACCAAAGTTTCAATGTTTCTGTAACCTTCACCTTCAAGAACACTGAATATTGCCAGGGTACATGATTGTGCTTGCTCCTTCACCCATCCTTCCGCCCCTCTTCCTTCCTCATTCCTGGGAATATTATAATTGTTACATTTATTTACTCTTGTCCCTTCACCACTCACTTCCTGTGAGGGCAACGAGGTCTCTGTCAGTCTGTGAAACGCTTACTTCAAATTCTCAACTCCAGAGAATGACAACACTCAGTCTTCATTCTGTCTTTCTTCATGTGCACCACCATCCAGCTGAATACACAGCTGATAAAAGGCAAAGGTCCATCCCCTTCACTCCCCACCCCTACACTCCAAGACTTTGTGGTCAGGTCACCCATTGAGAATGGAGGCAACGACTGATCCCTTCACTTGGTCTCCAGCAAATTCTCTGTGAGCTGACCTGACATCAGGGAGAAAAGCCCAGTGCTGGAGAGCTTTCTCATGCTTTTGTATCCTGCTCCTGCCCAATTGTGGCTTGCTTTCTGTTAGGGAGGTGAGCTGTCACTCTGCAATGCAGTTGTTTCCATTTCCCCCTATTCCAGTCCTTGATCTCTGAGAATTACATCAAACGCTCCATTTTCCTTCCTTGCAAGGTCATCAGTATCTTCGCATCTCCCAATTTTGAATACTGTGGTATTGCTTTCTATTGCAGGACGGAAGTATGATATTGGACCCACAAGTCTAATCAACACTAATCCTCCATAGAAACAGCTTCTAATCTGGCTGCCCAAATAAAACATTCAGCTGAATCCTCTGCAGGAGAACCCATGATTGACATTGACCTCTGGGGAGCTGGTCCCTCTACCAAACCTCTCTCCTTCCCTAACTACAACCTACTTGTGTCTAGTCTGACAAAACATGCAAATACTACCTCAGGACAAACGTCTAAACTGTGCATGATGTCAGTACCTCAGCTGGTGGCTTTTCATCATCTTCATCTTCTTCCTTTTCTAGACTTAGTTTCTGCTTTTAGTTGTTTCAAAGTGGAAAGACAAGCGCGCTGGGTTACAATACAGGAAGCTCAAAGTTCCAAGCACATTTATAATCCAAGTCTGTACAGAGTACACAAACATGAGGTTTGTCTTTGGGCAGACAGTGAAACAAAACAAAGAATCTCCATAGACCCCGTTTAAAGAAACCCCCCCCACACACAAGACCTTGAGACATGTGAAAGTAAAGAACAAATCACGCAAACAGCAAAGAGTGAGCAACTAACACACAAAACGTTAAACTTCGAACTGTAGAGACCCCATAAATGAGTCCGTAGCTACGAGCTGCCGAGGTTTATAAAGCAGGTCCAGGAGCTGTTGGCCATGGCTTCAGCCATCGAGTCAGTCAGTTCAGTACTGTGGCGATGGCTGCAGGCCACAGCAACGGATCCAGCTCCCTGCAAATAGTAAAGTGCGTTCGGCACTCAGGACATTAAACATCGAGCCACAGTGAGTCCACATGCACGAGCTCAAGCCACTCAGGCAGTCGAACTTTCCAGCTTGGGACCCAAGACTCCTGCACCTTAGGCTACAGCAGTGAGAGGGAGACCCAGGCTGGCAGCACTGGACACCCATTCAATTTCGGCTCTCACCGTCATTGATTTTAAACTTGCTTGTCACTTTAATCAGCGTGGAGTAATGGAGCCAACCACAGGTTCGTATTCCACAATTAGGAATTGATGCAGCTTATACCCCCAGTGGCGGCCATAGTTGCACTTCATGTCGAATCCCCCCGGAGATCACAGACGTACCAAATCGTTCGGTCGACCCAAAACTACATTCGTAAAAGTGAAATTACAAGCTGCAACCAATCCCAGTTCAGAAGAAGAATAGTTAGAAGAAATATATCCAGTAGTTTTGTAAGTTGTCTGCAAGATGTCATTGTTGGTCACTGGCACTATCTTGCAGGAATGAGGGAATGAGTTGGGATGAAGGCAGAACTGTTCATAAATCTGAAAGGCTGTCAAATAAGAGGAACAGGATATGGGAAGGAGCATTATACCTGAAAATACCACCATCATCTATTGATTGCTCCACTGCTTGCCACAGGAACGCTTGTTCTAATAATGACAACAGAATGTTCAAGCTGTCACCCACCAGTTAGCTGCTGTTGTTTCCATGTCTTACAAAACAAAATCAATGTATTTTACTGAGACATCTTTGGTTGAACAGCTTGACTTGGTTGAATGGATTTTGTGCACAGATTTGGATGTGAGATCTTCCCCAAAGCTCATTGTACGAGGGGACAATCACTATGAAGTACATGTCAGCCATTGCCGATCCAAGAGCTGAGCACTTTCACTTCAGAATGTGCAACCAACATTTGATCAGTTGGGTGAGATCACAAAATCTTTTCCAACATTATTGGCGAAATACATATGTTACAATTTCTATTTCAATTACCTCATCGACGTAAAAAATGCATTGCCTATTCCTACTGAAATGAATTATACTACAAACGTTTGTAGTTTCTACACGTTACTTTATGGAATCCATTATCTCAACAATCTCATTGAGTGATAGTGGGGGTTTACTTGCTGCAGATACAAGGGAACATAATAGAACAGGAATACCCAGTGCTTCAGGACCACCATTAATCATTACAGACCGATGCTGGAATGGTGTTATCGACAATTAAACAGGCTGCACTATCGTCTTCTTGCCACATTTGCAGTTACTGGTAAGAAGCCTTTAATCTGTTCGTATTTAAATTTCTCTTGCAACTCTGTTTGTATCTCTCATCTCCACTGACATTTGTCCTCGTCATCCTCTCTCATCAACGTACCCCACTTCACAGAGTAATACTTTGAGATGCAGAATTTGAATGGATGTGGCAAATGGTAAGAGGTACGAGCAACTTTCCACAATATTCTCCAATGGTAGATAATCTCCAGCTAGAGAACAATGACACAGAACTGTAGGAATACTCAACCGTCACACTCAAACTTCTCAGTGGCAAATTGCCCGTTGAGCCAAATGAAACATTGCTTTACACCTGAACTCCAGACACTGTCCACAACACTCCTAGGACAACTGTGGAACGAAAGCCTCAAAAAGCAGAGGTGCAAAAGGACTCCTCATGCAGGATTCTCTAAAGATTAATTTCCAGGTTGAGTCTGTGGTGAGGAAGACAAATGCAATGTTAGCATTCATTCCAAGAGGACTAGAATATAAAAGCAAGGATGTAATGCAGATGTTTATAAGGCTCTGGTGAGACATCACTTGGAGTATTGTGAGCAGTTTTGGGCCCCTTACTTAAAAAAGGATGTACCGACTTTGTGGAGAAGGTTCAGTGGAGATTCAAGAGAATGACTCCAGGAATGAAGGACTTATCATATGAGGAGTGATTGATGACTCTGGGCCTTTACTCACAGGAATTTAGAGGAATGAAGGGGGATCTCATTGGAAGCCTTTTGAATGTTGAAAAGGCCTAGTTAGAACAAAAATGAGGAGGAATTTCTTTAGATACCTCAAGTGAGCATAGAGGTGGTGGTGAGCAGAGATGGCTGTCATAACAGTATTGGAAAATAAGCATATAGACTGAAGCATCTGAGCTAGAATGAAGATACTGGGTGAACTGGATACAGGGAGAGTTAGCACAAGTATTGATGCATTTTAAATGAACTTCGTATGGAGAATGCAATACAGAAGACTGGCCAGAAGGGCAATAGAAAGGTTCAGGTTCATAAAAAGTAAGGTTCCAACACAGATAATGAGAAACAAGCACCAGAACCAATCAAAGATGCAAAGTTCAAAATGGGCAGTCCAGTCGTTCAAAATGGGCAGTCCAGTCAACGGCAAAGAAACGTGGTTCAAAGTTCATATTCTGGGCCAATATCAGACAAACATTGTAAACAACTTGGTTCAAATTCAGCAGCTGCCAAGATGGAGTCAATGGTAATTCAATGAAGTATATAAGACAGATCAAAGTTTGCCTTGCTATAATTAGCTGCTCTAGAATTCTGCTCAGTACTGGGTGGAAGAGAGATTAGTCAAATGGCCCAAGAGCTTTGTCAACAAGGCTGGGGGGAAAAACATCATAAAAGATAGAGCAATGTAGAGAGACAAATAGACAGTGGTGACGCTGAGAGATCTTTCTCAAGGAGAAGCACAGCTGAGCTTTATAATCTTTTAACTGGATCTAGTGCTGTTCATTAATTCACTTCTCAGACAAGTCAAATTAGTGTAACCACAACTTAGAAACATTACTCCTATTTTATCTTTGTTTCATTTCATAATGCCAAATCCTTTCTGAATGCCTGGAACTTAAGACAGCACAGGAGGTTGGATGGGAAATAGTGATGAGCCAAAATGGCATCAAAGGATATAAGGATACATTGTCACCAACAACTTGTACTCGTTCCTCAATCACATTTTTATTTACTTGTACACAAGGAGAACAACATGGTCCTGTCACAAATTCTTCCAAAGTTTGTACAACAAATGCCATTTCTTTACAGAATTGACTAGTTGGATACAAATACTACCCAAATGGTAACCTGTGAATGTTCAGATTCCTTATTTGCTTAACCAATCACCAGTCACATTATAAAATTGAAAGCCAATAGAATAAAGGCCAATGATACTTCAAAATGAGTAAAGTAATTGACCAATAGTGAGTGTCACACTGGAATCCTTTGTTTGCATCCTTGTCTTGTCTTGAAATGTCAAATAGCTCCTGTCCTCTGTTGTGCAAAAGGAAGCCATTTTCTTCAAAGACCTTTATAAAAAAGACGTTTCTTGTCTAAGCCGACTGCATGGTCTCTGCCTGGACATTATCTTAATCTTTGCCTTGCCACAACTTCCACAGATGCAATCAGCAGAAATACTACAGAGGATTCATGTTACTGAGATTCTAGGAGCACATTTGAAAGGGAATATTTTCCAGGGTCACACAGAGCATGGTAAAGAAAAGGGAGACGGTAAGATAGACCTTTCTAACATTGAGACTGTGGAAAAAGCAAGGCAATTAAACATGGCACGAAGACACCATGGCCATGTCTTCAGGCAATTATAGAGCCATAGAGTCAAAGCACAGAAACAGGCTCTTTGGCCCTTCTATTCCATGCCAGCCTGGTCTTCTGCCCAGAGCAATCTATCTGCAACCAGTCCATACCCCTTCATACCTCTCTCTTCCATATACCTATCCAAACTTCTTTTAAATGTTACAATTGAACCCACTTCCGCTGGTAGACTATTCCACACTCAGTCCACCCTCTGAATGAAGAAGCTCCCCCTCAGATTCGCCATACTTCAATTCAGTTCAAGTTTAATTGCAATTTAACCATACTCTACATGAATACTCATGAATACAGCCAAATCAGACAGTGTTACTGCAGGGTCAAGGTACAAAGACACATTACCAACATTCACACACAACAATCATATAATTAGAGAATCCCCCCACCTCCCCAGCTTGATACCCAGTCCTCACACATGCAAGTCAACAAACCAATATGGAATATCAGTAAAATATGATGCAGAATATGCATGTATATAGACCAGAACCCCCCCCCCCCCCCCACCAGCCCACCTATATCATCTGTGAAGCAGCCCCAATGCCCACTAGGCAACACCGCAGCTTTGAGGCCCAGTTCTCACCTATATAAGCACATACCACAAATATATATGTACATAGTCCGGACTCCTCAATCCATTTGAAACCTTCAATCACCACAACTGCACTAGGCTGCCCCCAGTAGAGCGCATTGGTTTGGACCCCTCTTCCCCCAGCTGAAAAGCAAGTGACCCTGCGGCTTGAGGCCCCGGGTTCATTGAGTGCAGCCAAAAAAAATATGCAGTCGGCCACAACACAGCAAAACCCTGGGAGGGCAGTGACACTGTACCATACCGCCCCCTGGCGAAGTGCCAAAGGCTTCATCCCCTGCAAACAGGCAGCACCAAGGCTTCAAGGCGAGTCCTCGCTATGACTGAGGCCAAGGAGCTCCCCTCCATCCACCCCTGTCCTCATCCAGTAAATCAGAGAATTGAACATTCGGTATATGAGATTAACAAGGTCTAAAAGGGTCCTGTCATCACGAGAAAAGTGTACATGACGGCCACTCGCTATTTGCCCGTGAGCCTCTGTCAGCTCAGGCAGCAGCACGTTGTGCAGCTCCTTCATTATCTCCACCAGCCAGCAGCGACCTGATGGTGTAGACCTGCAGATCTTTAAGTTCTTAACGTATAGCAGGATCTTGCGATCATTAGAACATTCAAGTAGAATGGTAGCACCTTTCGTTGACCCCAGAGAAGCCACTACAACCAGTTGAACCGCCATCTTGCTGGAAGTCTCGTAACATATTTCTTCTTTCAGCCTAAACCTAGGACCTCTAATCCTAGTCCCACCAAACCTCAGGAGAAGATGCCTACAAATATTCACACTATCTACACCCATCATAATTTTGTATATGTTTATAATATCTCACTTTATTCTCCTGTGTGTCAGTGAACCCAGTCTTTCGCTATAGCTCCTTTGGATTTATTCATTGATGTTCTAAATTGTTTGGGCATACTTAGCATCAAGTTGGCTAAAATTCTCAGTCTTTATCATTAACAATTTGTATACAGTATTGATAATGTATTTTCTAAACTTCTTTTTCAGCTATCAAATTCCTCTCACCATTATTCTACTGCATTACATGCCCAATTCCATCTGTTAATGAAGGTTTTGCTGAAGTGCCGACACTGAGGGTTTGATCTGGCCTGAATACAATGATATATTGCAGATGGCTGAATAAACTTGAGCTGCTCATTGGCAGATTTAATATCTGCCCAGTATTGGACAATGTGTGTTATCTTCTCAGTAACAGGAGGTTGGCTGTATTGTCATAAAGAGCCTATGGGAATATTGGCAAAGTTTGCTTTATTCCCCAGAATGAAAGTTTGGACAAGGTGTTCTTAATTATCTATCTTAGAAGTTTGAGAAAGGAGTTTGTCAGTGTAATTATGTGCTCTCTCCCAATAGGTTTGAGACTCTTTTTTGCTGCAAGTATTTATTTCATTCTGATTTAAATATTTTATTCAAACAATATCCTTCACCCTTTCAGGCAGTACATTCTAAATATCAACAATTCAATGCACAAGAATTATTCTTGCAGTTTGTCTCTGCAAGGATCTGTAACCTCCAGACATTACAAATACATAATTAGAAATGTGAATCAGACAATCAGAATAGGTCATGCAATTGCCTAGCATTTAGTAATTGTCTGGAGAACATTAATTTTCTAGGTTTATTTGCATATTCCTTGATCCCATTTGTCCCCAAACGTCTAGCATCCTCAATCCTGAATATATTCATTTATTAATCTACTGAGGTAGAAAATTAAAAAGATTCATAAAAATTCTGAAGGAAGAGGTTTCTCAACGAAGGTCTGAATATTTGCTGAGGCGTGAGAAGACTGTTGACCTTAGCTCTAGAGTTGCTGATCAAATATCTACACTCAGAGTTACAGAAGGGATACAGACCCTTTTGGCCTATGAAGTCTGAGCTGACAATCAAACACCTGCTTTTACCATAGTCCTCCCCAAAGAAAACCAACACGGTGAGCGTAAGAAAGTGCAAACTCCACACAGAGAGTACCGGGGCAAATTCAAAGCAAATCCATAGGGACGATAATCTATTCCCCTCATAGTTTTGCACACTTTGTTCAGGACACACCCTGCTCTGGGGTAAAAAAATTACTGGCAATCCTTATAACTGAAATGTTCCAAGCATCCCATCTGCTTTCTTCATCAAGTTATCCACCTGTGTTGCCAATTTTGGGAAGTTATGGTCTGGTAACTCAAGGGCTATGTTTTTATCAATACTGCCTTGGACCCAACCTTTTACTGTTTCTCTATCCCTGATTTGACCTTCCAAAATTCATCTCTTTGAACTTATCAAGCTCCCCCAGGCTCTCATTTCATCAAGACTTCACATTTATAGACAAAAGCACCCAGTGTGGGTTTGCCTGGACCTTGTGACTTTTTTTCATCTTAGACACAAGCTCAACACAAGCCCCTTATATTGAAGGGCAAGGATATGTTATTGCTGAATATTGCTTCATGTAAATTAAAGATTAATATTTAAATTACTGGGAAATAAATGGTTGGGGTCAGTTAAAAGTGGCTCCAAAACAGCCTTTGCAAAGATACTCTGTGATAGAATCAGTGGTGGGAGGGATACAGCTTGAAATTCTCATGTTTGGCCAACAGTAACTAAAATCTGCAAAATCAATGTTCCCATGTGACCAATATCAATTATAGTCACTGAACACACAGGAGACATGGGTTGCTTCATTCAATTCATGCTGTCATGAAAGTTCAACAAAACAACAAACTGAGTAATTAACTAAAGCCAGCAGTAAACTTGAAACATTGTCTTTCAATGCTGAGGTAAAGTAAGATACCAGAAGCTGTTTCTGGGATATAAAGTATTGCTCTCATTTCATAGATCTCCAGTCACTGTGCAAGTGTCCTCTCTGACATGGAGACTGAACCACACACACGAACCATTCCAATTCAACTCTACCAACAGGTGAACAATGCAGACACTCTCTGGTTTATAAAGTGTTTTTTTCTGTTCCTGTTATGCTCTTTCTGTGAATTAACATTCATTATCAAACACGTTCCCCTAATCACTTCCTGTCCCTTTGCCTTTTTTGTCTCTCCCGGGTGTTTAGCAGATCTGTACTGACCATCACTGTTGAATCGAGATACATCAACCTGCTCGGCAGCTCAATCCTCACCTGGCTGAGTGGAAGCTTCTCCCCATCCTCACTCTGGCTCTTGTACTAATCACCATAAATTGGTGACCTCCAGTTATCCCCCCTTCACCAACTGCACACAGTGAGTAAGACCTTGTTCTCTGCTGTACACACTGAGCACGCACTGCACACTGCTTCCGAGGCTGTGTGGCAGGATGCAACAGCGAAGGTTATCTCTCCAGGCAATTAATGGCCACAGTATTAATGATAGAAAAATAGAATAATTAGTTTTATTTGTC
Organism: Hemitrygon akajei; assembly: GCF_048418815.1. NCBI lineage: Eukaryota > Metazoa > Chordata > Chondrichthyes > Myliobatiformes > Dasyatidae > Hemitrygon > Hemitrygon akajei. The sequence goes on along the minus strand of NC_133130.1, from coordinate 94,854,431 downwards.
ACATATATATAGTACCTTAAGAGTATTCAGCCCCACACTTATTTTCACATTTTATTGTCTCATTTTCTAAATTTAAAATATATTGAAGTAGGAACTTTTTTAGGCCCATCTACAAAACATTGCGCAACATGTCAAATCAAAAGAAAAATTCCAGAACCTGTCAATTTACTAAAAATTGAAAATGAAAATAGTAAGGCTGAAAAAGTATTCATCTCCTTAGTAATTTCTATTCTTACTTTCCTCAGGTGCGATACTGTGTATTATCTGACAACTCACTCAACTTGTTGATGTAGAAAATTGGAGGATCGCCTGTTTTCAATGAATTCATAAGAGTAATTAACCCATTTATTCGTGAGGTTCAACAGTATGGTAGATTCTCAACAGACTAAACCAAATTGAAGATGAAAGACCATTCAAGACAAGTCAAGACAAGTAATAGAGAAGCACAAATCTGGGGGAGGGTACATCACCTTCTCAAAGGCATTAAATGTACCTCGGAGCTCAGAGCAGTCTATCGGAAAACATGGAAAAATATGAAACCATAGCCACACTGCCTAGGTCAGGCCACCCCTCTAAACTTAGTCACTGGAGAAAAATGGACACTTGTAAGAGAGGCCACTGTGACACCAACAGTCACTCTGAGTGAGCTGCAGAAGTCAGTGGACGCAACTGGAGATGAAGTTCATGGCTCCCCATTTCTAAGGCCTTGCACAAAATGGGTGCTTATGGAAGAGTGGCAAGGAAGAAGGCCTGGCTTATCCTTGTCTGTAAAGACTTTGCAAAGAAGATGTGGAAGAAGGTCTTGTGGTCAATGAGACTAAAGTGGAACTTAATGTCTTCATCACTAAGCAGTGTGTGTGGTTTAAATCGAATACTGCACATCAGCCAGATAACACCATCCCTACTAAAAGGTCTGGTGAAGGTAACATTATGCTATGGGGATGTAAATCTGGTCAGGATTGATGGGAAGATGAATGCTGCTAAACACAGAGAGATTTAAACACTAAATACAGCAGGGCCTACTCCACAGTGTATCACTAAATAAATAAATAAATAAATGTAGTGGACCCACTACGTTGGAATGTAGGAAAAAAGTGGAGCACCTGGAGGAACCTACATAATCGTGGGGAGAGTGAACAAACCCCTTACAAAGGACAGTAGCAGTAACTAACACAAACTAAATTAAAATGTTCCCATGCTGATCGAGGATGGTATTTATCCCCTGTGGTGTCCTGCACACTTGGAACATCTCCATAGTTCCCAAAGACACTGTGTGTTCTTTCTCCAGGGTTACTGGATGCAGCCCTGGATAATTCCTAATCAGTCAGCCTTCAGCTGGCAGCTTCCAGGACCCCTGAAAGCACCAAAGTGCAAGATTACTAACACATCCTCCTCCCTTCTTGTCCCTCTCCGTACTGGATGAGCAAATATGAAGAGGGTGAGGCTAAAATGCAACCAGGAGACAAAGAGCAGTCTCCTCAGATAAGCGAATAGAGGCCATAGCCTCGCAAGCTCCTTGTTCCCATGGCACGCTGTCTCTTCCAGCCCACAGAAGCGACACGTGGCTGGGAGATCCATGTGCAAGCTTATCAACTCATTGCAGCCTCCACCCCACCTCCATTCTACACTCAGTCCTTGAATGCCTAATAAATTCCTGCCTATTAATGTCATTTAGTACTCTGAATACCTTAAATTCCAGAATTTTAGTTAATGATAAATACAGCAATTCATTTCCATTACAAGTTACCTTTTAAACATGAATAATAGATGTTTTGAAGATGACTAGTGTAACTTATGGATAATCTATTGGATTGTTAAACCTCTTTGAACTATCATAAGATCATAACACACTGGAGCAGAATTAGGCCATTCAGCCTAAAGAGTCTGCTGCATGATTTCTTCAGAGCTGATTTATAATCCCTCTCAACCTCATCCTCCTGCCATCTTCCCCAAACCTTCAATGCCCTCATTAGTTAAAAACATATCTACCTCCGCTTTAAATATACCTCATAACTTGGCATCCACAACCATCTGTAACAATGAACTCTACAAATTCACCATCCCCTGTGGAAACTGCAGTAAAGCAAGGACAGACTGGGGCAGTAAGATCTTTGAAGTGAGACTACCAGAGACACCTCTGCTACTACAGATGAAATAGGCTGGGTTGACTGTGGCAGTGTGTATTCAAGCCAGACGAGTGAGTAGTGAGACTTTCCAGAAAGGTCTTCCTAAAAGATATTGTCTCTTTACACTACAGGGGTGCCAGAAACAGATGAGATAAGAATAACCAAAGGATGTGAAACATACCCAACAACAAAGGTTTCATTGTGTTTACTAACTTCAAAATATCATTGGCTGGCGGCTTGAAGTTTCGATTGACCTTGTGAATTGTAAGGAATTCAAGCATGTACAATTTACGATAATCAATACCTGTAACTGATAAGTCAATTCTGTATAAAAATAGTAGCTTTCAGTTCAGACTTCAGAACTGTGTGGGTGACAGGGACCCCGTGCAGTTCTCATTATGCACGTGTAAAATAAAAATAATGCCTGCAAGTTAAGTGTATGTGTTCTGGACCCAGTTATTATCGTTACCAGTATTTTATTTTATTATCAGTGATGACAGCCCTGGCTAAAGAAATTCCTCCTCATCTCTGTTCTAAAGGGACGTCCTTCTATTCTGAGGCTTTCCTGTCCCCTATTCTAGGAAGCATCCTCTGACATCCATTCTATCATGGCAGACAATCCGCTGAAAATTAAATAATTCTGAAAATACAAACACAGCCAGTCTACTGAATTGTATTATTAATAATCCTATCAGCAATCATTTTATCCCTCTGCAATAGACAGCCTTCAAAATATGAGATTTAATCCTTACATAATACAATGATCAATTATTGTCTGAATACTGCTGCAGGTAACATTCTGAAACCTTTTAGTCAATCTTCTGAAGTCTGTTTAGCAAGATTCCACTAAAAGTCTCTATAAAATCATGTTGGAAGGTATCACCATGGTCACTCATTGAAGTTAGTCCTCTTATACATTCATCGTCTGACACTGTAATACTCAATTCTCTTTTGCTACTAAGGTCAATACTAGGAATATCGCTACAGCAAATTAGCTGAATCTTGTTTTAGATAATAGCACAATATATACCACAGCTCATTCTCAAATACTTGTACTGAGAGAGCTGTGAAGGGTGGTGAACCCAAGTGCAGAGTGAAGTCTAGAATTAATTCAGGCTCAGAGTCGAAATAAACAAGACAGCACAAACAGTAGTACTAGAAATTGAACTCCTATGATTGAGCACTGAGTGCTCAGCACAAGCCATAAGTATGGTCTTTCCACCAAAGAATGTGGTAGGTAACAATTGGCCATCTGCCGCTGTCGCTAGCAGCAGCTGACCATACTCCAGGGAATTGGAGTGCCAAATCTTAGATGCCTGCTCCTGTTCAGTCGGCACCATGACAGAATTCCCTTCCTCCTCTGCCCGGCTCCTGACGACCCAGGATAATCAAGATGGTGTCAACATAAGTCCTCTAGGGTCCAGGGTATCCTGTGAAGGAATCCAGTTTTCTTATTCTGGGCCATATCCCTCCCCATCCAAGAGGTACTGTCTTTTACCTCGAAAAATGCGGGTGGCCAAAAGTCACCAGATTCTGTAGGTGGGTTGTTCCTCAACGATTCTGAGAGGTGGAGGAGGTTTGGCACTCAAGGGCTTGAGGCAGGATATGAGGAATGCAGAGCGAATTTGCATGGTGCTCAGGAGTTGGAAATGTTTGGTAACTGCATTGATGCTTTGCAGGATTTTGAATGGACCAATGTAACCAGGGTCCAATTTTCTAGATTCAACCACAACGGGGGATCTCTAGCTGAGAGCCAAGCCTGCTGAGCTGTTAAAAAGTACTGGTCCATGTCTTCTCCAGTGGCTGACCTGGTCTTGTTGCCATGAATGGCCAACAATGTCTCACTGACTTTAACTTATTTCTGACGGCATCTCTGGACCAGTTGGTCCACTGATGGAACCTCCACTGTAAGTGTACTATGTATGTTAATCAAAATGGCTTCTTTGTTTGTTAAAAGCAAAACTGCTTCTTTGTTATGCTAACTGGTGAGAGAGTGCTTTTCTTGCAGAGCACTCTCGAAGCTTCTCAAAGCTTGTTTGGGTTTAAGTTGCTGATAACGGGGATTGTATTCATTTGTTAACCAATTGGGTTGGATGTTATTTTCTCTTGCGGGTCTGGGAGCTGGGATTGCGCGGTCTTTTTGGGAGTCGGGGAGAAGACAACGAGGAAGGTGGACGGGTGTGGCACTGCTCACCAAGGGTGGTCCCAGGTGCGGGGGTCGTGGAGGTCGGAGAAGAGCAAAGAGGGGTTGGAGGGTTCAATGGTTGAGCACCAGCGATGCCCACTAAATTGACTGAACTCTGATAAGTTTTGGCACCATTTCTTTATTTTCTTTTCCTTCATATATACTGTATCGTTATTAATCACTTAGTTCTAGTAAGATTTATAGAATGTATTCTGTAAACATACCTGGTGTGCTCTTGACATTGTGTGTGCGAGTTTGTATTAGCGTGTATTTCACAGCATCCACGTTTGGCGCGGTTTGGCGGGTGACCGACCTTTCTCCTAGACATACACCAGCCGGTCGCTTTAGCGTTACATAAGTTTTCACAAATGAAATGAAATGAGGTGCTTTATGTTTAATGAAACCCATAACACGTTTTATTGAACTCCAAAACCTACAGACAAAAATGCGCGAAAACCCGTAACGTAATAACATCATATAAGACCGGTCTCTTGAAGTGAAACCCCAACTCAATGTCGGTGGTTGTGAATTCCGTGCATTTCTCCCAATTACTTTACCCTACACAGTTCCCCCATTGTCAGCCTGTCTGGAGCTCAGATGACACCCCTCTCCCAGCTTGGGTCCAGTGACCCATGGGTGGAGGAACAGCAGATGCCCCTGGATCATTGAGAGGTGTGTTGACACGCTCTTGGTCATGTTGTAATGCCAGGGCATAGCAGCAGAACACCCCTAATCTTGGTGGGCCAGTTTAAGGCAGTCTACCAAAATACATTCAGGTTTACCACTCTTGTCTATGATAAAAGTATTTTCTCCCCGTTCCAAACTGTGGAATGGGCCACGGTAAGGGGGCTGAAAGGAATGTTGTGGTGCATCATTGTGAATGAAAACTAACAAGGTGGAATGCAGATCAACAGGAACCCGAGAGTTCTGTATGTCACGATAGGAAGGAGGAATAGGTGAAAATGAACTGAAGTTACTTAGGAGAGTGGAACACTGCTGTAGGGCCAACCGGGCGGACGTGACATCAAGAAGGAAATCACTCGGCACCCGCAATGGCTGCCCGTCTTCGAACTCTGCCACAGTTGACTGCAGGTCCTCTTTTGGAGCAGTTCTGGGCCCCAGCAGGACAAATGAGGGAAGTTCATGCCAACACTCATCCATCAGGTAAGCCATCGGAGCAGACGCTGAGAAGCAGTGAAATAGCTCCTATAGGCTACCGGACCGCGGGTGATACACTGTGGTGTGACGTGGCCTAACACCGAGGCTCCTATAGGCTACCGGACCACGGGTGTTACACTGTGGTGTGACGTGGCCTAACACCGAGGCACGTATAGGCTACCGGACAACGGGGTGATACACTGTGGTGCGACGTGGCCTAACGCCGAGGCTCCTATAGGCTACCGGACCACGGGGTGACACACTGTGGTGCGACGTGGCCTAACGCCGAGGCTCCTATAGGCTACCGGACCATGGGTGTTACACTGTGGTGTGACGTGGCCTAACGCCGAGGCTCCTATAGGCTACCGGACCACGGGGTGATACACTGTGGTGCGACGTGGCCTAACGCCGAGGCTCCTATAGGCTACCAGACCACGGGGTGATACACTGTGGTGCGACGTGGCCTAACGCCGAGGCTCCTATAGGCTACCGGACCACAGGGTGATACACTGTGGTGTGACGTGGCCTAACGCCAAGGCACGTATAGGCTACCGGACCACGGGGTGATACACTGTGGTGTGACGTGGCCTAACGCCGAGGCTCCTATAGGCTACCGGACCACGGGTGATACACTGTGGTGTGACGTGGCCTAACGCCGAGGCTCCTATAGGCTACCGGACCGCGGGTGATACACTGTGGTGTGACGTGGCCTAACGCCGAGGCTCCTATAGGCTACCGGACCGCGGGTGATACACTGTGGTGTGACGTGGCCTAACGCCGAGGCTCCTATAGGATACCGGACCACGGGTGATACACTGTGGTGTGACGTGGCCTAACACCGAGGCTCCTATAGGCTACCGGACCACGGGTGATACACTGTGGTGTGACGTGGCCTAACGCCGAGGCACGTATAGGCTACCGGACCACGGGGTGATACACTGTGGAGTGACGTGGCCTAACGCCGAGGCTCCTATAGGCTGCCGGACCGCGGGTGATACACTGTGGTGTGATGTGGCCTAACGCCGAGGCTCCTATAGGCTACCGGACCACGGGGTGATACACTGTGGTGTGACGTGGCCTAACGCCGAAGCTCCTATAGGCTACCGGACCACGGGTGATACACTGTGGTGTGACGTGGCCTAACGCCGAGGCTCCTATAGGCTACCGGACCACAGGTGATACACTGGGGTGTGACGTGGCCTAACGCCGAGGCTCCTATAGGCTACCGGACCGCGGGTGATACACTGGGGTGTGACGTGGCCTAACGCCGAGGCTCCTATAGGCCTCCAGACCGCGGGTGATACGCTGTGGTGTTACGTGGCCTAACGCCGAGGCTCCTATAGGCCTGCGGACCGCGGGTGATACGCTGTGGTGTGACGTGGCCTAACGCCGAGGCTCCTATAGGCTACCGGACCACGGGTGATACACTGTGGTGTGACGTGGCCTAACTCCGAGGCTCCTATAGGCTACCGGACCGCGGGGTGATACACTGTGGTGTGACGTGGCCTAACGCCGAGGCTCTGGACCATCGCAGCCCAAAGGGTCCATGGTCAGTGGAAATATCAGATGGAGGGCTAAACCGAGCAACCCAGATGCTGATGAAAGCCGGAGCTACGTGTGCAGCCCTCGATGCTAGGTGCTAACAGCACCTGAACATGATGGTTAAATTGCCCCGCTGACACTCCACACAAGCTACAGTCCAATTATGCACAGCCTTTCTGAGGCTGTGTCAGACAAACTTTAGTGCAACCAGTTTCTGTGAGGCTTTCCAGCCCAGATGCAAGAGGTCATGTATGAAGTCGAAGAGAGTCCGTCTCCAGTTTGCGAACACGATGGGACAAGAGCGACCGGTTGAGACGCCGCACAGGAGAGAACCCCCCCAGCTTCACCGAAGTTAATGTCAGCCAACTGCATGCCCGTATCTGCTGTTCAGTAAGCCTGGACCTCTGGGGCAGTAATCGGCTGCCATGCCGGCATAGTCAAGGCCTATCTGTACGACCTCAACAGCTGGCCATGAGAGGCAATCAGCCATGGCACTATTTTTCCCCTTGACATGGTGTTTATCAGTCGTGAACTTGGATATGTAGGCCAGGTGGCGTTTCTGCCGCGCAGACCAAGAGTCTGACATTTTGGCCATCAGGTGCACGAGGGGTTTGTAGTCAATGAACGCTGTAAAATGGCAGTGCTCTAAAAGAAAACGAGATTTACTTACTTTATCAATTTACTTACCTTGGTATTACAGTAACAAGGAATTTCAAGAATCTTTTCCGAGAAAATTTTGCTAATCTTTTAAATTCTACAAAACAGAGTTTGGCACAATGGTCACCCTTACCTATGTCTTTGGTAGGTCAAATTAATGTTATTAAAATGTATATACTTCCTAAATTTTTATATTTATTTCAGTCTTTACCAATTTTAATTTCAAAAGCTTTTTTTTGACTCGTTAGACTCTATCATTTTGTCCTATTTATGGAAGGGCAAATGTTCTAGACTTAATAAAGCTTACCTTCAAAAATCTAAAAAAGATGGTATGGCTTTGCCTAACTTCCATTTATACTATTGGGCAGCTAATATTTGCTGTCTTATTTTTCAGTCCTTTCTTTATAACCAGTCTGATTGTTCTAAATGGGTGGCAATGGAGTTGAACTTCACTAAAGATCTTTCTATTTCTGCACTTCGCGGATCTATACTTCCTTGTCCTTTGCCTAGATTAATTGTTAATCTTCTAATTGGACATACTCTGAGAAGATGGGCCCAGTTTAGAAAATATAATGGCTTTCATGGTTTTTCTCTCTCCAGTCCTATTCTGCATAATCATCTTTTTCAACCTCCTATGCAAGACTCAGCATTTCATGATTGGCATAGAAAGGGCATTAGGCATTTTGAAGATCTTTTTATAGATAATCGTTTTGCAACTTTTCAACAATTGTCTGTAAAGTTTAATCTACCTAATACTCATTTCTTTAGATACCTTCAAATTAGACATTTTATTAACCCTTTATTGTCTAATTTTCCTGAGATGCCCGAGAAAAATGCTGTGGACCTGTTTCTTTGTATTAATCCATTGGGTAAAGGCTTAATATCTTTTATTCGTGATAAGTCAATGACCTTGAGGTGTGTTCCCTTTGATAAAATTAGAACTGCATGGGAGCATGTCTTAAATATGTCTTTATCTGATGCAGTTTGGGATTCAATTCTTAAGTCAGTTAACTCAACCTCCTTATGTGCTCGCCACTGTCTTTTACAGTTTAAGGTTGAACATAGGGCTCACATGTCTAAATCTAAATTCACAGTTTTATCCTGACATTCGTCCTGTTTGTGACAAGTGTAAAGTGGGCGAGGCTTCTCTTATTCATACGTACTGGGCTGGTCCTAGTCTAGAGAAATTCTGGAGAGAAGTCCTTTCAACTCTATCTCATATTCTTAAGTGCCACATAGAACCAAATCCTCTGATTGCCCTTTTTGGTACCTTGTGTGAGGCAGATATGCATCTGAGTCCGACTAAACGTCGAACACTATCCTTTGCTTCTCTTTTGGCTAGACGCTTAGTTCTGCTCAGGTGGAGAGATATTGCCCCGCCCACCCGTGCTCAAAGATTTAATGATATGTCCTGTTTAGACCTTGAAAACATTCATAATTCACTCATCAATTCAGACATAAAGTTTCAAAAGGTGTGCGGATCTTTTCTTGAATACTTTCATAACTCCCTTTTGGATTAAGTCTTTTTTTTCAATCCCTTACTTTCAGCTTTTTTTTAGTTTTATGGTTTCTTTGATGGGAATTATATTATAGTTTTGGTAGTAGGCATTAAAAGTATTTTTTTCTTATATAGTACTGCTCTCTGGGATTGAATGTTCCGATTATTTTTTTTTACATATTGTAATGGTTGGCCTGGAGTTTTGTTGTGGGAGGATGGGGAGGTTACTTTCTCTATATGATCTTACTTTGTGTGCTGTTTCCTTATTGTTATGACCTTTATATTTGATACGTGTATTTTGCACTCTATTAATTTTCATTTTGTAGTTGGGGTTTTTTGTCTGTAGTTGTTCTATAGAAATGCATAAAAAATTAATTTTAAAAAACGGAAACAGCAGACAGCCAGATAGAGACTGGGAAGCTCACGGTTAAGCGTGCTGCACTTCCTTTCCGGGGGATGGAGTTGCCGGCAGAAAAAGGCAAGCGGCTGCCACACACCTCCGACCCTTAAGGGGAGTGCTTTCCCCTTAGATTCCTTCTTCACCTCTCCTGCCTATCCCCTCCCTGCTTCCCCTCCCCCACCCCTTGATCTTTCCTCTGATTGGTTTTCCACCCTCCCCGCACCTTCTTTATAGGGCCCCTGCCCCCTCCTTCTTTAGACCTGATGAAGGGTCTTGACCCTGAAACGTTGCTGCTTCTTTCAACGGATGCTGCCCGACCTGCTGAGTTCATCCAGCTTTTTTGTACACACCTCCGACCAACTGGTCGCGTACATCACCCGCAGAAGTCAGTAATAATGGCCACAGGGTTGGGGTGCAGGTAAGTCAGTAGGGTCATGTTAGAAAGAGCTCGTTTGGTATTAAGTGGTCTGCTGACTTGATTAGGAGTATTGCCTTTGAGCACATTATACAGGGGGAATATAAATTCAGCAACTCGCGGAACAAAAAGCGGTGACAGAAATTCACCATACTTAAAAACTCCTGTAGCTTTTTGGTAGCGTGGGGCGGTAGGAAATCAATAATAGCAGCTACTTTTGATGCAAGGGGTTTTGCACCTTCTGCGGAGATGCGATGGCCGAGAAAGTCAATGGTTGTCAACCCAAACTGGCATTTAGCAGGGTTAATAATCAACCTGTGCTGGTTTAAGCGCTCGAAAAGTGTGCCAAGGTGAGGCTTAGATGCATTGGCGTCAAGTGTGTCATCCAGGTAAACAAAAAGAAAATCTAACTTTAAATACAGACCCCATCAGCCGTTGGAAAGCCTGTGCTGCATTTTTCTGTCCAAATGACATGCTCAGAAACTTAGAATAGGCCAAAACCGGGTTATCACTGCTCTTTTAGGAATGTCCTCCGAGCACACAGGCACCTGGTGGTAGCCCCTAACTAGATCGACTTTGGAAAAAAATTAACTTTCCGGCTAAACGTGCTGAATCATCGCCAGGCCTGTTTAAGGAGAGTAACTGTTTGGTGCACTCAGACTCCAATAGTCTGAAAATCTGTAAGAGGTGAGTTTTCAGCAATTGGTATTTATTGTGTTCAGGCAGGTGTTCAAACAGACTCACCAGTCTCGCGGCCGTGGAATTGCTGAGCGATGTTACAACGTAGTAGAATTTGGTGTCGTCGCTGGTGATTTCTCGCAAAGCGAACCCAGCCTCCGCTGGTACAAACAAAGTGCCGGTATTTTGCTCCCAAAACTTCAGCAATTTCAAAGCGACTGCGTTGGCCGACATGTTCAATAACTCTGGAATCATCCTAGAGCACCAATGTAGGCTTTCGCAAATAATGCTTTATGTTTAATGAAACCCGTAACACATTTAAATTGAATTCCAAAACCTACACACAAAAAAATGCTCTAAAACGCTATACGTAATGACATCATCACGTAAGACCAGCCTCTTAAAGTGAAACCTTGAATCAATGTTGGTGGATGTGAATTATGTACATTTTTCCTAATTATGTTACCCCACACCGTCTCAATTTCTTCCAAACAGAATGTGATGGTATCTAATTTGTCATTCAAAAGAGGATATCCTGATAGACGAATGCTGAATTGTGTTGTGCCCAAGCTCCAGCCAGATCAGGTTGTCACTCCAGGGAAGGGTTCCCGGAGACTAGACATCTGAGTGTTCTCGCTAGGTCCCGGTTGACCCTGTCTTTTGCCCATCGGTCTGCAAATAGAACACAATCAAAAGAGGCTGCAACGAGTTCATAAAAGGCCTTCCAAAAACTAGAGGCAAACTGGGGGCCACGATCAGAGACCGTCATGGTCCGGTCCGTGAAATCTGCATTCCGGTTCACGGTCCGGTCCATGCTCCGTATTCCATGTTTTCCGGGTTTCCCCAGTTTCTGTTGAGGCAGCTGATTCTTGTATGGGCTGGCTTCTTAAACAGCTTCAGGAGTCAGCCTCTGGCTGCTGGATTGTTCCTGTCCAAACCCCCTGTCTGTATCCCTTCCCCTCACCTTCCTCCTGGAGCCTAGCCTTGCTTTACCTCGCCTCGCCTTGCCTCTGCCTGGAGCTTCGCCCTGTTTGGAACTGTCTGTCTGTGTCCATGCCTTCGCTAGGTAGGCCCGGCTGTTTTGCCGCTAGCTAGCGTTGGGAACTGTCTTGTCATGTTCTGTGTAATGAGTCCCGGCCCTCTGTCCTGTACCTAAGGAGGGGTCCTGGCTCGGTGTTCCATGTTCCTGTCTCTCCCTCGACCAAGGCTCTGGGTTCTCGTATTGTCCATGTGTCTCGCCCAGCCCAGGAGTACCTTGCCCAGTCCAGTGCTGGGGTTCCCTTGTCTTGTGCTGGGGTTCCCTTGTCCAGTCCAGGAGTCTCTCGTCCTGTCCTGTGCCTCTCCTCGTCCTGTAGCCTCGTCTTGTCCTCGCCGGGTTCTGGAGTCCGAGCCCGAGTCAAGACCCAGGTTCTGGGTCCTTGCCCAGACTCTGGCTCGGAGTCCAAGTCCAGGCTCCTAGTTTCCAGTTCCATGTCCAGGTTCTGCTGTCCTAGTCGAGTCCTAGCCCAGGCCCGGAGTCCTTGTCTCATCCGGGATCTGTGTCATTTCCAGTGTCCTTTCTTCCTCTCTTTCCTTGCTTTCTTCTCACGCCTAGTCCTGTTTCTGGGAGTTCAGTGTCTGTGTCTTGCTTTTGGGTCTACTCCCAACACCCACCCACATCGTTATGACAGAGACGATGTCCTGAGGAAAACTGAATCCTGAAGTGCTGTAACATTAGGTTGGTGGTCTCATGAAGCCGATGATACTTTGAGAAGGGGTACGAAGCGGCAGGCCTTGGAGAATTGGTCTACGACCATCATGATTACTGTACTACCCGAGATCCCGAAGACCAGTGACAAAGTCTATAGAAATGTGGGACAGACGGTGAGTAGGAAGAAGACTTTGAGTTTGTGCTCAGGGTTCTTTATTTCGTGCGCAGACATCAAACACTAAGACATATTCCTGGATGCCTTCAGTCATGCCAGGCCACCAGTAACGTCGCTATAAGAACATTAGTGTCTGCGCCACCCGGCCAGGTTCAAGGTGCATCCCCCATTCAGCACCTCCAAATCAATAGGTTCGGAAAGACAGATACATCTGGGATAACCCGGTCTCCCGCATGTTGCTCTGTGTTCCATATGAGAATTATAGATGAAAGCTTTGCTTCCTTGTTGGGTGCATCGAACTGTTGAGGGAGGGCATCAATTTTTAAAAATTTTTATTTTATTTTGGGCGATAAGAAGTAGGGAAGTTGAAGCTTTTGAAGAATAGGGACCAACGTGGTTGCCGGAATTCAGCCCCTTCACATCCTGGGTTATAGGCTAGGAGTTTGCGGTCAGTCCATACTACAAACGGATGGTTAGACCCCTCTAGCCTGTGCCTCCGCTCCCCCGGTGCCTGTCTAACAGCCAGCAATTCCTGATTCCCGATGTAAGCGTTTGCTCCGCGGGAGAACATGCCTTGAGTGGAAGACACAGTGATGCAGAGTGTGTTCCAAGGCAGGTCGTTGGGACAAGATGGTCTCTACTTCTATGTCCGGCGCATCGACCTCCACGAAAGGTAAGCCCGGACGTGGTGGAGCTAGGATAGGTGAGGACGTGAGCCTTTGTTTTAGCTCGGAAGGGCCCAGTTGATTTCTTGGTGAGGTTGGTGAAAAGAAGCTGCGGATGAACAACCTGTAAAAGTTGGCAAACCGCTGGAGTCATTTCCCTGGGGTGGATTGTGGCTTATTCCGCACGGCCTGGCTCCTGTCCAGGTCCAACTGTAGGATGCCATTAGATGCTATAAACCCAAGGAAGGAGACTGATTAAATGAAATTCGCTCTTCTCTCACTTGATGAATAGTTAGTTTTCGAGAAACCATTGTAGAGCATGACAAGAAAAGGGAAGTGTTAAGTGGGCCGAGAGCAAATTAGTATATTGTCTAGAAGACAAAGGGGTGTTCCATCTGCCGGAGCACGTTATTGGTCAAGGCTTGAAATATCGCTGGAGGGTTTGCTAATCCGAAAGGCATGATGCGTATTCTTAGTGACTCGTGGGTGTGTTGAATGCCGTTTTCCATTAGTTTCCCTCATGAATTCAGATTAGGTTATAGACGCTATGGAGGTCCAATTTGATAAACATTGTAGCTCCGTGGAGGGTCCCAAAATTCGTGTTCATGAGAGGAAGAAGGTGCCGGTATTTAACGGCGATCTTATTTAACCCCTTGTAGTCTATACAGAGCTTTAGTCCACCATGCTGTTTGTTGACGAAGAAAACCATGGCCCAGTGGGAAATGTGAACCATTGAATAATCCCTGCTTGGATGTAGTCCTCCATGGCTTTTTCCTCTGGGGCCAGTAGAGATGTCCGCTGTGAGGACAAGTTGGATAGTGCAGTGGTAGTTCTGGTGAGGTTGTAGAGTGGTAGCCTGTTTCTTGATAAAGACCTGCAGCAGGTCTCAATATTCCTGAGGTACTCCAGAAAAATCAAATTCACTGGGTTTAGAGATGGAAGGTTCAACAGTAATCCGAGAAGCATGTCGGAATAGTCTTGGAGGTATTTCAGGAATTAACTCGGAAGGTGTCCTACAGCACTTTTGGAGGCATTTCCTTTTGCACTGGTTTGCCAACTCCAGAATGACACCAGTAGTCCAACTGACTCTCAAGTTATGGGATGACAGCAAGGGGTGGCCCAGAATGAGTGGCATTTCTGTGGAGCGAATGGGATACAGCTGGACTAATTCCACACGCTGGCCAATTTTGAACTTCTGCAGGGTTATTTGGAGACTGATACTTTCCTGCACCAAGGGTCTCACATCCAGGGCTATGCCAATGAGCCACTGGCTGAGATGCGAAAGGGGGATTTTCAATATTCTAGCCAGTCCCCGCTGCAGCGGAGTCAATAAAGGCGTCTAGGGAATCTAGTTTCCCCACGAAAGCGACACGGGAAGCACCGCTTCGTCTGAGACCACGTCCGGCCTATTTGCATGAGCTCCTCGGAGGCGGACATCGGCAGCGGTCGAGGAGGAGTCTTAGTCCGAGAATTAGGAGAGGGTGGAGGATAGTCTTCGAAATAATCCTCTCGTCTATCCCTTCTCTCCATTAATCAGATATGGAGTCAAAGCACCAGGTCCATAAGACACTGCAGACTTCACAACGGGTTCGGTACCACCTCCCAAAGGGGCAGTTACGGGTCTTAATGGAGCGTTGGTGAAATAGAAGTCTTGAGCAAGGGTGGTAATCAGCTCCCTAACTTGACACATGAGACCTGACTGCCCGTTAGTAGAGCAGGCAATTCCAAATAACAAAGAGGTACTGGAATACAGGGAGAACCATAACTCTGCCAGCTGTGAGCACTCAGTGTCACAACACGGCTGAGACTCCCAATCTCTTCCAACCTTACCAACCAAAGAGACATTATTGTGGATGCACAAATTAGTGCCCAACAGTTCCCTTTGACTCCTTGCACGGAACAAGTTCATGCAATTTAACAGTTGGTAAGTCAGGCACACCCTCTCAGCTTTCTCTACAGGTCTATGGAAAACAGCCCACGCAACGCTACAGCGCTGATCAGAATTGAACGGTGAAATACAGCCAATCAGTGAACCTGCCAACGCCAAGGACTTCTCTTGAGGTGTTCAAAGTGACCTCGGCTTCATAGGTGCGGTCAAGAACCATCTCTGGGTATTATGAGACCTTACGTGATTTGTCAATCGTGCTAACTGGAACATTATAAAGATAACTTGCCAAACACCAGCTCTATCCCGACTAACATTCCTTTCTCTCTGTGTCTCTCTGTTCTTGAATGGAAAGGATCCCGAATGCCTCCTTATTGGTCTAATCATCGGCTCCCTAAAGAGAGTGCTTTATCACCCGATCAGTTGGCAGTGGGCGGCTGCAAGACTTCTGGACATGAGGCAGGGTCGAGGCACGTGGGTGACTTTTCAACCGAACTCAGAACTTTGGCTCTACTGAGTGGATGGAACAGCAAGATTCTAGTGCCTATGTTCTACAAGGTACCCAACAACAAGCTTAAAGATTAACTGGCAGCTGATCCTATTTTATCACGGGTTTGCCCCCTTCTCACTCTTTTGCTATTATTTTACTCATTATTGATTGATTTCCCAAGGGTTGTACTTTTTCCCCTCACGAAATTGCCCACAGCCCGAGAAAATGAGGACCTTTTATTGCAGCAGGTGTTTAGGGTACACGGATCTCCGTCTGATATTGTCCCCAACAGGGGCCCACAAGTTACATCGAAGTTTTGCAAGCATTTTGTAAACTTATTGGAGCTACTTCTAGCCTTTCTTCGCTTGTCTTCACCCACAAGCGAATGGTCAGGCCGAGATTTGGAATGCACCCTTCATTGTCTTTTTTTCTGGTGAACAATTCTCCTGCAGTGGATTTGGGTAGAGATAGCTCATAACACCCTTCCCCATTCTTGGCTTAACATGTCTTCTTTCGACTGTCCATTGGGTTTAAGCCTCCTCTCTTTCATCTCTATGGAATCGAGATCATATTGTGTACATAGGACATCGGGCAGGCATTAGGTTCTTGGAAACCGGATAATATGTAATGACATAATTTTAAGTTTAAATAAAATACAAAAGGAAAATTTGAAGAAAAAATTGACTCTTTGAGCGTCGATCTTAAAGAAGTCAATCAAAATGTGGCTGATCTCTCTTCTCGTTTGGAAAAGGCTCAAAAAAGAATTGTGGATTTGGAAGCTCGATCACGTCGGAATAATATTCGAATTGTTGGATTAAAAGAAAAATCAGAATCTCCCAACACACTGGACTATTTTGCTAAAATGTTTCAGTCTTTATTTCTGGAGGTTTGTTCGCAACTCCCGGAGATTGAATTGGCTTACAGAAGCAGTGCTTTAAAATCCTTGGATGAAGGTAAAAACATACATATTGTGGTGTGTTTTCTCTGTTTTAGAGATAAAGAATGCATTATTAAGCTTGCAAGAAAACAAAGAATATTTTCATTTCAAGGCTTGGAAATCTTTTTTTTTGATGATTTTCCACGTGAAATTGTGAAACAATGCGCTGCTTTTAGTCCTTCCATGAAACTAACTTTTCAAAAGAAGCTTTTTCCATTACTACAGTATCCAGCGAAATTAAGGATCAGTATTAAAAATTCTGGAATTCGTATTTTCCATGATCCAGCTGCAGCATTGCATTTTATTAACTCTTTGTCTGGCAAGTCCGATGGCGAATCTTTCAAGAATTGTTTTGGATGTGTTTTTCTTCCCTTATCTAATATTATGAAGGTTACTTTCAAATTGAAGGTTATTTGCTTTCACAAGAAAAACACTATCCTTCCAAGTTAATTATACTGAGATATATGTTGACTGAAATGAGATTTATATTCGGTAGAGGGAGATAGAGATTACTTTTTTTATTATTGTTTTTTTATTCAGCTAGGCAGAGCTGTATTCATGTCTATGCTTCTCTTGGGGCTTGCGTCGATTGACATTGACTTGTTTCTGGGCTTTGTAGGTTGGGTGGTTTTTTTTATCCCCATTATGAAATCCCGGAGCATACGTTAATTATTTTTATTGTTGTTCATTTCCGCCATTTTCGATCACTTTATCCTGACATGCATCAAACTACTTTTTTTAGATACAAAGTTTCATGATGACATCTAAACAGTTAAATGTTTTAACTTGGAACATTCGCGGTTGGAATCATCCTATTAAGTGTAAGAAAACATTTAAGGTTATAAATCAATTTCAGCCTGATATAATTTTTGCTCAAGAGACACATATCAGGTTATGTGATAAAAATCGATTTTTTAAATTTTGGAAGGGCCCTCTATTTCATGCAAATTCCCAGAGTAAAACTAGAGGTGTCTCCATTTTTATCGATTCTAATATTCCTTTTAGTCAGGAGGATATTATAGCTGATATTAATGGTAGATTTTTAATTGTTAAAGGAATTATTTGTAATAAGAAAATGGTTTTGGTTAATATTTATGGACCAAATGTTGATGATCCCTCATTTTTAAAGCCGTTTTTGCTCTATTACCTGATTTAAATGAATATATGTTATTAATGGGTGGTGTTTTTAATATTTGCTTAAATCCTTTAATGGATAAGTCATCATCCAAACATCAACTTCCTAATCATTCGGCATCACTTATTAATTCCTTTTTAATTGATTATGGTTTAATTGAGGTCTGGAGGCATATGCATCCTAATGATAGAGAATATTCCTTCTTAATAAATATTCGAGAATCGACTATTTTATAGTCAACCCTCAACTTTTATGTAATGTTCAGAAATGTGAGTATGATGTGATTGCTATTTCTGATCATGCTCCTTTAAATTTAATATTTTAATTGAGAGATGTTGTTTCTACCAGACCATTTTGGCATTTTCCAGAACATTTATTACAAAGTGCAGAATTTGTTGAGTTTATTGAAACTCAGATAAGAGCTTTTTCTCTTTAATAACATAGGAAACATCTCCAAGTTATTAATTTGGGATACATTGAAAGCTTATTTACGTGGTCAAATTATATCGTATATAGCTAAATTGAAGAAACAAACAAGAATGGAATTAGATAAAATTTCTAAACAAATTAAAGAATTGGATAACATTAATGCAATCTCTCCAAATGCTGTTTCATTTAAAAGAAGAGTAGAACTACAATCACAGTATAACTTATTACTAACATATCCTATTGAAGGATATTTGCTTAAATTGAAAAGTCAATTTTATATCTCTGGGGATAAAAATAATAAGCTCTTAGCTTCCCAACTAAGAGCAGTTAGAGCTAAAAGACAAATTTTAAAGATTCGTAAGAACAATGGAGATATAGTAAGTAACTATGAGAATATTAATAATACTTTTCAAGATTTTTATTCTGATCTTTATAGATCTCAATTTCCTGCAGATTCCTCCAAAATGGAAGCTTTTTTACATAAGATTAAATTTCCACAAATTTCTGCTGAAGATCAACAGATGTTTGATGCTCCAATTACCAAGCATGAAATTCAGAAAGCTATTTTATCAAAGCAATCAGGTAAAGCTCCCAGACTTGATAGTTATTCAGTGGGATTTTTCAAAAAATTTGGAAGATTACTTTCTCCGTATCTTTTGGAAATGTTTCATGAATCCTTTGAGAAGGGTAATTTATCTTCTTTTTATGAAGCATCTATTTCCTTAATTCTTAAAAAAGATAAAGACCCTGGTGAATGTTCATCATATAGACCTATTTCACTATTAAATGTGGATGCAAAGATTCTTTCTGAAATAATGGCTAATCGCTTGCAAAATATTTCAATCAAAATTATCTTTATGGACTAGACGGGCTTTATTAAAGGCCGTTACTCTTTCTCTAATGTTCAGAGATTGATGAACATTATTTATTCACCATTATCTAAGCAACCCCAATGTGTTATCTCTCTTGATGCAGAAAAGGCATTCGATATAGTTGAGTGGCCATACTTGTTCAAAGTATTAGAAAAGTTTGGTTTTGGTAATAATTTTAATAGATGGATTCAAATGATCTATAAGAACCCTATTGCCACATCATTACTAACCCTATTGTCATTACTAACAATTATAGATCTTCTTTCTTTTCACTTTCTCGTGGTACTAGACAGGGACGTCCATTAAGCCCTTTATTATTTAATCTTGTATTGGAGCCTTTAGCTATAACATTACGGGAGGCCAAAAACATTCATGATATTTCTATAAATTGAACCATACATAAGATTTCTCTTTATGCAGATGATCTTTTGATTTTTATTTCAAATCTTGAGGAATCAATTCCTAATCTTTTGGAAACCTTAAAGATTTTGGAAATTTTTCAGGATATAAACTTAATTTGAATAAAAGTGAATTGTTTCCATTAAATGCTCCTGTTAGTAAATATAATGATATTCCTTTTAGAATTGTTAATACATTTAGATATTTAGGTATTATAATTACTAAAAAATATAAAGATCTTTATAAAGCCAATATAGATCCTCTAGTAGACTCCATGAAATTACTATTTTCTAGATGGAATCCACTTACTCTTTCTTTAATAGGTCACATCCATGCTGTGAAAATGATGATTTTACCTGGATTTTTATATATTCTCCAAAATATACCTATTTTTTTAACTAAAAATTTTTTGATCAAATTGACTCTCTTATTTCTTCCTTTATTTGGAACAATAAGAGACCAAGAATTAACAAATACCATTTACAAAAACCCAAAAAAGATGGTGAACTTACACTTCCTAATTTAAGACTATTATTGGGCTGTGAATATTAGACAATTATGTTTTTGGTTATATTGGCTTGATAAGAGCCAGAAACCACTTTGGGTTGATTTGGAATTAAAAGCTGTTAAACAATTTCATTTAACTTCAATATTAGGAGCTCCATTACCTTTACAGCTCTCTAAAATTCCAAATTTAAATTTTTACCCGGTTATTAAACAATCTTTACAGATTTGGATCCAGTTTCGTAATTTTTTTAATTTTAAACAATTTAAGTAGTCTAGTTTTTTATATCGAAACTTTTTATTTAAACCTTCAATAACCAACGCCATTTTTCTCCTATGGAAAAATAAAGGGATCCGTCTTTTTACAGATTTATTTTATAATGGTCAACTGATGACTTTTGAAGAGTTAATTAATAAACACTCTCTTGCTCATACACATTTTTGCAATATTTTCAGGTTAGACATTTTTTACAACAATATTTACCTAAGTTTCCATACTTACAAGAATCTGATTTGTTGGATACCATTTTGAAATTGAATCCCTTAGTGAAAGGTTCCATTAGCTGAATTTATAATTTACTCTTTTTACAAAAAGAGAACCTATCACTAAAGATTAAACAAGATTGGGAGAGAGAACTTAATATGACCTTTGTGAATGAAGATTGGGTTCGAATTTTGAAAAATGTAAATTCTTCTTCTCACTGTCTAATTCAATTTAAAATTGTCCATCGTTATTATTTAACAAAGGAGAGACTATCTAAAATATTTCCTGGTGTAGATAATTATTGTGATAGATGTAAAACTGAAGAAGCTACTTTGTCACATATGTTCTGGTCAAGTTCTTCATTAAAACTGTTTTGGAAATCTTTATTTTCTACAATCTCTAAAGCTTTGAAAATTAATTTACAACCTAATAGATTAACTGTTCTATTTGGAATAGTTCCGCATCATATTCAGGGTATTTCATCTTCAGATCAACATGTAATTGCGTTTGTTACATTGTTGGCAAGAAGGGCTATTTTATTAAAATGGAAAGATATCTCTTCCCCTACATTAATTGAATGGTTTTCTCAAGTAATGTTATGTCTCAGCTTGGAAAAAAATTAGTAGAACTTTTGAACCTCAATTTGATTTTGAAAGAAGATGGGGTTCATTTGCCAAATATTACCATTTAATTTGAATTATTCTATATGGTTTCCTTCCAATTTTGTTACCTTTTTTTTAAAAAAATGTGAACTGGTGGTTGATAATTTTTTTTTCTATATATCTAGATGATGATTTAACATATTGCTTCCGGGGGTTGATTCCTAATGGGTTATTTTTTGTAGTTAATGGGTTTTTTTCTTAGTTAGATGGGGTTCTTTTTTTTCCTCCTTTTTTCTATATATAATTTTTTTTCATTTTTATATATTATGATTAGTTTTTTCTTCAGCTCTATTAATTGTATACATATTAGTTGAAATTTTGTATTATTCTATAGTTGTAGAAGATTATGTATTAATAAAAAGTTTTTAAAAATGAGAAGGTGGTGATGAGCTGCCTTCTCAAACTGCAGCCGTCTCTGAGGTGTAGGTACACCCACAGTGCCATCAGGGAGGAAATTCCATGATTTTTGACACAATGACAACGAAGGAACAGCGATATATTTCCAAGTCAGGATGGTGACTGACTTGGAGGGTGGGGGCGTTTCCAAGTACTCTTCTCGTCCTTCCAGATGGTAGTGGTCGTGGGTCTGGAAAATGTTGCCTTAGGAACTTTGGTATGTTTTTGCAGTGCATCTTGTAGATAGTACACACTGCTGAAACTGTTCGCTGATGGTGGAGGGACTGGATGGTTTTGGAAGGGGTACCAATCAAGTGCGCTGCCTTGTATTGGATGGTGTCAAGTTTCTTGAGTGTTGATGGAGCTGCACTCATCCAGGCGAGTGGCGAGTATTCCATTACACTCCTGGCCTGAGCCTTGTTGATGGTGGACAGGCTTTGGGGAGTCAGGAGGTAAGTTACACACCATAGGATTCATAGTCTTTGACCTGCTCTGGGAGCCACGGTGTTTATATGACTAGAGCAGTTCAGTTTCCTGTCAATGGTAACCCCCAGGATGTTGGTAGTAGGAGGTTCAGTGACGGTGATGCCTCCGAATGTCAAGGGACGATGGTTAGAGCCTCTCTTGTTGGAGATGGTCATTGCCTAGCACTTGCGTGGCTAGTATGTTACTTGCCACTTGTCAGCACAAGTCTGAATATTGTCCAGGTTCGGCATTTGGGTATGAACTGTTTCACTGTCTGAGGAGCCACAAATGGTGCAGGATATTGTGCAGTCACCTCTCTGTCTAAGGACAGGGATGCATCTTTTTATTGGTGGAGGAACATTGGGACGAGACTGCCCCTACTCTGATGTCAGAAGCATCGACCTCAACAACAAAGGGCAGATCAGGGTTGGGTGGGTGCAATATGGGAGCACTGGCTCCATCTCTGCTGTCCAACAGAAAGGACCCGACCATTTCCTGGTAAGGTTAATCAGGGGAGTAGCCATGATGCTAAAGTTCTTAATACATCTCCTATAAAAGTCAGCAAACCCCTAGGATCTCTGAATCTGCTTGACAGAAGTGGGAGTAGGTCAGTTTTATCCAGATCCATTAATAGGTCTCCCTGGGAAATAACAAATCCTGAAAATGAGACATTAGGAACATGAAATTCACACTTCTCGAGCTTGACAAATAAGCTGTTATCTAACAAACACTGAAGAACCGGACGAACATAGGAGACATGATCCTGATAAGAACTTGAAAACATCAAAATATTGTCTGAGTAGACAACAACAAAGTTCCCTAACAGCTCCCTCAAGACATCATTAATGAACGCCTGAAAAACTTCTGCCTTAAAGAAGCCCAAAGGGCATACATAACTAGATATTCAAAATGCCCGGTGGGGATTTTGAATGTCGTCTTCCATACATCACCCTGACAAATCTGAATTAAATTGTAAACATTCCTGAGAACCAACTTAGTGAAAAATATTGGCCCCTTGCAGTAAATCGAGGGCTGAGTTCATTAGTGGTAAGGGGTAACGATTTTTAATGGTGATCTTGATGGGTTACAGGCTGTCCTTCTTTGAGACAAAGAAAAACTCCACCCCCTGCAGGGAAAGTCGAAGGTCAGATAAACCCCGCTGTCAACGCCCCTTGGGGTAATCGTTCATAATCCATCTCTCAGGACCAGTTAGGAAGAAGAATCTCTCGTGGGAAGGGCAGAAACCAGGCAATAACTCAATGGCGCAATCGTAATAACGATGGGGGTGGCAGCGAGGTAGCTTTTTTTCTTACTGAAAACCGTTAGGAGATCTGCATGTTCAGGAGTGATTTGCTTTATCTTATCAATAACTTCTTACTCAGTAAGTTCGGACACGGATTCACAGATTTTCATGTTGACTTTGGGCTCTCGGAACGCATTCTCGTGATTCTGGGAAGTTGACGAAAAACAAGTATTCTGGCAGTTAGGGGACTAAGCTGTAATAACTCTCCCGGACCAGTCAATCACAGGGACACGCTGAGACAACCATAGATACCCAAGGAATGAATCAAGTGGAGCTTTGATACAACTAAACAATTGCATCAAAGGATTAAAACTGTCAGGGGGAATGGGGACAATATTTGTGTGAGACTTCCCGGCTGATCCACTTTAGGCTCTGGATAATATTGTTTTAAAAGTACTGCGATAGCAGCCCTGTATTATTTGAATGTTATTTTAATTTATATTGTAGTTTTGTTTTATATTTCACCAAGTTGACAGTGACCAAATTTCGGCTAATCATTACCAGTTTAATTTAGGCTTAAAATTTCACTGGAAACTTCAGTTTTAACATTACCTGTTTCATACACATGTGGCTCATGTGACCCATTTGTGACCGGTAATTCTTGTTTTGAACATCGTATTTCTTTAGATAATATTATTCTAAATGTATGCGTTTACAGTCTTTGATCTAACGAACATGGAAATGGGATGGTGGGCGATGGGAAATGGGTAAAGCACAGGCATGTCAGTGTTTTGTTGTTGTTTGAGGAGAGCCCAGGCACTGGCCTCCAAGATGCCCTTGAGCCACGGCAACTTTCCTAATAATTTCTGCCTCCACCAGCACCATAGACTGAACTGTACTTAAGAACCTGTACGATTTTAATTCTGCTCATTGTAAAATGCCACCTAGATGTAAGCCAGCATGTAATTTTATTTGACGGTTGTTTCTCCTGATGGGAAAAGTATTAGAGTGGAAAATCTTAGCGGAAATGTAATGCGTGTACCTGATATAGCAACTGAGGGCGCATAGCTACCTTCCTTCCTGTAGCCGAGCTTTTTGCTGCAACAAGTTTAGTTATACAGACTCTGTTACACGAGCATGGCGGTGGACGAACCCAAGTGCAGGACACGGGCGCGAAGGCAGAGTCGGGAGGTGTTATTGACGTAGCGAGCGTGGAATCGGTATCCAGGAGCGATGCTAGACTTAGAACTGGCAGTCCTAAGAACCATGAAATGAGGTTACTCACACGGCAGTCAACCAACGAACTGGCAGCTCCTTGTTGTGATCACAAGGGTTTTTATCCTGCATTTGCTGATGGAAAGCAGGTGTGTGTAGTTAGTGGAACCTGGGAATGATTGTAAACTAAACGATTGGATTGAGGCCCAATTCCTGAGGTAAATAGCAAGGTGGGGGATTGCCAGAAAAGACCATGACAGTACTCCTCCCTCAACGGGAGCCTCCCGGCGATCCTCCAGGCCTGTCTGGATGGTCCCGATGAAAGTCCTGGATGAGGGAAGGGTCTAGGATGAAGGAGCGGGGGATCCAGGAACGCTCTTCTGGTCCGTACCCTTCCCAGTCTACCAGGTATTGGAAACCCCTGCCTCTACGGTGCACATCCAGTAGTCTTCGGACGATCTATGCTGGATGGTTGTCGATGATATGGGCAGGTGGGGGAGTCTCAGCTGGGGGACACAAGGGGCTGACAGAAACTGGCTTTAACTGGGAAACATGAAAAGTCAGGTGGGTGCGCATAGATCTTGGCAGCTTTAGGCGGACCGCTGCAGGATTGATAACACTTTCGACCTTGAATGATCCCAGGAAGCAAGGGATGAGTTTCCTATGCTCATTCTTCAGCGGGACGTCCTTGGAGGAAAGCCACACCATCTGCCCCAGTTGGTACTCCGGCGCCGGAGTCCAGTGTCGGTCGGCCGTCGTCTTATTGCGTTTTGCTGATCTGAGTAGGGCCGTGCGTGTCTCCTCCCAGACCTTAAGGCACCGATCGATGTGGTCCTGAATCGATGGTACCGCAATCTCCTCCTCTTGCGCGGGGAACAGCGGGGGTTGGTACCCAAGGGAACACTCGAATGGAGACTTTCCAATGGCAGAGCTCACCAGAGAGTTGTGGGCGTACTCAACCCACGGGAGGTGGTTGCTCCAGGTCGACGGGTGGTTTGCCGTTACACAACATAGCGTCGCCTCCAGATCTTGGTTGACCCGTTCCGTCTGCCCATTCGTCTGGGGGTGGAAGCCAGATGACAGGCTGATGGAGGTTTGACAGAAGGCTCTCCATACCTGTGAGATGAACTGGGGACCTCGATCGGAGACAATGTCCCCGGGGATTCCGTGGAGGCGGAAGACGTGGCAGACGAAAAGATCCGCGGTTTCTTGAGAGGAAGGGAGTTTAGGGAGGGCTACGGAGTGCTCTACCTTGGAGAACAGTCTACCACGGTGAGTACGGTGGTGTTCCCTGTGAAGAGGGTAGACCGGTGACGAAGTCTAGGACGATGTGTGACCAGGGACAGGTAGAGGACGAAGTAAACCCGCAGGTGGCCTATGAGAGGCTTTTCCCCAGGCACAGATGGAACACGCTGAGACATAGGAACGAGCATCTTCCTCCATGGACGGCCACCAAAAGTGCTTTTTCAGGAGCGCTAGGGTCCGATTATTCTCGGTGTAGTAGGTGAACAGAGACGTGCCCCCATTGGAGAACCTGAGACCTGGCCGGAACGGGCATATACAGGCGATCGCTGGGTCCATTGCCGGAGTCAGGATTATCCCGTTGGGCTTCTTTTACTTTGGACCCGATTTCCCAAGTGAGGGTTGCAACCACACAGGATGGTGGGAGGATAGTCCCTGGGCTGGAGAGCACATCCGGCTTCCCGTTCTTGGACTCTGGACGGTATATGAGGGAAAACCTGAACCGTCCAAAAAATAATGCCAAACGGGCCTGGCGGGAATTCAAACGTTTGGCGGTCTGAATAAACCCCAGGTTTTTATGATCAGTCCATACCACAAACGGTTGTTTCGATCCCTGCCTCCATTCTTCCAGTGCTAGTTTGAGTGCCAGAAGTTCCCGATTCCCCACATCGTAATTCCGCTCAGCGGGGGACAGTCGGCGAGAATCGAAGACGCAGGGTTGAAGCTTTTCGTCCAAACTTGATCGTTGGGGCAGGACTGCTCCTATCCAGGAGTCAGAGGCGTCCACCTCGACAATGAATTGACGGGCTGGGTCCGGATGGACCAGGATGGGAGCGGTGGTGAGCGGCTTCTTCAGGTCGGTGAACGCCGAGTCAGCTTCGGAGTCTCAACAGAATGGGGTAGTAGGCGAGGTAAGCCGGGTAAGGGCCACTCGACTGTAGTCCTTGATAAATCGCCAGTAGAAGTTCGCAAACCCCAGGAACTGATGAAGTTGTTTGCGGGTCATGGGCCGAGGCCATTCTTCCACCGTCCGGATCTTCTCGGGGTCTGCTCTCACCTGCCCGCTCTCGATGATATAACCCTGGAAGCTGACCGAAGGAATGTGGAACTCACATTTCTCCGCCTTCACAAATAATTGGTTTTCCCACAGTCTCTGGCGGACTTGACGAACATGGTGAACGTCTTCTGTGGGGGGAGGTGCTAGAAAATATCAGGATATCATCGAGGTAAACGAATACGAACCAATTAATACAGTCCCTCAGTAGGTCATTGATGAGGGTTTGAAATACGGTGGAAGCATTGGTGAGGCACGACCAAACCGGCACAACCAAATATTTGAAATGGCCCAGAGGTGTATTAAAGGCCGTCTTCCACTCGTCCCCCTCCCTCACCCTGACTAGATGGTAGGCGTTACGAAGGTCCAGCTTTGAGAACATGGTGGCTCCACGCAGTGGTTCAAAATCCGAACTAATGAGGGATAGAGGGTACTTATTCTTAATTATTATACTGTTTAGGCCTCCGTAATCAATACAAGGACGAAGCGACCCATCCTTCTTTTCTACAAAGAAGAACCCGGCGCCTACCGGGGAAGATGAAGGTCTGATAATGCCCACCGTGAGGGACTCACTAATATACTTCTCTATGGCCTCTCTCTCCTGTCGGGATAGGTTAAAAAGGCGACTAGTGGGAAGCAAGGCCAGGTCGATAGCACAATCATATGGACGGTGTGGAGGCAGGGGAAGGGCCCGTTGTTTACTGAATACCGATCCCAGGTCATGGTATTCTGTGGGGACTCGGGACAAATCGAGGGGTTCCGGGACAGGCGGGGTCGCGGTAGCTTCCCTGGGAGATGGGGTTGACCGCAGACAGTTGGCGTGGCAAGACTGGCTCCATTTGGCTATCCTCCTGGTAGACCAGTTGATGTGGGGATTGTGTTGGGTCAGCCACGGATACCCTAGAACTACCGGGGCTTGAGGTAAATGAATGAGACTGAACCGTACCTCCTCCCGATGGTTGCCGAATAGGATCAAGGTCAGGGGAGGCGTACAGTGGATCACCCAAGCCAGTAGTTTTCCGTCCAGGGTCAGGGCCTCCAGGGATGTAGTGAGGTATTCCAGCCTGGGAGGCTGTCTTCGTCCAGCAGATTGTCCTCGGCACTGGAGTCCACCACAGCGGAAAGGGACAGAGACTGGCATTGGTAATTCACGGTAGCCGGGATCTGCATCCGAGTCTGGGGGGCTGAAGGGGGTATCGTCGGGGTCACTAAGGCCCCCTTTTTCACTGGTGAGCCCTCGCTTTTGGCCACTTGAGGACAGATATCCCGGAAATGTCCTGGCTGGCCACAATAGAAACAATCCCCAGCTCTCCACCTGTCAAAACACCTCCCGTAGGGCCTCATCATTCCATCCTGAGTCTGCTGCTAAGGTTCGGAACTCGATGGAATACCTTGCTACACTTTGCGAACCCTGACAAAGATTCAGCAAGCGTTTAGTGGCGTCCTTACTGCGAGTGGGTTGTTGGAAGACCTTCCTCATTTCAGCAACAAAGGAGGGGAAGGAGGAACAAACCTCTGGACTGTTGTCCCATATTGCGGTAGCCCAAGCCAAGGCATCCCCTCGTAATAGCCCCATGATGTACGCAATCTTGGATTTATCTGAAGTGTAGGTACGTGGCTGTAGCTCAAAGACCAGAGAGCATTGTAACAGGAAGGACCGGCACCTCTCTAGGTCCCCAGCGTAGGGTTCGGGCTCGGGGACGTATAGCTCTCAAGGGGACTGTGTCGCTGATCCCAGGGGCGACACCATCCCGAGCAGTGCAGTTTGGGTAGTCGGGATTCTTGGAGCGGACGGACGAAGGGAAGCGGAAACTCGATCCGCCTGCTCACTGACCTTCCGTACATTCGCGGACAGCGTCCGAGGGTTTTCCATGACCTCCCTAAGTAGTTGGTCATGGGCGCCCAGTAGGTAGACCTGGCTGTTGTAGGGGATCCATGTCTGCTGGGTTCATGAAGGTCAGTTCGTTCTGTTACACGAGCGTGGTGGTGGACGAACCCAAGTGCAGGACACGGGCGCGGAGGCAGAGTCGGGGGGGCATTATTGACATAGGGAGCGTGGAATCAGTATCCAGGAGCGATGCTAGACTTAGAACTGACTGTTATAAGAACCATGAAATGAGGTTACTCACACCGGAGTCGACCAACGAACTGGCAGCTCCTTGTTGTGATCACAGGGTCTTTACCCTGCATCTTCTGATGGAAAGCAGGTGTGTGTAGTTAGTGGAACCTCGGGATGATTGTAAACTAAACGGGGGGATTGAGGCCCAATTCCTGAGGTAAATAGCCAGGTGGGGGATTGCCAGAAGGAACCATGGCACTCACGCTATGCCTTCGGAATAGCATGTGACCTTGGACAATTATGGAAGCTGCTTGGATTTCTCTAGTCTTCGGGGCCTAAAATAAAACATGGCAGGTTAATTGCTAATCTTCTTTCCAGTATTCAATTACCTTCTGCTATTGCAGTTATAAAGTGTAGGGCTCATACTAATGGAAGTAATTAAATACCTGAAGGTAATAAACACAAGAAAATCTGCAGATGCTCGAAATCCGAGCCACACAGACAAATTTCCGGAGGAGCTCAGCGGGCCAGGCAGCATCTAGGAAAAGAGTACAGTCGATGTTTCGGGCCGTAATGGGCTGATTCCGCTGCCAGGGCCGCAGTAGCGGATCCTTGTGGGCTTGTTTTCAAGCTGCGAATCCTTTTTCAAGTTCTATTGACGCCGAAAAGATTTCGTGGACTAAAGAACACATGTACCCCACTCACAGGGCCTTTGGAATCACCAAAATGGTCGTCCTGTGGTGTCCTCCCTGGCTTGCTCATGCGGGACTTGCTTGGACACATACAAGCATGAGGGTGGGGGGGGGGGGGCTGATGTGTATGGTGGAAAGTGAGTGGTATGCACTAGGATTTCCCGCCTGAGTGAGAAAAGTAGCGCTGAACTATATGATTTGTCAGAGATACAATCCTGGGAAAACACCGCCAGTAACAGCTGCTGTTGGATCTTCCTCCTGGAATTTATGCAATTACTCAAACATATGTGCTTGTCATTGTATGTTAGTTATCTTGGTTGGTAGAAGTGTATCTAGCACGTAGAAAGGATGATATACCTATCGCCAAACTCTTATTATGAGAACTTTGGAATCGCCGGAAAGATCTCGAGTGATATTGGCCCACGCTTCACAGACAGGAACTAACGAAAGCCTTACAGTGTAAGCCCCATTTCACCTGCCCTTACCACCTTCAATATATTGGGGCAGTTGAAAGAGAGAGTTGAAAAGCAAGCTGGTTAAATTATGTAAAGATACTGGACTAAGGTGACCAGAGGCGCTTCTACTGGCCCTCACGCAAGTACGCTCCGCTCCAATCCGTGCAACGGGACTATTTCC
Source organism: Hemitrygon akajei (assembly GCF_048418815.1). Classification (NCBI taxonomy): domain Eukaryota; kingdom Metazoa; phylum Chordata; class Chondrichthyes; order Myliobatiformes; family Dasyatidae; genus Hemitrygon; species Hemitrygon akajei. Next base: position 94,824,443 of record NC_133130.1, on the reverse strand, counting down.
ACATGAGGCAGTATGGCGATGTCCCATACGCTTGCCTGTCACTCCTCCCTTTTCGGTAAAACAGATAGACATCCATATTGTGAGTGAAAACATGTTCCAGTATTTTGCGCCATTAATGTGAACTCTTAAACGTTTCCATCACCAGGTATCAGAAGTCCCAAAAGTCGTGACAACTGCAGAGTGCCACACCTTCAGCTGAAAGATTGTGTAATGGTGATTGTGCCTGGAGCCTGAAGGGGAAAGTGTTGCTGACCACATAGACTGACTTAACAGTCCAGGTACTGGGTAGCCTCCAACCTGATGGCATGAACATTGACTTCTCTAACTTCCGTTAATGCCCCTCCTCTCCTTCTTACCCCATCCCTGACATACTTAGTTGTTTGTTTTTTCTCTCTCTGCCCATCACTCTGCCTGTTCATCTCCCTCTGGTGCTCCCCCCTCCCCCTTTCTTTCTCCCGAGGCCTCCCTGTCCCATGATCCTTTCCCTTCTCCAGCTCTGTATCACTTTTGCCAATCACCTTTCCAGCTCTCAGCTTCATCCCACCCCCTCCGGTCTTCTCCTATCATTTTGCATTTCCCCTTCCCCCCACCACTTTCAAATCTCTTAGTATCTTTCCTTTCAGTTAGTCCTGACAAAGGGTCTCGGCCCGAAACGTCGACAGCACTTCTCCTTATAGATGCTGCCTGGCCTGCTGTGTTCCACCAGCATTTTGTGTGTGTTGTTTGAATTTCCAGCATCTGCAGATTTCCTCATGTTTGCTCTTTAACAGTCCAGGGAAAGCCACCATGGATACACGCCCACACGGTAAGGCAGTGATGCCACCAGATCAGGGAACAGGTGGCCAGAAGACCCTTGATAATAAAGACAGATCGTTGACCATGCTAATTACCACCTTCAGAGACCAATATGCGTTATGCGTTTTGCGCAAACTCTGCATTAGTTTCTGCTTGGATGCAGAGTATTCCATGACGTTAAAACTCCTTAAACATTTGTTGGCCTTAGTTATGAATATGTGTCGCTTACTAACCGGTCCGGTTGTTGGGTGTGCTCTTGAGGGCCTTTCCGTTCGGAAGGTCGCTTGCCAATGCGTTTATAGCCCTGGGCCGTAGTGAGTTTGATTCCGTGTTTTACTTCAACTACAAAATCACGACTGTAAAGGGAGCACAGGACCGCACTGCCCATAGGAATGATTCGCTAATGCAACTGCTTTATGTGATAGTATCAGCCTTCTTACAACAATTGCATAACCCCCCTCCCGCCCTGCTTCAAAGCTGGGGATAGGGGTGAAGTATGTCACTGTAACCATCTAGGGACGGCAGTAGGCTTAGGTCACAGTACGTACAGGGTACACACTGCGTATGTGGTCACAGGCCTGCAACAGGCTGGAGGAGTACCTCTTTGAAAATGGGATATTCAGCCCGAACGAAAGCCACAGAGGGATCTGGCCTAGCCATTAGGGGTATCCATGGACACACGCATGAGCCCCAGCTATGCCTGCCTCTTCGTTGGCTCCATAGAACAGTCCCTGTTCAAAGCCTTCTGTAGTTATACCACACCCCCCAACTCTTCCTCCGCTCTATTGACGACCGCATTGGTGCTGCTTCATGTACCCATGCTGAGCTCAGCAATTTTTTTCAACATTACCTCTAACTTCCACCTGCCCTTAAATTCACTTGGACCATTTCTGACACCTCCCTCCCATTTCTCAATCTCTCTGTCTCTATCTCTGGAGACAAACTGTCAACCGACATTTCATAAACATACAGGTTGCCATGGTTACCTCGACTATACCTCTTTCAATTCTATTTCCTGTAAAAATGCTATTTCCTTTCTCAGTTTCTTCGCCTCCGCTGCATCTCTTCCCAGGACGCTACTTTCGTTCCAGGATATCAGATAAGTCCATGTTTTTTAAAGAACAGGGTTACCCTCCCTCCACTATTAATACTGCCCTCACCTGCATCTCCTCATTTTCCTGTAGATCTGCGCACATCCCATCTTCCCGCCGCCTTAATAGTGATCTAGTTTCTCCTGATCTTACCTAGCACCCCAGCAGCTTCCGTATCCAACACATTATCCTCCGCAGCATATAAAACATAGCATTATTTTACATAATAGGGCATGCTGGATACTGGTGGGGTGTAATCAATGTAGAAGAACATAGCTTCCCTTCACACTGTAGGGGTGCTGGAGACAGATGAGATAGCAATTGTGGAAAGGTGTGAAATCCACCAAACAACTGAGGGACAATTGTCTTCACTAACGTCAAAATATCATCGGTAGTCCGCTTGAAGTTTTGATTAAATTTTAACACCTCTATTGTCTTTACTGACTTCAAAATATCATCGGTTCTTCACTTGAAGTTTCAATTGACCTTTAACACCTTTATTGTGAATGACAATTGAACTTGCAAGTACGAAATTCAAACATTTACAATTTACGGAATGGTCAATATTAGTAATATATAAGCCAATTCTTTTATAAAAATAGCAGGTTTTCCATCCCAGACTCAGAGCAGTGTAGATAACAGGGGCCACACTTTTTGTGCACAAGTAAAATAAACTGGGTGTGGGTCATATGAGTGCATGTGTTGTGGGCCCAGTTATTTTAGTTAGTTTGTTATCAATGATAAAAATGTCACTGGTGAAAACAATGATCAGTTATCTAATTATTGCCATAGCAAATCTTATGAGTGTTATTGTTGTCATTCTTTCAAGTACATTTGTCAATGGGTAACCTTCTAAGTAATTCTGTAGATATTTCTCTAAAAGCTGCAATGCGTACATTATGAAGTGTTGGTCTGAGAGACCTACAACCTACAAATCAATGAACTTGAATCAAAGTTTCAAAGTGCATTTATTATCAAAGAACATATAAATTATGCAACCTTCAAATGTGTTTGCTTGCAGGCAGTGATGAAGCAAGGGACTGGAAAGAACTCAATAAAAAAAAGACCAACCACCCCCCCCCCCCCCACCATGCCCAAAGAAAAAGAGAATAAAAACTCAAAACAAATGATATAACCAATAGAAATGAGCAACAATAGCAGCATTTCGAACCAAATAAAGTCCTTTGATCCAAATCCCCAGAGTAGGCCCAAAGCCTCGGTATTTAGTTTATCGTATTAGCAGGACAGATCACTTTACGGGCATGATGAGGTGAAGATGACCAGTTGAGATGTGGCACAGGAGCGAAACCCCAGCTTCCCTGAACATAATGTCAGCCAGCCGCAGGCCATTGACTGCAGTTTGTTAAGCCTGGACAACTGGGTCAGCTGCCATGCCGGCATAGTCAACCCCCATGTGTACGGCCTTAATGGCTGGCCACGAGAGGCAATCATCCACAACATTATTTTTCCCCTTGATATGTTGTACATCAGTTACGAACTTGGATATGTAGGTCAGGTGGCATTGCTACCATGCAGACCAACTGTCTGATATTTTGACCATCACGTGCATGAGGGTTTTGTTGTCAACGGACACTGAAATGACGACCCTCTAAAGGAAAACAACAATGGTAGACAGCTGGATAGAGACCGGGAAGCTCACGGTTAAATGTGCTGCATTTCCTTTCGGAGCGACGGAGCTGTAGGCTGAGAAAAGCAAGCGGCAGCCACACACCTCCGACCAACTGTTCATGCACAGCCCACAGGATGTCTGAGGCATCAGTCATAATGACTATGGGTTTGTGGGGCAGTGGGTACACCAGTGGGGTCATGTTAGAAAGAACTCATTTGGTATCATCGAATGACTTGGTCGTGTCTGCTGACCAGGCAAGTATTTGATTAGGGGTATTGCCTGTAAGTGCACTGTATGGAAAGGGTGGATAAGTTCAGTGGTTTGTGGTTGAAGCAGTGAGAGGTATTTACCATACCTAAAAACTCTGTAGTTTTTTTGATAGTGCATGATGGTGGAAATCCATAATAGCAGCTACTTTTGATGGGAAGAATTTTGCACCTTCTGTGGAAATGTGATGGCTGAGAAAGTCAATGGCTGACAACCCAACTGGCATTTAGCAGGGTTAATAATCAACCCGTGTTGGCGTCAGTAATCACCACATGGGCAGCAAATACCATCAGACTGATGACTCCATGTCCTCTAACATTTCACATCGTACCCGCCCTATAATAAACTACTTCTGTACATGGATGGCCACCACTGGCGATAGAACCTGACCTCAGCAGCTCGGTAATCTGGTCAGCAGTCAACATGGAAAGCTGCTGTGGATCCTGCTTGCTTTGCTGAGGGATTCTCACACTTTGCTCTTTTCTCAGGGCACTGCCTCCAACCATCGCCTGAGGAGCCACAGCTGCAACAAATCCTCTTTTACCCTCCCACATCTATTCCGCCAATTCCTTGCTACGCAACCCAGTTGCTGGCACACAAAGCAAGTTCTCTGTGATGTTGCAGAAACTACATTCACTACTACCACTTTACAATTTTTCATCCCCCTCTTTTGATCTGTCTTACTGGCACATGATACTATCACAGAGTAGTTTGATCCCTCTGCTATTCCCAAATCTACAACTTCTTGGTGGGCTGAGCTCAAGCCTTCCTTCAGCATTTTCAGGATGACTGGGTCGTCCCTCCCTGGATTATCCAACCGGCAATATTCCTCATATGATCGATATTGATGTTCTGTATAAACCATGGCATCCCCTTCAGCTCTCAGAACCACTGACATTATCATTCCCCAGTTACTCTCATCTCCCCCTTAAAGAAGCAATATCTCTCTTCATTGCTGGCTTTCCTGGTAATTGCCCTTGCACCACCTGGGCCATCCTGTCCCACATATTCCTCAGGCATTTTGCTTTTACCAACATGTGTATATCTTTAGGGTGCATCTGGTGCTTTTCCATCATTTCCTCAAGCTTGCACCAGAATTCTACATTCCTGCAGTTGACCTTAATTGAGAGCAACTCTGACAAAATGCTCAGCTTCTCCCCAGGGGTAAAAGGCTTATGGATAGTCGTAATTAAAGTCAAGTGCTGGCTCAGGTTATTAGGGTTCTTGACCTGATGTTGCCTGACCTCAATCAGTGCCATCCAAACAGATGTATCTGGATATAACCTCTCCCTCAAAAAGCTCCACACAAATTCCCATATTCTGTAAAATATAAATGGTGCATAAAATGAAACAGTGTATACATAAAACCACAGAGTACATACTCTGCAATCTGGCACTTATTTGCGTCTGAACTCCTAATGCCTCTTGTATCCCTTTACATTTAGAACTTAAACCAAGGTTACAGACTTATTCTTAAAACACACAAACACACTCGCAAACGTGTCTGCTACTATACTGTTCGCTGATGAGTATACTGACATCCTGAACGATCAGTAACTACCTTTTACAACTAGTGGCTCTGTCTCACCAAACTAGCTCAAAAATGTCTCATCTCTTACACAAACACAGCTGCATGCACACACACCACACTACTTTTATATTTGTTCAACTCTCCAACGTCGTGATACTTCATGACTCCATCGTCAGATCTAAGTGTGGGTACTAATGTTTTAAAAAAAATACTCACCCATTTGGACTGATAAAATTGCTGGCCACATGATGAGATATGAACATATCCTGGACGGGCCCCCAAATGATGTAAATGTGAACAAAGTCAGTTTTATTCAGAAAAGCAAGCAACAGGGATCATATTCAGATACTCTTGGAAGAAGACGCCTGCCCAACCCAATATTATAAGAGATTTTTTTATATGCTAAAGATCAAAGGTAACAGCAGGACAATTCTACCGTTATAATGTATCTATAATGCTTCCTTTGAATTACATATAGTCTTAAATCACCACCATCTTCATACACACACTTGAGATACCCACAGATTTTAGGCTGCATTCATGCACATGCAAGCATTTGAGCTCTAAGTGGAGTGTTCCTTTGTGTGTGATTGACTCCAACCTACAACTCCAGAAAACCCATTGATCTGAGCTGTATTAAATTCAATCTGCAATCCAGGTTCAATCTGACGAATGGCTGCAGTTGAACTTAATATTTGCTATAAACCCTAACACTGTTCACAACTCACTGGATTGTGGTCACAACAAGCACCAGAGATTAGCTTTATTTGTCAGATGTGTTTGAAGGCTTCCAGAGAAATGAGTTGTTTGAATGCAGAGATTTACCTATGGGAAAGGGAATACAGTATAAGGACATGGAAGGTCTGCAGCAACTTTCCTTGGAGCAGAGAAGCTGATAGCAGATTTGGCTGAGGTCTTGATAGCAATGAGAGCTCATCATATTACTGGAGTGGAAGCACACCCTCTGGTGTGGCAACTAATCACCTGGAGTGACCACATTTGCTGCAATATCTTATCAATGAATTTCAGAAGCTTTGTGTTCAGTGCATGGAACAGAGCCTTCGATCAGGTTGAATGGGATTATTTATTTAAAACTTTGGAAAAATTTAACTTTGGGCCCGATTTTATTCAATGGATTAAATTACTTTATCTATCTCCCTCCACTCAGGTTCTTACTAACTCTCAGAATTCTAAACCTTTTAAACTTCAACGTGGAACTAAACAAGGTTGTCCTTCGAGTCCTTTGCTTTTTGATTTGGTCTTAGGACCTTTAGCTATTGCTTTCCAGGAATCTAATGATATCACTGGTATTTTAAGGAGGGGTATTACCCACAAAGTTTCGCTTTGTGCTGATGAGCTTTTGCTCTACATTTCTAATGTGGAGTCTTCTTTATCTTCTGTATTTTCTTTACTCTCCTGCTTTAGTCAGTTTTCAGGATATAAACTTTAACTTTCATAAGAGTGAACTTTTTCCTTTGAATAATTTGGTATTAGTTAATACTAACCTTCCTTTTAAAATTGTAAGAAATCAATTTACTTATTTGGGCGTGACAATTACTAGGAATTATAAATTCCTTTTTAAAGAAAATACTTTTACACTTCTGAATTATGTTAAGAAGGCACTATCAAATTGGTCACCCCTCTCTTTATCATTGATTGGCCGAATTAATTCTATTAAAATGAATAATTTGCCTAAATGTTTATATTTATTTCAGGCCGTACCTGTTTTTATTCCTAAATCCTTTTTTTGATTCTTTGGATTCTATTATATCTTCTTATATATGGAAAAATAAAATTTCTCGATTAAATAAAGTTCATCTTCAAAAAGCTAAAAAGAATGGAGGTTTAGCCTTGCCCAATTTTAGGTTTTATTACTGGGCAGTCAATATACAGAATCTTACGTTTTGGTTATATTATATTAATTGAGAGGACTGTTTGGTCTGGGTTTCTTTAGAAGCTAATTCTGTTAATAATTTTTCTATCATTTCTCTTCTCAGATCCTCAATTCCTTTATCTTTAAGTAATTTATTAGATAATTTTGTAGTTAACCACACTTTGAGGATTTGGGTACAATTAGAAAATATTTTGCTTTATTGAGATTTTCACTTTCAAGCCCCATTTTCCTAACAATTTTTTAAAACCTATGACTGCTGTAGTTTTTAGAGTGGAATAGATTGGGTATTAAATGTTTTCAGGATTTGTTTGTTGGAGATAGTCTCTCTTCATTTGAACAACTGTCAGCTAAGTATAGCCTACCCAAAACCCACTTTTTTCAATATTTACAAATTAGAGACTTTTTGCGTTCTCAAGTACATTCATTTCCTAAAAGTCCAGATAAGAATTTACTTGACACAATTTTAATTTGAAACCCTTCCATAATGGATCTATATCTAATATTTATGATTGTTGTTGGGAATGAGAAATATTCCTTTAGACAAAATTAAAAATCTCTGGGAACAAGATTTACAGATTCCAATTTCTGAGGATATTTGGAATGATTTGGTTTAATTGGTTAATACCACATTGTTATGTGCCCATCATTCCCTTCTACAATTTAATGGGGCCCACATGACTAAAGGTAAGCTGTCTTATTTTTATTCTGATATATCTCCCTATTGAGATAGATGTAACAATGGAGAAGGTTCACTAATTCATATGTTTTGGACTTGTCTGAGTCTTGAAAAATATTGGAAGGAGGTATTCCAAACTTTTTTGCTGCTTTCTAAAGTAAATTTTAAACCTGATCCTTTGACTGCCTTATTTGGTATTGTTGGATGAAATGATATTATTTTGGAGACACATGATTTGCACATTTTGGCTTTTATTTCTCTTCTAGCCAGGAGGGCATTGTTGCTTAAGTGGAAGGATGCCACTCCGCCTACTCATTCTCATTGGTTAAATGGTGTTATGTCATGCTTAAATTTAGAGAAGATTCGCTGTTCGATTTCTGAACCTAGACAAGATTTTTTTAACATTGTGGGGACCTTTATTAAATTATTTTCAAAATCTTTGATTTGCTATTAAGCACAGATGTTAGCTAATAATATGTTTTACTATATGATAAGGATTTTTCCTTTTTTTAACTAAACAGCTGTTTTTTCAGGTAGTGGGTTTAGATTTTTTGTACAATAAATTTATCTTTTTTCAGTATTATGTTTACATTTAATTTATATTGATATGGGGTAATGAGACTATATTTGTGATTCCAATATATTGTAATCAATATATATTATATATCCTACTGTACTCTGTATTCTTTTATGTAAGAAATCAATAAAAATATTGAAAAAGAAAGAACAGAGGACAGGGTCCCCCTCAGTGTTTGCAGTGGGTGAAGGGGTGATAACTGTTACGTGACCACAGTTTGGTACTGTGGGTATGACTTTAAAGCACTTGCATGAAGCAGGACTATTACGTCAGTACAACAAACTGCGACAGACCACTGAGATTTTCAGTAGAGAGAGAAAGAGAGAGAGTGGAAGTTTGGACTGCAAGCTGCTGGCAGTAGTTTGCTACAAAAATGGGTAAAGTCTGATACATAACCATGCCCAAGATTGGGTTGATTAATGGCACAAGGTGCACATTGGATGTGTGACTGTCACTTCATATAATCCATACGTGGATTTTGTTGGAGTATCCTGTGGCCACCACTTTCGTTAACCCTTATCTGGATTCAGGTGTGTTATGTGGTATCCACCTGTGTGAAGGGATATTCTGTGACACTCACCTTGTGATATTTCTATGTGGATTTCGGAACGACTCGACGGATAAGATCTTTGGCAACTGCTACTTCGTTTTCCCAGTATGGAACATGTGGAATTCTTCCTAATTGCTTTCCCTCTACATTTTAGCATGGATTTACAAATCTTTCCCTTCATTTATTCTGTGGATTACTGGACCTTTCAACTTTACCATCTTAAGACTTTAAGAACTGTTCCTGAGCTTGACAGTTTGGGAGCCACACACACATAGCATTGTTAACTTCTGTTTATTTCATTTAATCGCTTATATTTTGAGTAGATACTAATAAAGATAGTGGCTTTAACATCAAAACCTGACTCATATTGTGATCTATTGCTGCTGGTATATATATTAAATTGGGGGCTTGTCTGGGATTTGAACAAATTGGAGCTTATTGATTGATTATCGATCTGATTGATTATCTCCCTTTTGATTGACTTGTGTGTGGAAACCAGCAGCAATGGATGCTAAGGGATTTCTGACATTGCCACCCCTGAATCATTAGGGGATGCCAGAAAGGATGACTTGTTGGCCATTGCTAAGAAGCTGGGATTTGTTATGGTAAAACTGGCTATGAGAAAGGCAGAGATTCAGAGGAGAATAACTGAGCACTATGTATCTATGAGGGAGTTTGAAGGGGAAGTGTTAGAAATGTCTCCTGAAAGGAAACCAGTTGAGCTCCAGTTACAGCTGGAACAATTAAAGTTCAAGCAGGAGAGACTTAGATTTGAGGACAGAGAAAGACAAAGGGAATTTGAAGCAGTGGAAGCAGACAAAAAAGGAGGTTTGAGTTAGAGAGGTTAGAGAAGCTACAGCAAGGGGGTCTAGCATTTGACTCTGGTGACAGGTTTGTTGCCAGTTGGGAAGTTAAACTGGTCCCTCCATTTGATGAAGCTAAGGTTGATAAATACTTTCAGCATTTTGAAAAAGTAGCTCAGAGCCTATGGTGGCCAAAAGATGGTTGGCCTCTCCTGTTACAGAGTGTAATTAAGGGTAGGCTCAGCAGGCTTATTCTGCCCTGTCAGTTGACGATGCAGATGATTATGAGATTGTGAAACAGGCTGTGCTTAAAGCCTATGAGCTGGTTCCAGAAGCCTATAGGCAATGGTTTAGGAATCTGAGGAAAGCTGTGAACCAGGCTCATGTGGAATTTGCATATGGGAAGTTTGTGTTTTGAATGATGATGCACATCTAAAAATGTGGATGATGATTTTGACAAACTAAAGGAGTTGGTTTTAATTAAAGAATTTAAAAGGTGCATCCATAATGACATAAAGACATATTGAGATGAGAAGGATGCTGCCACTTTGCAAGAATCTGCTAAATTAGCAGATGAGTTTGCTCTAACTCACAAGGTTAAGTTTACCCAGAATAAGACCTTCCACAAGGGTAGTATGGATAGGGTAAACCAGAAATTAAATCTGGGACTAGTGACAAAGATAAGGATGAAGGGAAGCAGTTAGAAAGGAAACATTCTGGTCCTACTTGTCACTATTGTAGGAAACCTGGTCATGTTATGGCTAACTGTTTCCTCCTGAAAAAGAAGAAGGAAAGGAGATAGTTCCAGATGCCTGTATTCAGCGTTTTGAAACACCTGTAAACCCATAGGGTTCTGGACTTCCTGATGGAGCTCTGTAAAAGGCTGAGGCGTCTGACCTGGTTAGAAAAGAATTCATTCCTTTTATGTCAGAGGGGTTTGTCTCAGTGAATGATGGGTCACACCCGGTACGAGTGAAAATTCCTCGAGATACTGGGGCTTCTCAGTCACTCTTGTGACTGAGGTTTAGTGATGTTCTAGGGTTTAGTGATGAGACTGCCACTGGTGAGGTAAATCTTATTCAAGGCATTGGGGTCGACATTGTTTCTGTAACTGTACACAAGGCAATTTTAAAGTCAGAGTTAGTTTCAGGACTGGTTAAGATAGGACTACGACCCAGCTTACCAGTGCAGGGTGTTTCTTTGCTGTTAGGGAATGACCTAGCAGGCAGCAAAGTTGTCCCTGCAGTGCAGCTGACGACTAAGCCAAACACTGATGACACAAAGATGGATTCTAACATTCATCCTTCCTGCGCAGTAACTCAAGCTATGGCTAAGAAGCTAGCCAATATGGATGGTTCTGTGCAGCATGGTTCTGCTACCCATTATAGCCCAAATCGGGATTCAGATCTTGATGACTTGTCAACGACTTTCCTTCCTTCATTATTGGAACAGGATCCTTGTAGTAGGGCTGACTAATAAAGATTTGTCTTTGTCCAGGAAGGAGTTTATAGCAGAACAGAGCAGAGACCCTGAGATTGCAGCATTGAGAGGAAAAGCTTTCCCAGGTGATGAGATTGAGAAAGTGCCAGTCGGGTATTATTTCAAGGATGAAGTGTTAATGAGGAAGTGGAGACCACCTGAAATTCCTGCAAGTGAGGAATGGGCAATTGTTCACCAGGTTGTAGTTCCTAAAGTTTATAGGAATGAGATTTTAACTTGGCCCATAGTATTCCCTTAGGTGGCCATCTAGGTGTGAATAAAATTGTGGACAAGATTTTTAAACGATTCTTCTGGCCTGGTCTGAGGAAAGATGTTGTGACATTTTGCTGAACTTGTCACACTTGTCAGGTTGTGAGTAAAACTAATCAGGTCACCCTAGTAGCCTCATTGCAACCTATTCCTGCATTTGGTGAACCGTTTTCTAACGTTATTGTGGATTGTGTTGGCCCATTGCCCAAGACTAAAGCTGGCCATCAGTATTTGCTGACCATCATGTGTACAGCATCTAGGTTTCCAGAAGCAATCCCTTTTAGTAATATGAAAGCTAAAACTGTGTTGAAGGCACTCATAAAGTGTTCATCTTATTCAGCTTGCCTAAAGAAATCCAGTCCAATCAAGGAAGTAATTTTATGTCAGAATTATTCCAGCAGGTAGTTTACAAACTGGGAGCCAAACAAATCACGTCATCTGCATACCATTCAGAATCCCAAGGGGCCTTAGAAAGATTTCATTCTACCCTCAAAAGCATGATTAGGGCATTCTGCATTGAAACTGAGAGAGATTGGGATGAGGGAGCTCCTGTGCTCTTATTTGCAGTAAGGGAGTCAGTGCAAGAGTCCCTAGGCTTTAGCCCCTTTGAACTTATGTTTGGGCACCAGGTTCGAGGACCTTTGACATTGTTAAAAGAGCAGTGGATTCACAGTGACCTGCATATTAATTTACTAGACTATGTTTTAAAATTCAAGGACAGATTGCAAAGGGCTTGCAACTTAACGTGGGAAAATTTAAAATCAGCCCAGGAGGGAATGAAAACTTAGTATGATAAAGGAGATTGAATGAGGTCATTCAAGCCGGGAGCTAAAGTCCTTGTTTTGTTTCCTGCGCAAAAAAAAACCCTTTGCAAGCAAAATTTCATGGTCCTTATGAAGTTGTGTCTAAAGTTAATGATGTGGATTATGTTACCAAAATCCCAGATAGATAAAGGCCAACACAGCTTTGTCATGTAAACATGCTTAATTTGTACCATGAGAAACAAACAGCAGCTGTGACCGTTGTTGTCAATAACAATGAGTGCGAACTCTCTGGGAACTTACCAGCTGATCCATCTGAGGCCTATTTTAAATCCAACGTTATTTCAGCCAAATTGATAAATTCGACTGTTTTAGAAAATCTTGATGAGAAATTGGCTCATTTACAGCCACAGCAGTGACAACAGATGAAGCAGTTCATCATGAAATTTAGCCATTTGTTCCCTAATGAAAACAGAACCACAGTAGCCTCTGTTACTAGATGTTGGTGTAGATGTTGATGATGCCAAACCCATAAAACAACATCCATATCACATGAATATTGAAAAATGTAGACCTTTTGAAAAAAAAATTAAGCATATGTTGGAAAATGGTATTATTAGGCATTCTACTTCAGATTGGAGATCACCTTCTGTTATGGTACCTAAACCAGATGGTAGTATCAAGTTTTGTACTAATTATAGAAAGGTGAATGCTATAACAAAAGCAGATGCTTATCTCATCCCTAGAGTGGATGATTGTGTAGACAAGGTTGGAACAGCTAAGTTTCTTACAAAAATCAATCTGTTAAAAGGTATTGGTGTGTTCCATTAACAGATAGAGGTAGAGAAATTTCTGCATTTGTAACACCTTCTGGGTTGTATGAATACAATGTTTTGCCATTTTGGATGAAAAATGCTCCAGGAACATTCCAGAGAATGATTAATTCTGTAATTCAAGGGTTAAAACACACAGATGCCTATATTGATGATTTGGTTTCAGAAAATGACACCTGGGAAGCCCATATTTCTGCAATGGAAAAGCTGTTTGACAGGCTCTCAAGGCCAATCTTACACTTAACTTAGCTAAGAGTGAATTTGGCCATGTAACCTATCTTGGTTTTGAAGTAGGTCAGGGCAGGTTGGCTCCTGTTCAGGCAATGTCTAAGGTTTCCATTCCAACCAGTAAAAAAGCTCTTAGAAGATTCCTGGGAATGGTCGGATATTATCGCAAGTTCTGTAAGAACTTTGCTGACGTTGCTCTCCCATTGACAAACCTCCTGATGAAGGGTGAAAAGTTTGTTTAGACAGAGCCTTGTCAGGAGTTATTTGACAAATTAAAAGCCATCTTATGTCACCAACCTGTGCTTATGTCACCAGGTCACCTGACTTTGCAAAGTCATTTTCCATAGCTGTGGATGCCAGTGATGAAGCTGCGGGAGCAGTGTTACTACAAAGGGATGATTATGATGATGCTGACCATCCTGTGTCTTACTTTTCAAAGAAATTCAATGAGCATCAAAGAAATTATTCCATCATTGAGAAGGAATTATTATCACTTACTTTGGCTTTGCAGCATTTTGATATTTATGTTTGCCCAGCTCAGAAACCACTTGTGGTTTATACAGATCATAATCCTTTGATATTTTTGAGTAAGGTGAAAAACAAAAATAGAAGGTTGTTGAATTGGAGTCTGATTTTGCAGGAGTATGATCTCATTATAACTCATATTAAAGGCAAGGATAATACCATTGCTGATTGTCTTTCCAGATGTTAAGCTTGCAATGTATTTTTTTCAATAGTGCAGTGGAATTTATTATTTGTATATGTTTCTGCAATATCTTGTATTAGTCTGTAATATGCTATATGGTGACCATGCATATATTGTTTAACATATTGTAGTTTGCAGTTAAAATTTTGCTCTTCCAGATCAAAATTTTCCCTTTTGGGGGGAGGTGTTATGTGACCACAGTTTCGTACTGTGGGTATGACTTTAAAATGCTTGGATGAGGTGGGACTATGACATCAGTAAAACCAGCTGCGACAGACCGCTGAGACTTTCAGTAGAGAGAAAAAGAGAGAGAGTGGAAGTTTGGACTGCAAGCTGCTGGCAGTAGTTTGCAGCAACAATGGGTAAAGTCTGATACATTACCATGCCCAAGATTGGGCTGATTAATGGCACACGGTGCACATTGGATGTGTGTGTGACTGTCACTTTATATAATCCATATATGGATTTGGTTGGAGTATCCTGATACCACCGCTTTCGTTAACCCTTACCTGGATGTGCGAAGGGATATTCCGTGACTGTCACCTTGTGATATTTCTACGTGGATTTCAGAACCACTCGATGGATGAGATCTTCGGTGACTGTTACTTCATTTTCCCAGTATAGAACCTGTGGAATTTTTCATAAGCGCTTTCCCTCTACATTTTAGCATGGATTTACAAATCTCTCCCTTCAATTATTCCTTGGATTACTGGACCTTTCTACTTTGCCATCTTAAGACTTTAAGAACTGTTCCTAAGCTTGACAGTTTGGGAGCCACACACGTATAACACTGCTAACTTCTGTTTATTTCATTTGATCTCTTATATTTTGAGTAGATACTAATAAAGATAGTGGTTTTAACATCTAAACCTGACTCATTTTGTGATCTATTGTAGCTGGTGTGTAGCATAATGAAAGGTTAATGTTATTGGTACAAGAGCCAAAGTGAGAATGGAGAGGAGTTTCCACTCAGCCAATGGGTAAGGTTTGGAATGAGCTGCCATACAAGCAGATGCATGCAGATTTCAATTGTGGTAGTGAGAAAAGATTTGATAAACTCATGAGGGAGACGAAAAATACAGAGAAACGGTGAGGGAACAAAGTAACATATTTAGTAATGAATGTTAATTCACACAGAGAACAGAATAGAGAACACAATTTAGAAACTAGGGTGTGTTCTGCATTATTCACCTGTTTGTGGCAATTAACTGGATTGAACCAACTATGTGATTCATCTGCCTTATTTGAGAGGAAACACTCCCCTGTGACTTAACTGGGGATCAATGAAACATGGATAGAAACAGCTGTGAGGATTTCCACAGTACTGAAGGACAACATGTTTAAAATTTACTGCTGGCTTTAGTGGATTTTTCAAGCTATTGCTTTGTTGAATTTTCATAACAACTTACCTGGAATGAAGCAATTTACTTATCTTGTTGGTTCAATGACTGTAATTAATATTGATCACATAGGAATAAAACATATTAGTTACTGTTGGCCAAGCATGAGAAATCCAAGTTGTTTTCCATCCTCAAATGATTCTATCACAGAATATCATTTCAAATGATATTTTGGTCCCATAAACCTATAAAAGATATTTTGGAACCATATTCAATAGACCTCATCATTAACTTCCTGGTTATTTAAACCACTATTTCCCTCATTCAGGAAGAACACTACATTGCCCTTCCCCATAATAGTTGGTGGAATACATGAAAGCAGGAAGGGCCTGAGTTGGGACTGTTTCGAGTGCATAATGGCCACAAGGTCTGGGAAAGCCCATGCTGATTATTCTTATCAATAATAATGCAGTCTTGAAGGAATGAGAAACTGTAGACCTGACAAATACAACATGAAGCATTTGAAAAGGGTCAGACAGAGTAAGTGGCTGTCCTAAGGACACAGAAATGATGGACCTTGAGCTGCAAGACCATAGATCCATGAAAGTGGCAGAGTAGGTGGATAAGGTGTGAAGAAGGTAAATGGGATACCTGCCTTCAACAGCAGTGAAGCAGAATATAAAGCAGGGACAGCACATAACAACTGTATAAAATATTAGTTGGACTTCTCTGGGATTATCATGTGTAGTTTTGGTCACCACACAATAGTATGTGTGTGGTTGCACTGGAGAGGGTACAGGGGAGATTGACCGGAAGGCCTGTAATGTAACAGCTCAGTTGTACGTCTGCATTGCAATAACTGGGATTTTTACCCCAGGAACAGATAGTTCAAAGTGATACCTGGTCAAAGTCTGGGAAACTGCAAAGGTAATGTATGGGGGGGGGGGGGGGAATTGTTTGAAACTATTTCCCTTAGACAGGATGGCTGAAAGATTTCTCCAAACATGGAGTAGGTGGCAAATGAGGTGAATTGTCAAAGGTTCGGTGGTTCACAGACACAGGGGTGATGGGTGCAGATGTGGCCTATTTTAAAGAATAAAATCTCCAAACACATTCCAATTTTTCAGTCATCTACTCTTGGTCATGGCCTCTCAGGAGTTTTACCTGTTAAAAAATGGAACTGACCCATGTAAAGAAATGTTAGACCAGTTGACCAAAGGAGCAGCCGATGGAGAGATATAGGGTCAACATGACTAATGGCATTGCTGTATTCCACAGATTGGGTGTGTGAGATGGAGCAACACAAAGTTCTAGGAGGGTCATTGGACTTAAGTGGGTTCACACTTAAGGCAGTGCAATGACCTGGCCAAATCATGGTTCACCGAACCATTCAATACTCCAATTCTATCAAAGCAGCTGCACTCTCAACTTGCAAAGATCCCACACAGTACAATTGTTTTCAGAAGCAATCAGACTCAAACTCAATATGTCCCCACCTCAACGTTTCCATCTCTCTGCATTCCCACTTTATTCCACTCCATCCTCCCTCCTTTTTATCCTATTACTTGCTTGATATCATTCCCTTCTCACTCCATTCTCAACAACTTCCATGCTTATACTCAACACATTCCCAACTCTCTTCAACATTCTTTACCGCATTACCACTCCACTCACACTTAGCTCCATTCCCTCTTCCCTTCCACCCTCCAGTGAGGAGAATTCATGGAAGACTTGTCAAGTGGTAAAGTTATGTGGATGGGAGATGGGCAAATGTGTTAGTGGGTCACTGTCACAAACGCACAGCAGGTAGGGTAGGTTAAAGAGTCTCCTTTATGTTTCCAATTCAGTTACCTTCAGTTTGCATCCCAGTGCTTGTACACCAGATGTATGTGATTGGGTTCTGTTGTTCATTTGTTAATTGATGTCTCAGACATGGAGCTAATGTTGTAATGTGTTTATTCTGATCCCAGTAATTAACAATGATTACATCACTCTATGGTTTCTGTGGATGCCACCTTCCTGTATAAATAAAGGCTGTCACTAAGTAAGAGGACACAGTGTCAACAATATCTCTTCACTGCTGAACGACTACCTGCTTGCCTGTAAGTGTGAGAAATGAAAATCAAATCTATCTGATAGTTGATATCACATATTATTTATACCGAATCCTGGCAGGCATTGGAGTGCTCTGTAAGTCTTTTACCAGCTTGACACATCTAATATAGATTTTGGTTTTGAATTTGTTCAGCCTCATTTATTTCTGACTGTTATTTCAGCTCGGAGTTATCGCTGATATTCCTCTCTTCCCTCATGTTACTTGCTCCCTCTCTGCCATATCTACCAGGCTTCAGTCTTATTGGGTTAGTGTCCTTCATCCCGTCCCTTTTGGTTTGCACTGTTGGGGCACTGGATCCCAGATATTAATATATTCATTGATTTACAAATGCTGTTGCTTCATTTACACTGTCCCCCTAAATTGTGATGGTTACTAGGAAAGTTGACAAGGGTAAAGCAGTGGATGTTGTCTATATGGACTTCAGTAAGGCCTTTGACAAGGTTCCACACGGAAGGTTAGTTAGGAAGGTTCAATCGTTAGGTATTGATATTGAAGTAGTATAATGGATTCAACAGTGGCTGGATGGATGATGCCAGAGAGTAGTGGTGGATAACTGTTTGTCAGGTTGGATACTGGTGACTAGTGGTGTGCCTCAGGGATCTGTACTGGGTCCATTGTTGTTTGTCATATACATTAATGATCTGGATGATGGGGTGGTAAATTGGATTAGTAAGTATGCAGATGATACTAAGATAGGTGGCGTTGTGAATAATGAAGTGGTAATGCAGAGAGATTTAGGCCAGTTAGAAGAGTAGGCTGAAAGATGGCAGATGGAATTTAATGCTGATCAGTATGAGGTGCTACATTTTGGTAGGACTAATCAAAAGAGGACATGCATGGTAAATGGTAGGGCATTGAGGAATGCAGTAGGACAGTGATCTAGGAATAATGGTGCATAGTTTCCTGAAGGTGGAATCTCATGTGGATAGGGTGGTGAAGAAAGATTTTGGTATGCTGGCCTTTATAAATCAGAGCATTGAGTATAGGAGTTGGGATGTAATGTTAAAATTGTACAAGGCATTGGTGAGGCCAAATTTGGAGTATTATTACAGTTCTGGTCACCAAATTATAGGAAAGATGTCAACAAAATAGAGAGAGTACAGAGGAGATTTACTAGAATGTTACCTGGGTTTCAGCACCTAAGTTACAGAGAAAGGTTGAACAAGTTAGGTCTTTATTCTTTGGAGCATAGAAGGTTGAGGGGGGACTTGATAGAGGTATTTAAAATTATGAGGGGGATAGATAGAGTTGACGTGGATAGGCTTTTTCCATTGAGAGTAAGGGAGATTCAAACAAGAGGACATGAGTTGAGAGTTAAGGGGAAAAAGTTTAAGGGTAACACGAGAGGGAACTTCTTTACTCAGAGAGTGGTAGCTGTGTGGAACGAGCTTCCAGTAGAAGTGGTAGAGGCAGGTTCGATATTGTCATTTTAAAAAAATTGGATAGGTATATGGCAGGAAAGGAATGGAAGGTTATGGGCTGAGTGCAGGTCGGTGGGACTAGGTGAGAGTAAGCGTTCAGCACAGACTAGAAGGGCCGAGATGGCCTGTTTCCATGCTGTAATTGTTATATGGTTATATGTAATTAGACCCATGTTGGTCTATATCACTGTCTGTGATGTAAGATAATTCATCCAATATATTCAGAGCTGTTAAACTGTGCAGGGAAGCCCCTTGCAAGGCTTATTGAGAAAGTAAGGAGGCATGGGATCCAAGGGACATTGCTTTGTGGATCCAGAACTGGCTTGCCTACAGAAGGCAAAGAGTGGCTGTAGACGGGTCATATTCTGCATGGAGGTTGGTGACCAGTTGTTTGTTTCAGGGATCTGTTCTGGGACCCCTTCTCCTTGTGATTTTTATTAATCACCTGGGTGAGGAAGTGAAGGGATGAGTTAGTAAATTTGCTGATGACGCCAAGGTTGGGGGTGTTGTGGATAGTGTGGAGGGCTGTCAGAGTTTACAGTGGGACATTGATAGGATGAAAACCTAGGCTGAGAAGTGGCAGATGGAGTTCAACCCTGTTAAGTGTGAGGTGGTTCATTTTGGTAGGTCAAGTATGATGGCATAATATAATATTAATAGTAAGATTCTTGGCAGTGCGGAGCATCAGAGGGATCTTGAGGTCCGAGTCTATAGGATACTCAATGCTGCTGTGTAGGTTGACTCTGTGGTTAAGAAGGCATACATGCAGTGCATTGGTCTTCATCAATCGTGGGATTAAGTTTAAGAGCCAAGAGGTAATGTTGCAGTTACATAGGACCTTGGTCAGACCCCACTTGGAGTACTGTGCTCAGTTCTGGTCACCTCACTACAGGAAGGATGTGTAAAGCATAGAAAGGGTGCAGAGGAGATTTATAAGATGTTGCCTGGATTGGGGAGCATGCCTTATGAGAATAGGTTGAGTGAACTCAGTCTTTTCTCCTTGGAGCGAAGGAGGATGAGGAGTGACCTGATAGAGGTGTATAAAATGATGAGAGGCATTGATCGTGTGGATAGTCAGAGACTTTTTCCCAGGGCTGCACAAGAGGGCACAGTTTTAATGTCCTTGAAAGTAGGTACAGAGGAGACGTCAGGGGTAAGTTTTTTTGTGTAGAGAGTGGTAAGCTATAAGTTACAATAAGTAATTTAATAATATAAATGACAAGCCTCTAGAGATGTGCAATGCAAAGTATATTGACTGCCTGCTGCACAGCCTGGTATGGAAGCACAAATGCCCTTGAACGGAAAATCCGACAAATAGTAGTGGATAGGGCCCAGTCGTTCACAGGTAAAGCCCTTCCCTCCATTGAGCAGATCTGCATGAAACACTGACATAGGAAAGCAGCATCCATCATCGGGAACTGCCACCACCTAGGACATGTTCTCTTCTCACTACTGCCATCAGGAAGAAGATACAGAAGTCTCAGGATTCACATCGCCACATTCAGGAACAATTATCCCTCAACATTTTTTGTATTTTCTGCGGTTTGTTAGTCATAATTATAATGTATTACTGTGTTTCGGTTTTTTTTGTATTATAGTTGGGTCTTCTCTAGTTTACATTTAAGTTGCAATTGTCCTTGGGTACTTCCAATTAATTCTCCTCGAGACTTTGCAAGTGTACAATTAAATACTGTATCCTTGGGCTTTTGTCTTTTACTAGAATGGTTACTTGTAAGCTTGTCAAGAGTCCGACAGGGGGCAGCAGGCAGCTGGCAGACTTCTCCATATGCGTCAGGAGTGGTGGAGCGTGGCCGAGTACTTTATCGTGTTCCGGACACTGGCACTTGAGAGTGGGTGGAATGGAGAAGCCCTCGTTGCCGATGTCGGAGCGCCAGACATAGAGTTGTGGTGAGTTTCCAATATTTGGTTCTTTCTATCCCCGTTCTTCTCCCACATTTTCTACTCATCCAAGGACCTCACTGCAAGCGTGCTCACTCGCAACCGAGCAGCCCATTCAGCTCAGCAAGACCCGTCTCACCCCTGCTGAGATGGACAGGAGGATGAGAGACAGCCGGTGCCTTTATTGAACTTGTTATGAATGTACCACAGCTCTGAGGGGCCGAAGGGTGCGGGACCAGCCCCCTCCTTCCGGAGAATCGCAAGATCGCTATTAATTCGGGTCTTGGACCCAGGAAATGAGAGACAATGCAACGGATTTGACCATTGTTCTTAGAGGCACCTGTGTGAATTGCAACTCTATAGTACGTGCCAGCTATCAGGGACATGGACACCCTCTGGCAATGTGGGGTGGGGCTTGTATCACCCTACCTTGATTGACATTTACAAATCTGCCAGCTATGATAAAACGGAGACTGCAGGAGGCAGTATCCCAGCGACGCACCAGACGGAGACACTATCGCTCATCGTTCCCGTAAGAACGGGAAGCTGCTCGGGAGCCACGTGTGATTTGGATCCCCTAGCTAGGGAATCGAGTGGCTAATAACCCCGAAAAGGATTCCGAACTGACAACGGGGAACTCACGTTCCCGATTCCACAACTTGAGTTCAACAGGCTGGCAAGTTTATTTTCTCTCTCCGACCCGTGAACACCCAGCAGTCCCTCAAACGGCTAAAAGCCTTCATGAACTGGCGAGACTTTTTATATTTCCATCGGACAATAGTTTTACCCTTAGACAAACGATAGAGCTACTTCGAATTGTTGATTATTACTATACCCGTGCTTTAGATTGAGTATTGACGACGTATATTATCTGAATGTTTGTATTAACCTTACTTTTGTGCCCCTTTATAAATAAAAAGTTTAAAAATGGTACCATCAGACTTCAGCGGACCTCTCTATCTTTGCTGGTAAGTGACCCAGTTATGGGGTTCATAACAAACTGAAGCAGGGCACTTTCTAACTACTTGTCGAGAGAGATCGGGAAACTCCAAAGATAGTCCATTAGAGGGAGGACTACGACCTCTGGAGTACAGGCGTGCTCTTTATTGGCTTGGGGCAAGAAGGAATTGGCCCTTCTAGACTCCGGCACCGCAGGTAATTGTTTAGATCTCAGTGTGGCCAGACAGATCGGAGTCCCGATCTCTAAATTAGATCATCCCTGACAGCCACCACTCTTGGTGGGGACCACTTAAGCAATTGTCTGCTCCTATCGAACTGCACCAGGACCATAGCCCTCTATACCCCTACCATCCAACTTCTCTTAAACGTTGAAATTGAGCTTGTATCCAGCACTTGTTATCCTCATTTTCCTATTAAACTTTTCACCTTTCTCTCTTAACCCATGACCTCTGGTCTTAGTCCTACTTAACCTCAGTGGAAAAAGACTGTTTTACCCTATCTATACCTCTCATAATTTTGAATATCTGTCTCTTTCTTTTTCCAATATTTTTATTGAATTTCATATACACAAATACAGAGTTCATAAGGATACCTATTATAAATCAAAAAAAGATAGGACAAAATGCACTATATATAAATCACAGTGATACAATCACAATATCCCATATTGATGATCTATCAAATAAAATAAAATAAATTGAATGATGAAATTATATTACAGGTATTTAAAAAACTATACCCCCTACCAAGACAAAGATTTTTAAAATAGTTCAGAAAGGGTCTCCATAATATTTGAAACTCTTGGTTAGAATTGGAAATCAAACAACGAATCTTCTCTAGAATTTAACATAACATCACATAACCATTCAGCATGTGTGTGGGGTGGGGGGCAATCTCCTTCCATTTAAGCAAGATCGCCCTCCTAGCCATAAGAGAAATAAAAGCCAGTACCCACGAATGAGAAGGCTCCAAAATTTTAGTTCTTTCCTCAACAATACCAAATAAGGCAATTAAAGGATTGGGCTTAAAACTAACTTTAAAAAGTACAGAAAAAGTTTGGAATACATCTTTCCAATATTTTTCAAGGCTTGAACATGACCAAAACATATGAATTAATGAAGCCTCTCCATTATTATATCTGTCACAGTAAGGAGATATATCTGCAATATACCGAGAGAGCTTGTCTTTAGACATATGATTCCTATGTACTACTTTAAATTGTAGGAGGGAATGACGAGCACATAATGATGAAGAATTAACCATTTTGAAAATAACCCTTCGGGTCTCATCAGATAATGAAGCCTTTAAGTCCTTTTCCTAATCTTTTTTAATTTTATCTAAACAAGCCATTCTCAATCCCGATAACAGACCATACATATAAGATATTGAGCCATTTTCAAAAGGTTTCAAATTAAAAATTACATCTGTTATGTTCTTATCTGGGCTAGTAGGAAATATATGTAATTTAGATCTTAAAAAACTCTAATCTGTAGATATTGAAAAAAGTGGGTATTAGATAGGTTATATTTCACTGAGAGCTGCTCAAAAGAAGAAAGATTCTCTCCAACAAACAGATCCTGAAATTGTTTAATGCCTAATCTATCCCATTCTCTAAGAAACAGATCGGTTATAGATGGCTTAAAAATTTTTTTTAAAAAAATAGGACTGGAAAGAGAAAATCTCAATAAACTGAAATGTTTTCTGAACTGTAGCCAGATCCTCAAAGTGTGTTTAACTACCAAACTGTCAGTTAATTTATTTACAGATAAAGGAAGAGAGGATCCAAGAAGAGAAATAAAATTTTGTAACAGAATTGGCTTCCAAAAGACCCATATTGTACAATTCTCACTATTAATATAATATAACCAGAACGTAAGATTTCGTATGTTAATTGCCCAATAATATAGCCCAAAGATGGGTAAAGCAAAACCACCATTCTTTTTGCTTTTTTGAAGGTGGGCTTTATTTAATCGAGGTTTTCTGTTCTTCCATATGTAGGAAGAAAGAATCGAATCTAGAGAATCAAAAAAAGACTTAGGAATAAAAACAGGTATGGCTTGAAAGAGGTATATAAATTTAGGTAAAGTATTCATTTTAATAGAATTAATTCGACCAATCAATGATAAAGATGGAGGCGACCAATTAGAAAGTGTCTTTTTCACATAATTCATTAAGGTTAAAAAAATTTCTTTGAATAGATCTTTGTAATTCTTAGTGATTGGTTTGCCCAAATATATAAATTGTTTTCTTACAATTTTAAAAGGAAGGTTAATATTGGTTGGTATCAAATTATTTAAAGGAAACAATTCACTCTTAAGTAAATTCAATTTATATCCTGAAAACTGACTAAAATTAGTCAGTAAATGAAACATAGAGGGTAAAGAAGTTGTAACATTAGATATAAAAAGCAATAGGTCATCAGCATAAAGCGAGACTTTATGAATAGTACCTTTCCTTAAAATACCGGTGATATCTTCAGACTCTCGAAAGGCAATTGCTAAAGGTTCTAGCGCCAAATCAAAAAGCAAAGAACTTAACAAACATCCTTTTCTGGTTCCACACTGAAGTTTAATTGGTTTAGAAGTCTGAAAATGAGTAAGGACCCGAGTACAGGGAAATAAATAATTTAATCCAATGAATAAAACTGGGCCCAAAATTAAATTTTTCGAAGGATTTAAATAGGTAATTCCATTCAACTCAATCAAAAGCCTTCTCCACATCTAAAGAAATCACACATTCTGATATTTCCTTGGATGGAGAATGCATTACATTAAACAGTCGCCGTATGTTAAAATGGGAATATCGATTTTTAATAAATCCTGTCTGATCATCAGATGTTATAGAAGGTATAATATTTTCGAGTCTACGGGCCAGAACTTTAGATAGGATCTTAGCATCAACGTTGAGTAAAGAGATTGGTCTATATGAAGAGCATTCAATGGGGTTTTTATTCTTTTTAAGAATAAGCGAAATGGAAGCTTCATAAAAGGACTGTGGCAGCCTACCAACATTGAAAGACTCAGCAAGGGTAGAACATAAATAAGGTATAAGCAATGAGGAGAAAGCCTTATAAAATTCTCCAGAGAAACGATCAGGTCCTGGAGATTTCCCAGAATGCAATGAACGTATAACCTCAGTGATTTCCTCCTGAGAAATAGGATGATCCAACTGCTTTCAATTATCAACCAAAAGTCCAGGAATATTTAATTGATCTAAAAATTGTTCATTGTAGTATTATCTTTAATAAAATTAGAACTATACAATTTAGAATAAAATTCTCTAAAAGTGTCATTTATTTCAAAATGGTTAGTTGTCATCTCTTCATTGGTTTTGCAAATTTCTTTAATTTGCCATTTAGCTATAAAGGTCTTAAATTGATTAGCCAATAGTTTACCATTTTTTTCTCCATGTATATAAAATTGGCTTCTATCTTTTAAAAGCTGGCTTTCAATTGGGTATGTTAAAAGAAGATCATATTTAGTTTTAATTTCAATACGTCTTTTGTATAGTTCAGGGTCTGCTGCTGTTGTGATGGAAAATAACTGGTTCTTTGAGTCTCAACAGTAGAGGCCTGGACACACACAGTTTTAATAATAAGGAATTTATTTACAAGGGGAAGTCGGGTCAACACAAGCAACTACAATACACAGAAAGCAGTGTGGGGACAGGGTACAGTTACACATACAAAGAACAAGGGAAAAGCACTACGACAGCTATCCCCCTTGACCTTGGATAGCTGCAGCTTCCGTACCAGGACAAACGATAGACCTTCCCAAACAAAAATCAATGCACTTACCTTCAATGAGGTAGTCTGTAAGAGAGACCGAGCCAGGCACAAGTCTCACCTTTTACAGCATGAGGCTGGGCGAGATAATCCAATTAAGGTGACCAATAATTTAGGTGTGCATTGATTAATTGGGAGGAACCAAATGTTGATTGGCGTGTGGTGTGTCCTCCGACCAGCCAGGTGGCAGTGCATCTGTCACATTGCCGGTATCTCTGGATACAGGTGCCAAAGCATATTTCTGGTCTAACTGTTTTAATTCATTAATTAAATCAGTTCTGTCTTTATTAGCTTTTTTCTTAATATATGCAGTATAAGAGATAATTTGTCTTCTGATATATGCCTTAAAACCATCCCAAATGATAAGACAGGAGGTCTCTTCCAATGCATTTTCTTAAAAAAAAGAGTAATTTGATTCTTCAGAAATTTTAGAAAGTCCTTGTCAGATAATTAAAATGCCATGATCTGTTCATATGAGTGAGTCCAAGATGGCGGTGTGACGCAGCTTGCAGCGGCCACTCCAGAGCTGATATCTGTTATTTGTTAAGCGGGGTGCCGTGCACAATCCTAATCTGATGAAAAACGGACGTGGGAGCATGGAGGAACATCTGGAAATCTCCAGGAAGGCCTTCTTTGTTGCTGCTGCTGCTGCGAGGTCTGGGTCTTTGCTGAGAAAAACAGGCCCCCAGTCCTCGGGGTCGTGTTGGCAGGGGCATCTTAATGCACTTAGCAGAGGATGGTACTTGGAGAAGCTGTGCTGGAGGGGATGGTCGGAGGCTCAGAGA
Source organism: Hemitrygon akajei (assembly GCF_048418815.1). Taxonomy (NCBI): domain Eukaryota; kingdom Metazoa; phylum Chordata; class Chondrichthyes; order Myliobatiformes; family Dasyatidae; genus Hemitrygon; species Hemitrygon akajei. The sequence continues at coordinate 94,798,047 of NC_133130.1, read as the reverse complement.
TTCGGTGGACTCGGAGTCCGCTGCGGTCGGGGTACTTGCACTGTGTACTGTGTCTGCGAGGCTGGGTCCGACAGAACTTTCATAGTATGCTGCGTCTGCGAGGCTGAGTCCAGCTGCACATTGGAAGTCCACAGCGGGGGTATTCCCTTCTGCCACCTGCGTGGGATGACAAGTCTATCGGGACCCTGAGGACTTGTGGAAACTGTGTGGTGGTTTCTTTCAAACTTATAGTCTTTAACGTCTTTGGACTATTTTTACTGTGCCCATGGTCTTTTTTTTATCAATTATGCTATTGTTTGCACTGTTGTAACTATATGTTGTAACTATGTGGTTTTGTGCAGGTCTTGTAGCTTTAGTTTTTGATTTGTTGGGTGCTAGAGTTGGTCTCCTGACTTGGTGTGTTTGGGTAGTCTTGTTTCGTCTGGTGGATTTGGAGCTACTTTCTGGAGAATGTGCTAAGACGGTAGCGCGATATTAATACGCAGCAGCCTCTCCAGACTCTGGATTGGGGATTGCCAAACGTTATGTGGATTTTCTGATGTAGTCTGTTTTGTCATGTGCTTTTGTGATATCATTCTAGAGGAACGTTGTCTCATTTTTTAACTGCATTGCACTTGTGGTTTCTAAATGACAATAAACTGAAACTGAACTGAACTGAACTGAACTGAAGCCAGGAAGATTTAAAGATAAAAATACAGGAGAATGGTCGGATACAGCTATTTCTTTATATTCAATGGATCAAACTAATGGAATCAATTGACTATCAATAAAAAATAATCAATCCTAATAAAAGAATGATGGACATGAGAGAAGAATTAATTCCCTTTCTGCTGGATGAAGAAAATGCCAGACATCAACGATATTACATTTCATTAGAAAGGACTGAATAAATAAAGCTGATTTATTAGGTGTGGCTAATTTAAAAGAAGAACAATCTAATACTGGATCTAGACAACAATTAAAATCTCCACCCATCACTAAAGAATAAGAGCTCAAATCTGGCAAGAATGAAAAGAAACACTCAAAAAATCCTGGGTCATCCACATTGGGGGGTGTACACATTAGCAAATACAATTAATTTATTATCCAGTTTCCCTGACACTATGACAAATCACCCATTAGGGTCAGAGACAACTTTATGTTGAACAAAAGGAATTGTATTATCTATAAAAATTGAGACTCCTCGAGATTCTGTTCTGAATGAAGAATGAAATTGTAAACCCCTCCACCAATTAAAAAGGCGTGCATTATCACAACTACGTACATGCATTTCTTGAGGAAAAATAATGGGGCCCTTAACTTTTTAATATATGGAAAGATCTTATTCTGTTTTACTCTATGATTTAACCCTTACACATTCAAACTACGTAAATTAATATTTCACTCCATCTTAAATTGTAATTAACAGAAGAATTAATAGATCTGAGCTTAAATTATTAGATCCAAAGACAGACCATGAAATGAGGCACTCAAGCAGAAAATTTGGATGTTAGCCCAATCCAGCTTCCAGAAAAAAAAAGACCTCCCAAAGCCAGAAAAGCTGGCTAGAGGACAGCCGGCAAGCTAACCCTCCCCAAGGAATCCTGCTGGGAAAACTCCAAAACTTTGAAAGTTGTTTTATTCCTAACCAGACAGAACAAAGAAAAAACTTAGATCAAAAATCCAAAACATAAGAGGATTTGTTTTAACGATTTCAAAAGAAAAATATATATGAAAACCTCATAGGAAAGAATAAAATAGTAAAAAATATAAAAGAAAATATTATAGAAACAAGATATATAAACGGTCAAAATGTAAGTTTATTAAAACCTTATTCTGTCCAACATTTAAAAGATAATTGCTTTTGTAACAGATACAGCACAATTAATCTTCTGCTTCCAGAAACTTCTGTGCATGTTCGACTGATCCTAGCCATTTCTGCTCACCATTTTTCAAAATGATTCTGAGACATGCAGGGAAATAAAGAGAGGGCTTAAACCCTTTCTTATAAAGCAACGACATGATCTCTTTGTACTTCACGTTCAGCCATAACCTCCGGTGCATGATCTTCCACGAATCTAATTTTCTTCCCATTGAAATCAATCGTTCTGACTCGACTGGAATGTCGGATTAAAAGCTCCTTACTGTGAAATTCATGAAAGCATAAAATGACTGACCTGGGACGTTCCCTTGCCTTGGGTTTCAGCAATAGTGATCGATGGGCATGGTCCAACTTAGGCACGGACGGCAATAAATCTGGGAATAGCTGTTTCAAAAAGCTTGCAAAGAACTCCATGGGGCAATCACCTTCAATTGATTCTTGAAGACCCAAAATACGTAAATTGTTCTTTCTGCTTCTGCCTTCCAGAGTGAAACTCTTCTTTGTTAACTTTTCATTAGATAATGATAACTTTTTGCAGATCTTACTCATATCTTCTGTCCGCTTCCAATAACAACAAAGCTTCTTTATTCTCTTTAATTCGCTTTTCATGTTCATTTAAAGTTTGTTGAATAGTGTCAAATCTCTCAATCTTCTACATTCAAAGGAATAAAGTCCTAACCTATTCCATCTTCCCTTATAACTCAGATTTTCCAGACCTGTCATCGTCCTTGTAAATTTTCACTGTATTCTTCAAATGTATTTACATCTTTCCAGTAGGGAGGTGAACAAAACTGCTCACAATACTCCAATTAGGCCTCACCAATGTCATATACATCTTCAACATATCATCCCATCTCCTGTACTTAATACTTTGATTTGTGAAGGCCATTGTGCCAAAAGTTTTCTTTATTACCCTATCTACCTGTGAGCCACTTTCAATGAATTATGGGCCTGTAGTCCCAGATCCCTTTGTTCTACCACACTTCTCAATGCCATAGTGATCACTTTGTAAGACCTACACTGGTTGGTCCTCCCCAAATGTAGCATCTCGCACTTGTCTGCATTAAATTCCATCTGCCATTTTCCAGCCTATTTTTCCAACTGATCCAGATCCCTCTGCAACCCATGATAGCCTTCTTCATTGTCCACTGCACTCCCAATCTTGGTGCCATCCACAAATCTACTGATACAGCAAACCACATTGTCATCCACAAAGTACACTGCAGATGCTGGGGTCAAAGATGCTGGGCCCCTGCCCCCTCACTCTTCAGTCCTGACGAAGGGTCTCGGCCCGAAGCATTGACTGCTCGTTTCCACGGATGCTGCCCAACCTGCTGAGTTCCTCCAGCCTGTTGCACATTATCATCCAGATTGTTGATTATAGATGACAAACAACAATGGACCCAGACACAGAGCCCTGCAGCACTCCACTAATTACAGTCCTCCAGTCAGAGAGGCAACGATCTATTGCCACTCTCAAACTTCTCCTGCAAAGCCAATGTCTAATCCAATTTACTAACTCATCTTGAATGCTGAGGACTGAACCTTCTTGACCAACCTCCCATTCGGGACATTGTCAAATGCCTTGCTAAAGTCGGTGCAGACAACAATCAATGCCTTGCTTCCATCCATTTTCCTGGTAACTTCCTCAAAAAAAAAAACTACAAGATTGATTAGACATTACATACCATGCATGAGGCAATGCTGACTATCTTTAATCAGTCCATTGTCTATCCAATTACATATATTTGGTCCCTTAGAATACCTTCCAATAACTTTCTCTCTGTAATCTGTATAGGGTCTATGAAGTTGATGCCGCTTTGCCTCACTTATATGGACTCTGCATCTGTCTCCTGAGTAAATATAGATACAAATAATTCTTTTAAGATCTTCCCCATCTCTTTTGAATTCACACATGGATTACCATTCTGATCTTCCACAGGACTGATTTTGTCCCTTGAAATCTTTTTGCTCTTCATACATCTGCAGAATCCCTTAGGATTCTCATTCACGTTGTCTGCTAGAGTTACAAGGTGGGCGTTGATGGCAGACCCAAATGCAAGACACAGACACTGAAGTACTAGGAACAGGACTAGGCTTATTGAGATAGCAAGGTGAGTATGGAAGTAATGACTCTGGACATTGACACACAGGGCCTAGGATACAGGGCCAGGGCTAGTCCTAAGACTAGGAAAGTGGAACCAAGACAAGGAACTAGGAACTAGGTGCTTGGGCTAGGACTCCGAGCCAGAGACTGGACGGGGACCCAGAACCTGGGTCCGGACTCGGGCTCAGACCTCCGATCTAGGCGAGGACGAAACATGGCTACAGGACTGGACGTGGAAATCTTGCACAGGACGAGGCACACAGACAGGACAAGAGCACAAAGCTATGACTTGGACAGGACGAGGTTCTTGAACTAGGCTTGGACAGGACGAGAGACTCCTGGACACGATGAGGGAACTTCAGCACAGGATGAGGGAACTCCAGCACTGGGCTGGGCAATGTACTCCTGGGCTGGGCGAGGAATCTCCAGCACCGGACAAGGAATCTCCAGCACTGGACGTGGCTCTTGGACTAGTTTTGGCTCAGCTCTTGGACTCGGTTTAGTTACTCGGCTCTTGGGTACAGGGCCGGGACCCTTACTAGGACACAGGGCCGGGACCCTTTCTAGGACACAGGGCCGGGACCCTTTCTAGGACACAGGGCCGGGACCCTTACTAGGACACAGGGCCGGGACCCTTTCTAGGACACAGGGCCGGGACCCTTTCTAGGACGCAGGGCCGGGACCCTTTCTTGGATGCAGAGCCAGGATGACTGCCGAGAATATTTGCCGAGGTAAACTGCTGAGGATTTGGATGGGGACGATCCAGCACAGGACAAGGAATCTCCAGCACCAGGCTGGGCGAGGCACGTGGACTGAAAGAGGCCCCAGAACTGGAACTTGAACAGGGAACACGGTACTCCAGAACAGAGCCTGGACAAGGACCCAGAACCTAGGTCTTGGTTGGAACTAGGCACTTGGGTCTTGACTCAGAACCAGGACCCGGGTCTAGGCTAGGACAAGACATGGCTACAGGTCATGGTGTGGCTTCAGGACAGGACGAGACACATGGACTGGATGAGAACGCAAAGACTTGACTAGGTCTTGGGAGACTAGAAATACGAGCCTTGGCTTGGGCAGGACACGGGACTCTTGAGCAAGACACAGGACCCCTGGGCAGGCGTAGGTTGCAGGCAAGGCTTCCAGGCGAAGGTTTCAGGCGGGAAGTGAAGGGAACAGTCCGGAAGGGAATCCTTGGTTTGCAGAGTTATTTATATGCTAGCCCAAAACGAGAATCAGGTGCCCCGATTAAGGCACCCAATGGAACAAGGGAAAACAGGAAAACCCGGAATAAGGAATTGAGGGACCAGACCATGAATCGGAATGTGGATTTCATGGACTGGACCATGACAGCTAGGGCAACCTCAGCCTTTTTTTAGCCCTCCTGATTTCTTTCTTATGTGTTCTCTTTCATTTAACATATTCCATAAGAACCTCATTTGTTCTTGCATGCCTATACCTGCTATGAACTTCCTTTTTTTCATGAGGTGAAGGGAGAAGAGCAAGACTCATGTGTGACTGGAACAAGGAATTCTATGGAATATCTACCGGGGGGTGGACACAGCTCGGAACTGTATGGGTTTATCTGGCAATGCTTCTCATTAAGACCAGCTGGCTGTCCAACTCCCCATTTCATCCATGTGGTTACCATTGTCAGCCATATTGGGAGCTCCAAAGGGTGACTGATTGGAGCCTCACTACCTCGTTGATCCCATTTCCAGCCCATCCTTGAGGTAAATATCATGTATTTGGATTTTCAGAAGGCCTTTGACAAGGTGCCACACATGAAACTGCTTAACAAGCTATGAGCCCATGATATTACAAGGAAGATTCTAGCATGGATATAGCAGTGGTTGATTGGCAGGAGGCAGAGTGGGAATAAAGTGAGACTTTTCTGGTTGGTTGCCGGTGACTAGTGGTGTTCCACGGGGGTCTGAGTTGGGACCAAACATTTTTATGATATATGTTTAATGATTTGGATAAAGGAATTGATGGCTTTGTTGCAAAGTTTGCAAATATTATGAAGTTGGGTGCAGGGCCAGATAGTTTAGAGGAAGTAGAGAGGCTACAGAAGGACTTAGACAGATTAGGAGAATGGGCAAAGAATTGGCAGATGGAATACTATGTTGGGAGTTGCACTTTGGTAGAAGAAATGAAGGGGTTGACTATTTTCCAAATGGAGAGAAAATAGCAGAATTCCCTACAGATTAATTTGCAGGTTGATTCTATGGTGAGGAAGGCAAATGCAATGTTAGCATTCATTTCAAGAGAACTAGAATATAAAAGCAAGGATGTAATGTTGAGACTTTATGAAGAACTGGTGAGGCCTCACTTGGAGTGTTGTGAGAAGTTTTGAGCCCTTTATCTTCACAACGATATGCTGAAACCGGACAGGGTTCAAAGGAGTTTTACAAAAATTATTCCAGGATTGAACGGTTAATTCTCAAAAAGGATAAAGATCCTACTGATTGTGCCTCATACAGACCTATTTCATTTTTGAATGTTGATGCTAAGATTCTCTCAAAGATAATTGCCAATCGATTGGAGAGTGTTTTGGGTAAAATCATTTTTAAAGATCAAACAGGTTTTATAAAGGGTCGTTATTCTTTCTCAAATGTTCGGAGATTATTTAACATTATATATTCACCTTCTTCTAAAACTCCACAATGCGTTATATCTTTGGATGCAAAATCATCAGTCAAATCCATCGACATCAAGGCATCAAAAAAAATGTCACCTAAGAGCAAAGCAATCTATGTGGTGGCCTGGTCTGAGCACACAGTTGGGAGATTAAGTAAAGCAATGGGAAGCATGCAGAAAACAGCACAAAATCATGCCGGACCTCTCTATCCACAGAATTCCCAGACCTTCCATGGCAAATTGCAGGAACAGGCATTTTTGACCTGAAAGGAGACAAATATCTTCTCACTGTGGATTACTAGTCATGGAATGTTGGTGTCTGAGCTGTCCTTTACATCCTCAGCAGCAGTTATACAACACCTGAAAACTGTATTTGCTGACCATGGAATACCAGAGACAATTGTGTCAAACAGTGGTCCACATTTCAACCACTCAGAATTCAAAGCCTTTGCTAGGGACTAGGAGTTCAAACACCAGACAAGTAGTCCACAGTACCCACAGGCAAATGGAGAAGCAGAAAGAGTAGTGCAAGCTGTTAAGAGTCTCTTACTGAAGGCAAAAGACCTCTACAAAGTACTGCTAGCTTATTGTTCCATGCCTCTTGCGAATGACTACAGTCCATCAGAGCTGTCAACGGGCCTTGCGAATAAGCCCGCCCTTGCTTCCTTCCCATCTCCAACCTCACTTAGTGGACTTAGACAAAGTGAGAAATTCTGAGACAAAACAGAATGAGAAAATAAAGATCATGCATGCTCTCAGACACAGAGCAAAATCTTTGACACCGCTCAGGGGTATCGAAGCTGTTTGGGTTTCAGACCAATTCACCAAAGGAACAACAGTCTGCTGGTATGCACCATGATTGTTTGTGATCAGAAAATTCCAAGGTGAAATCAGGTGGAACAGACATGCGCTTGTGCGCCTTCACAGTCCACAAAAGGTAGAGAAAGAAATAGTAGCCTGATCTTTATGATTAGGACCACTTACCTGAGGTGGATGTACTGTTCAAGAATCTCTATTTTCTCCTACACTTCCAAGAACCTATACCAGGTCAGGTCATTTAGCTATCCTACCACAGAGATATACTCCATAGCCTAATAGCCTAGGGCAAGTGTCTAAAGAGGCAGAATAATCTTCTCACTTGCCAGAATGTTCAGCTGGTCTACTCTGACCTCCATTAGATTTACTGTTTGTTTTCAAATGTTCCAATGTTAAAAACATTTCACAAAGTCAGACTACTGAACCTCACCTTAGCCATCTGTCACTGTAGCCTCCAAACTAATGCCTCTACACTTCTCCTCTCACAGCACTTCGTCTCAGCCCAGCTGCATTCAAAATCTTACCTGAGTATTATTACATCTTACTAAAACTGTTTTTTCCCCTAAAGAGCTCCTCTTATTCCTCTTGCCACTACACCTGACTTTTCATGCTGAAGCCTCTTGAGCAAGAGCCTCAGCTCCCACACTGGATGCCTCAAATTGGTCACTCTGCTTGACCCAAACTTTTTTTTTAATTGGCTGCTACCAATTAGCTAATTAGCCTATAAACTATTAACTAACAATTTGAAAATGTGCTTCTTCAAAACTCACCAACAAGTCCTGAGACCTATCTCCTTTATACTGTTGCACCTCTCACTCCAAGTCCCATCTCTTGTTCAGTGAATTTTTCATCTTACAAACTGGAATAGATTGTTAAATGAGAAAAATGGGATATGGCTTGGAGGATTATACTTGAGGCCACACAATTTGTGTTTGATTTGCCCTACTGCTCACCACAGCATTAGCTACACTTGTTATTGTAATGATAAACATAACTTTCTCACTGTGATTACCATCATGCTTGTGAACCTGTCATCCATCAGCTGCAATCATTGTTGATGATCAGCTACCTTGTCCTGCAAGTGGAAATTGCATATTTTAATGAGACATCTTTGGTTGACATGCCTGTCATAGTTGAATGGATTTTGTGCACAGATTGAGAGATCTGGGTGTGAAATCTGCTACAGGGCTCATTGCTTGAGGGGGAAATGATAGTGATGTATATGTCCTTACTGATAAATAATGTGAGGTGAGCAATAAGAGTGATGCAGTGAGCATATACCGTACATGTAAAAACAGATCCCATTACCTTCATCTTGGTTTGGGTTGTAAACCTGAGTAAAATGGAAGATTTATTTATTAGGACTTGTCAATTTTGAGGTCTGCAGCATTAGACATCATTGATGAGAATTACCTGAAAGAAAGGCTGAGTTCAACTGTTGCTGTGCCAAAACTTGAACCTTCCCACTACAAACTGTTAAACTATCATTAAACATTTGGATAAGAGTACAAACTTTTTTCTGCATTTATGTTCACAATCAGATATTTCTATTTCAATTATCTCATCGGTGCAATAAATATATTGTCCAATACATGCTGAAATTAATTATACTTGTTTTTTGCAAATCACTCAAAAGTAATCCAATCCCTCAGCAAACTCATTGAGTCACAGTGGGATTTGTTAGCTGTATAGCAAGGGGAACATCATGAAAGAGGTATACCTGGTTCCTCAGGGTTGTGGTTACAGACTGGTGCTTGAATGGTACTATCAACAATTTAGCACACAAGCCTTTACATCTTGCAGTATTTGCAGTTCCCGGTAAGAAGCTGGTGTCCATTTTTAAACTGCTTCCCAGCTCTCCTCCAGCTCTGCTTGCATCTCTCATCTGCACTGGCATTCACTCTCGTCGTGCTCTCCCCTCAACACACACCACTTCCTGCTATTTGTTAAATTAACATGACTTTAGAAAACAAGACTTGAATAATTGTGACAAATGGGAAGTGTGATGAGTAGCTTTTCACAACAATTTCCAGCTATCGGGCATCTCCAGCTAGAAAACAGGAGGATAGAATTGCAAAGCTGATCTGCCACATCATACTCAACACTGGCCTGCAAGTCCATTGGAGAACTAGCCACTGGCTGATTGGCAAATCCAATGCAGAACTGCCCACTGCGCCACATTGTCTGTACACTTGATCACAAGTTACTGCTCTCTCTACTCCTATGATGGCTGCAGAACTAAAGCAGTTGTACAGCTGCAAATGGTTAGAGTGTCCATGGGACAGGCAATGATGGTGGATTGGACAGTGTGCTACCTGGAATGTTACAAACAATGTTGGACACTAACTATAGGAATAGCAGGTATCTCAAGTGAGTACAGAATTGGAGGAGATCGGAGATGACAAAGCCATAAACATGTTTGAAAAAAAAGGTGTGAACTGAAGTACATGAATAGAAATGTAAAGGTGCTGAGTGAACAGAATACAAGGGTTTATATGTCCTTCTTATGGGAAGGGGTGGAATATGGGAGTCTAGCCAGAAGGGTATTGGAAAGAATAAATTCAATATAGGTATCAGCACAGATAAATTCAAAGAAAGACAAGAATCAGCCAAGTTTCAAAGTTGGAAATAGACAGCCCTGCTAACAGCACAGAAAAGTAGTTCAAGTTCATCTTGGGGGACTGATATCCATCTTGTGGGGAAGTAAATTTGGGCTTCATTGATATTAATGAAAATATGACATGTAACCCAATGATGTTGCTGAAGCTTAGCATGCAGATGAGAACTAGACAGGGACCAATGATACATCTTGGAGTTTATTATAGAAAGGTCTCAGAAGGAAGTGAAGTCATTACAGATGGGTCCTGGGTACATTCAATAGAACCAGTTGAGTGAAGTCCTGCATAAGTAGACAATGATTGAAAAGAGGAAGATGGTGTCCTCAACTATGTCAAAACTTGCAGTCTAGTTGAGAAGTACAAGGAAGGATAACTTTGTCCCCATCATGCAGGGATGTCATTTCTGACTTTATGAGACTGTCGATCTGAATCCCCTAAACTTAAGTTGGTATAGGAGATTAGATGCAAAATGTTGATGGGCCAACAAGGCATCAGAGGAGATAAGGATCAAAGCTGAAATGCTATGTAGGAACATTCTGGGCAATTGACATTTTGCAAGCACAGTTGGGAGGGTACACTTATCAGGGCTAGACACAGAATAATGAAAGAATGGAAGAGGAAAGTGATTGAAGATAGACCTCACTCTCAATAAAACGATGGGAAAAGCAAGACTATTAAGGAAGGCAAGAGGAACCATGACAAGTCTTGAAGATGTTATGTGATTGTTAAATTAATACCAGGATTTGCTATAAACTATTTGATAGGGAGTGATTACTGTGTGTATCCAATGTTTCCATTGTTGACAAAGCATTTAACCAGGAGGAAGGTTAGAAGGTGAACTAAATGGATCTTAAGTCTTTATTGAAGCACCAGTTTCAATGTATTCAATATTTAATAGTTTGACAGAGGAATTTTCTCATTTCCAGCTCTGAATCTTCTCACACTTAGACAAATACGTGAGTTTATCAGTTACTGGCAATTGTGGAGAAAGGAATTAAATGATTTGCTGAGAGGGTGAGATGATGTAAAATAGAAAAAAAAAACTTTTGAAGCAAAAACCTGTTGTACTAAGTGTCATGTTCTTGAACTGTATATTCTGTGAAATATGGAAATTTCCTCTTTGCTTTATAGCAAGCTTTCTGATAAATTTACAAGAAAACTGTGATCTTTCCAAAGGAATCCCACTCTATCTGGTGGGTTTGAGAATGATAGATGTACTGGTCATAATTTCTAGTATGACAGTATTATGTTCTGGGTCACTATTTACCACTTCATTTCTTTGCTAAACTTCTATTACTAGTTTAATGAGGTTTTGAACTACTTTGCCTGGTTGATGGTTGCTTTCACTTTCAATCATTTTGTCATCATATTAGAAAGTAGTACTGCAAGGACCAAACAGCAGCTACAGCTACAGAATAGAAGGAAATCCGTATCATTTCATTTCCATTTCCAGCCCCTTTACTGTGTTGTGGATGCCATGTTCTATTTGTCCTCATTTCGAGAATTACATGCAGTTATTATAAGCCAGACCAATACACATATCCTTTCCTTATTTCACAGTACCTAAGACATACATTTCAACTACTGAGCTCCTATACAAATACTGGCCTCAGACTAAATTCTGAGTTAGTGTATCCCTTTCTAAAATAATTTAATATGTAAATTAATCATGAAAACAAGAATCAAAGTAGCTCAGTAATGATAGTATTTTACTAAATTAGACTTTAAGATCTGTCCTTGAAACATAATACTTACTAGGTCAGGCTTAGTCCAAATGTAACACTCTTGTCTATGTCAGAAGGTCATGAGTTTAAGTTTAAGACTTTTGGATTTGAGAGGCCCTTCTTCAGATAATGCATTAAATTGAGGCTGCATACTCAGATGGATGCAAAAATCCTGAGACATTAATTGGATGAAGAGTAAAACAGTTGTCCTTACTATCCTGGGCAATATTTAACCTTCATCTAACATCGGCTTAAATAGATTTTCTGATCATTTAGAAACACAGAAAACCTACATCACAATACAGGCCCTTAGGCCCACAAAACTGTGCAGAACATGTCCTTACCTTAGAACTACCTTGGCTTACCCATAGCCCTCTATTTTTCTAAGCTCCATGAATCCATCCAAGGGTCTCTTAAAAGATCCTATCATTTCCGCCTCCACCACCGCTGCCGGCATCCCGTTCCATACACTCACCACTCTCTGCATAAAAAACCTACCCCTGACATCTCCTCTGTACCTATTTATTTGGTTGTTGTTTATAAAATCTTGCCATGTACAAATTTGCCACCATGCATTTTAATATTAACGATAGTGGCCATAGTCTAAAAGCATTTCATTGGTTCTAACCTGTTTTGAGATAAACAAATATCACTAAGTAAATGTAAGGTCACTTCTTGTATATATTTAACTGGAATTGCAATGTGTTACGAAAATAAATTTACTAACAACAAATATTTTCTCTCAAAGAATGACCAACTCTGTAAAACATCTTAAATTCAGTAACAGTAGAAACAACTGTGAGGGGAGAAAGCACGCACATTTTTATTTGCTGTACTGAATTTCTATATTTCTTTAGTTTTGAAGACATATAGAGGCTACAGAAGGATTTAGACAGATTAGGAGAAGTTGCAAATGGAATAGTGTCAGGTAGTGTATGGTCATGCACTTTGTAGAATAAAAGGGTTGACTATCTTCCAAATGGAGAGAAAATTCAAAAATCTGAGGCAAAAAAGTGGCTTGGGTGTGTACAATTCCCGAAAGGTTAATTTGCAGGTTGAGTTGGTGGTGAGGAAGGCAAATGCAAAGTTGGCATTCATTTCAAGAGGGCTAGAATATACTGTAAAAGCGAGGATATACTACTGAGGCTTTATAAAGCATTGGTGAAGCCGCACTTACACTATTGTGAGCAGCTTTGGGACCCTTAGCTTGGAAAGGATGTGATGACACTAGAAAAGCTTCAAAGGAGGTTCACGAAAATGATTCCAGGTTTGAACGGCTTGTCATATGGTATTCAGAAGAATGAGGGGAGACCTAATTAAAACCTATCGGATGTTGAAAGGCCTCAATAGAGTGGATGGGATGAAGATATTTCCTATGGTGTGGGAATCTAGGACCAGACGACATAGCCTCAGAACAGAGGGGCATCCTTTTAGAATGGAGATGAGGAGGAATTTCTTTAGACAGAGTGATGAATCTGAGGCACTTGTGCCACAGGCAGCTGTGGAGGTCAAGTCTCTACATATATTTAAGACAGAGGTTGATATCGATTCTTGATTGGTCAGGGTATGAAGGGAAACAGGGAGAAGGCAGGAGATTGGGGCTGAGAGGGAAAATGGATCAGTCATGATGAAATAATGGAGCAGACTCAATGGGCCAAATAGCCTAATTCTGCTCCTATATCTTATGGTCATATGTGTCCATGTTGTGAGCTTATGGGGGAAAATGATACTGTCATATCTGAATGTTCTCAATGTATGCTTCCCACTCCATCTCTCGACTTGTGTTTTATTTTTTAGTCAATCAAATGAACCACTTCTGATGTATGCGCATCTTTTGTTGGTGTGGAGTCCAAAGATGTACATGGTACTACTAGTCTAAGGAATGACCTTATAAAAATGTGTACAATCATGAGAGGCAGACATAAGATGATGGTAAGTCTTTTCCCAGGATAGAGAAATCAAAACTATAGGATGTGGTTTAAGGTGAGAGGAGAAACTTTTTTTTATCCAAAGGGGTTAGAAAATATGGAAAGAGCTGCTGGAAGTGGTGGAGGCAATGGTGTACCATTGAAAAAGGACTTGGGGAGCTGCAAAAAGAGGAGGTGCCCGGAGGGATACAGGGCAAACACAGGAAATTGGGACTAACTCGAAGGAAATATGACTAGCATGGACTGATTGGGCCAAGCGATCTGTACCTATTCTGTATGGCCCTATATTTAAACAGTCATCTGTTTAAGTTCTGACCTAATCATCAATGTACTTTGATTTTCCTCTTTGATACTTCATCATGTTGCTTATTTGTTCAAACTTTTCACCACAGGACTAGTTAGGACAATGATCAAGACTTTGATGAGGTGTAACTCTTCCACGTTAATCAGGGCCTCTGCCTTAGAATGGAAAACTAGAAAACTTACTTCCTGAACCAATTCTTGGGTTATGTCTTAACCTGTTTTACCCCACCATTTCAAAGGTCAGTGGTCCAAGGCACTTGCAGTAATAGAGGGATTACTGCCACTGAAACAGTACTCATTATGTTTTCCTATACAACTGAAAGTATGACTTCAGGGAATCCATCCAATATCATCCATTTCCTCATGGACCATGAGTTCTGGCTATTCTCATTTTCCTTTCAAGAAGTTCTTCAGTCTCTTGGTGGATGTCCCAAGAACCTACATCAGTGAAATAAGACATCATGAAAGGCCCATTGCTGCATCACTAGGAATACCTATCTATCTGCCGATTGTTGAATACCCTAATTTCTGCAGTTGTTACCCAGTGCTGTCAATTGTGTAGTCCTTTGCTACATACAGTAATGGTGTTTCTATTGTAGACTGCTGCTTCTTGGGATAGAGTCATACATTTCTGTATTCAGCATTGTTGAATAAGTGTGCCATACAGGACATAGTCCTCTCAATTCTTGTATTGCATGACACCTGCCCATTTACTGTTCTCCAAGATTTCCCAGAGTACCAGATGACTTTCTCCAGGAACATACATTTTATAAAATTCTACATACACTGTGATTTTTTTGAGTTTGAGTGAGGAAGCAGAGGGGCCTCTTGCATAGATCAGAATTCTAGATGTACAAATATCCTGAAACCAGACAGAAATAGCAGGCATATTTATGTAGGCAACCTCCATTATGAATTCTCATAACTCAATATGAATTCTTATAACTTTTAACCTAAATAATTAGATTATTTAAAGCACACTGTTCTGAGTATTGTGCTATAATTCCATTATTGGAATTTGGAAATATAATGCTATTTTGAGATTTCAAATGTTGGGAATTAAGTTGAGTACGAGATACCCAATAAATTGATTTTTAAGCGGATGTCACATTTTCCAGGTACTTGGTTTTTGGAGGTTTCCTACTTTGGAGGCTCCCCTAGTTGCACTAGAATCCCGAATTTGGACAAAGGTAACTTTGTGCTCATTATTGTGATGTTGATTACATTCTATCCAGTTATTGGAAGGTTTGTATAAGAATGAATATGTTGTCATTGAAGTACTGTGAGCAACAATCTGTAGATATTGAGTTATTTCAAAAAGTTACACAAACACCATAATCTCATCCAATGACTTGCGCTTTAAGTCTGGCACAGTAGCATCTTTTGCTGGGTACCCTACTGGTAGCAGCAGCAGCAGCTTTTCATTTGCTGGGCGCCTAAGGATTTCACGCACATGAGGACCACAGTTCAGAGGAGTTGAAGTGACTGTCGCTAGACCAGCATTCTGGATGGGGAGACAGTAAAACAAATTCATCTTTAAAATCTCAACATGAATTTTCCATCATTATCATGGAGTTTAAGATCAATTTTGTACTTTGTTTAGTAGGATTCACTCTGATATTATTGATGTGATTTCACTCTGACAACAAGCTGATATTAATGATATGATGTTGTTCTGTGTTCCTCCCTGATGTGATGCTTTAAATTCAGAGTAAGTCTCATTCCAAATGCTGGAGTATAAAATAGGGGTTGCTATTACAGTATAGTTTTGAGGTGGTACTGCACTGAAAATCTGAAGTCTTTGAGATGCAAAGTTAAGCTGAGGTTTTCTGAAATCAGTTGCACTGAAATGAGGAACTGACGATTACTTAATGGCTATTTGTAGTTTTGTGATTGCACTAGCTACTCTTACCTTACGCAGCAAGTTTGGACAATGTTCATCATCAACTTTGAGTTTGGGATCAAAAAATAAAATTAGGGTTTCTTCTAAATAGTAGAAGTTTGATTACCTGCAGAGCTGCTAGAAGAATTCCACAGGAAATTGAAACGCTAATCTCATTGTAATAATGGGTCCTCCTGCCAGTGGGTAGGATTCCATACGTTTGCTTAAATATTAATAAAAGATAAGGTGCAGTATCCAGGTACTCTTTAATCCAGTTTGTCCTACAACAAAAAAACCCAGTAATGATGTATTTTAAAATAGTTTTAGTATCCTTTGCAGTATTTATGATACAATGAACTCAAGCCATGGTTTGGACCATTAGACTATAAGACATAGGAACAGAATTAGGCTGTTCAGTCCATCAAGTCTGCTCCATCATTCAAATTTGGGTTTACATCTGTTTTAATGGACAGAAATTTAGAACAGTAAATGATGCCCTGCTGAAATGGTAGCATCAATACCACAGGTAAGCAACTTCCCTGATTGATGCCCCAGCTAAGAAATCAAATATACCAGCTAAACAACTGGTGTGGTCTGTAGCGTGCATGATATACAGAACACACTGTAGTCAAGCAGCTCTCCAGGATTATTCCAACAATATTTCCCTGAGAGGTGCACTTTAGATCAAGAGCATTTAGATTCCAGTTCTGGGGAAGGTGCAATATATAGAAGCTGGATGGGCTACTTTCTGGCAGAACTGAGAGTTATATCCTTAAGGAGGTTAGCTGGTATTTTGTTAGACTGTGTACCTGAATAGGGAATTAGACAAGGTGGGGGAAATATAGACACAAAAGACAAAAGAAACAAAGCAAAAGGTGGAAGATACGTGCAAAGCAGATAGAACAACAATAGAGCTAAACAAGGAGATTTATGTAAGGAATGACAGTAAAACGACAAAATCAGAACATAGTATCTGAAACAGAATCAATGAACTAACAGCACAAGAATAAACAGACATGATCTGTCAGCATTATGGAGATACGATTACAAGAAGATTAAAGCAGGAACTCTATACTCTCGGACATTCGATTGTGAAGAACCAGGCAGGGAGGAAAAGCTAAACTGGGATATTCTACTAATAAGAGATGAAATAAGTAGTTCTGAGAGATGAAGGAGGCTTGGAATATGTGGAATTTTTTTTAAATAGCAACAGAAAGATGTTTTGGCCTCCAAACAGCAGCCACACTACAGAAATGTTTATAAATGAATTAACACAGACATTGGACTGTTTATTTACCAGGAAACAGTGAGTTGCAATAAGAGTGCCATCTTTAGGTTGAGTGTCATGGACATCTGCTAGGTATGCAGCTATTTACAATTTCTAGTAATGATTTGGAGGAAGGAACCTATAAGCTCTAGAGACTGTTGTGCACGGAAGTCCCAGGAGATCAGCAGATTCTGAGATACTCATCCAGCACCAACAATCATTCCACAGTCAAAGTTATTTAGATCACATTTCTTCCCCTTTCTGATGTTTGGTCTGAACAACTGAACTTCTGACCATGTCTTCTTGCTTTTATGCAAACAGTTGCTGCCACATGATTGGCTGATTGGATACTTGTGTTAATGAGGTGTACAAATATACTTAATAAAGTGGCCACTGAGTGTACATAAATTAGGGAGTTGACTGATGCAGTGAAATTTGGGCACCTGAAATAATAAAACAAATACAAATGCAAGCATTTTGCCTTTTGTTCCCTTTAACTGGCACTTCAAAGTCAGCTAACAGTTAAAGGTTAAGATGAGATGAAATTTTATCAATACTTGAGTATCTCATCATTCTGTGCTTAAACATTAACTTCTCTAAAGATGCTTTCTGCCTTGAAGAAGATTACCCATCATTTACTCTTCTATTTTAGATGTTCAGCTCCTGCAATATTTCAATTTAACTCACACTTTGATTAAATTTACCTCAATTTCTGTATGTCAGCGACCCAAATCTTTCCCATTCTCTTCCGATAGTTAATTTCCTCCTCTTCCTCAATTATTTTTCGTATTTGATGTTTCATTTCCTGGTCTTGTATGACTACGAATGTCCAGGGCTCTGTGTGTGCTCCACTTGGAGCAGTCCCTTTAAGGAAACAGGAAAATGGGTCTACAGTACTAGGCTACTGTTGATGTATGTGGACTAAGTCATGGAATATAAAAACAGAAAATAGGTCAACTGTCCCCAGCCATGTCTTTGACCTATTCAATTAGAGCTAATGTCTTGCCTTTTACATCACACCCTGGAAAAGTTTTGATTCTTAATTATTTTTGAATCTTCTTCCCCGTTACTGCAGAATCTGCTTTCACCACCCTTTCAACTGGTACCCACTACATCATAATACACTGTAACAAAATGTTCCTATTCTTTTATGCCTCTGTCCTATAACCTGACCCTTTAACCCATGAATTGCTACGTCATAATGTCTCCTTTGAGGTGCCAGAAGTAAATCAGTGTCATCTGGTGATTTGGATACAGCTAGGTGTCTAATCCTAGCTCTATTTTAATCAGAAACTCAGTTTGCATTTTTCCATCACTCTTCTGGCAACTCAAAAAATTCTATACATAATTCTAACTTGCTACATAAATACAAAATGGTTGTTATTATTAGGAAGTGTTCTCCTTAGCTAGCATTTTAAATATTGCCGTTGGTGGTGTTGCTGTCTTTCCTATAACTTGAGATTGATTCCCTGGCTCTGTAACTCATAATTTCAGCCAACCTCTGGAAACAGTTCTAGTTTAGAAACACACCCCCTTGATTTAAAATGGGTTTCTTTTAAATTTCCTTTCTCGTCTGCAGTTCTGGGCATGTAAATATTTTTGAAGCACTCAGCATCCAAGAGTCAGTGCTCCATTCTACTCAAAATCCTCTTTAAAAATACCATTCTCTGGAGTACTGCTGTTCCGTGGAGAGTCTGTATGAGAGTGCTTAAATAATACATTTATCAAGCATTGCTCTGAACAGTGTGTTTGTCCTGCTTCATTTGTTCTTAAATGCTTGGTTTGATCTCAAATTGGATTAATAATTGCACAGATATTCAAAGATCTTGGCATTTGTACAAAGAAAACTTAACTGATACTTTTCATGTCCAATGAGTTTGTTCCCCAAATGACCTATTCTATTGTGTTAAGAGAATTGTTCATTCCATTCTTGGTTCAGATTTCAAACCTGAGACTGTGGGGGTGGACTAGACCCAAAGGTCTCCCTACAGGTAAATCAGTGTCGTCTGGTGATTTGGTAGAGCTGCTAGCCTGTCGCTAGCACTATTTTAGTGGAAGCTCAGGTTATGTATTTGCATCACACTTCTGGTAATTACAAAAAATATATACAGTGTCTTTAATACCACTCAAAATATGACAATGAGCCATATGATAGCATATTAGGACAGATGACTATTAGCTTCAACAGGTAACTTTTAGGAGACTTAAGGGAGTAAATTCTGGTGGTTATGCTTTTAGACCTGACTTGGTCTAACCAAGCAGAGTCCACTGCCAAGAAGGCCTACCAGCACCTTTACTTCCTGAGAAAGCTGAAAAAATTTGGCCTGTCCCCTAAAACCCTCACTAATTTTTATAGATGCACTGTAGAAAGCATTCTTCTAGGGTGCATCACAACCTGGTATGGAAGTTGTCCTGTCCAAGACTGGAAGAAGCTGCAGAAGGTCGTGAACATAGACCAGCACATCACACAAACCAATCTTCTATCCTTGGACTCACTTTACACCGCACGCTGTCGAAGCAGTGCTGCCAGGATAATCAAGGACATGACCCACCCAGACAACACACTTTTTGTCCCTCTTCCCTCCGGGAAAAGGTTCAGGAGCTTGAAGATTCGTACGGCCAGATTTGGGAACAGCTTCTTTACAACTGTGATAAAACTGCTGAACGGATCCTGACCCGGATCTGGGCCGTACTTTCCAAATATCCGGACCTGACTTGCACTACCGACTTTCCCTTTTCTATTTTCTAATTATGATTTATAATTAAAATTTTTATATTTACTTTGATTTGTACTTCAGGGAGCGTGAAACGCAAATATCGCTGGGATGATTGTATGCTCTAGTATCAATTGTTTGGTGACAATAAAGTAAAGATGACGGTGAAGCCACCAATCATGGAATAATCAAAACTGGAAGTACGAAAGAAGTTAGAAGTGGGAGGAATGCAGAGATCCCGAAGGGCTTTAGTGGGACAAGACAAGACAAGACATGATAGAAACCATGCAGAACCAAGAAAAGAATGCAATTCTAAAAATTAAACTTAACCAGAAATGCAGCAGGTAATCAAACACAAGAATATTGGATGAGAATTGGATATGAGCAGAAGAAAGAATGTAAACTTAAACCTGTGGAAGGTGAAAGAGGAGAGGCTGGTCAGAGGTTTAATGGGTTAGTTCTATCTTACAGTACCAAAGGCACAGATGATGACTCCACACTACCAGGAATAGGATAGACAATTCTCTGCTGACAGAACAGAATAAACAGTCATAAGCGAAAGCAGGGCATAGTGTGACACAATGGAAATAAATGGCCATGTGATGGAATGGATACCCGTTTTAAGCTCACTTGAAGGATAAAAGTTACAAAGGTTGCTGAGACAGATTTAAGAGAATGATATTGAGTGTGGTGGAGAGTTATGATAATCACAATCTCATGGGATGCAATTTATACCTTTGAGTTAAACCATTTTGATACCATGGTAAAGGCAAAAATCTTATGGAAGACATAGAACACTGGGAAAGATGGGCACAGATGTCATCTGATTCAACAGGAGAAGGAAGACATGCTATACAAAGAGTACAGCAACAGACAGTTCAAGAAATGATCAGCTGGCCTAAAAAGGATTGGACAGTGTATCATGAGAAGAAGAAGAGATGTTAATATTATCAGCTACCCTGAAAGCTAGACAGAGAACTCGGGAGGCCACAATGTAGTTTTTGCTATATTGAAGATGATAAATACTTTTCAGAACTTTTCCATGTCATCAAGCTTTCGGTCATTTGTCAGTTTAATTTCTACTCTGCTTCCCACACTGATTTCACTGTCCTCAGTATTACATTTAATTCACTAAAACTCAACATTAGCCATGGAATAATAACTTATCCTCTAACAGGGCACATTATAATCTTCCATACTCAACAATGAGTTCAGAAGTGACAAACAAGCAGCATCATTTGTAACAGATTTCCAACATTCCTTCCTAATTCTTTGGATAATTTCAAATAATCATTCTGCTTTTTGAGCTACTCTCGGTTTTTATTTCCTTCCACATTCACTTTTTTAAAAATTATACCTTATTACAAATCTTTCCTTAATGTCCCCCTTATCCTCCCAATTTCCTTAAGTTTTTCAACCATTTCCTCCATCCTTTTTTTTAGTTCTTAGTTCTAATGAATGATCCATGCCCAAAACATTAATTCTACTTCTCTCTCTCTCTCTCTCAATCAGTATGGCCTAGCTTTTAGTGCAGTTTTTGGCATTTTCATCTGTTCTGTCTTTTATTATCTTTTGCAGAAAGGTGATCCTGCTTTCCACCTCATCTCACCTCTCTACTTTACTCTGCATTTAGTTTTCCCCAGCATTCCCTCAGTTCTAATGAACAGTCTTTACCTGAAGCAATAACTCGGTTAGGGGAACTGAAACCTGATCAAAGAATTCCTATCAACATCAATACTGCCAACTTTTCTGCTCCTTTCAGAGATGAAAGTAAAATGGCCTGGTTGCTACCTGCTGTCCGGATGATGCTCTCAATCACCTCCCTTGGTACCATTTCCTTGCTGAAGAAGCGAACACTCCTCCTCTCATTCATCTGTTGGTAAAACTCATTGGCTCTCCAGATCATTTCCTTCTCTGGATAACGCTTCATAGAATATGGAATATGTTGTATTACAACATCAGTTTCAAGCCATTCTTCAGCTGGAATGTAAAGAACACAAGAACAAAGGACTATTTAGTAGGTTAAACAGAAACACATTGAATTAAGCATTTATTTGGGCAATGGCACCTAAACAAAAATCACACGAGTTTAAAACACTGAGAATTAAACACTAAGTAAGTTTCAGTCCATGGCATACTTACTTCAAAATCACTGGTCACTCTAATTAGAAAAACTTCCATCTTCTGAGATCCAGAAAGCAGGAAATTTATATCAATAGAAATAAAAATCTGTTCTGATGTAAAATGCATCTTCAACTCACATTCAAAGATCTTCCCACAAACTCAAGATCAAATACAAATCTGTTAAGCCTACCTGCACTGTAATCATAAACATGGGCTGTATCACCTTCTTAAGAAATCCATTCTGTGCTGCCTGCTCTCCATCCTCTGGTAACACATCAACACAGCGCTGAATTTTAAGATATAAGAGTATGTGGGTTCAGGAGGAAATGGGGGGGGGGGAGGGATAAATTGAGTGAAAGCAGCAACTGTCATGAAACTAGCATCATTTTAATTTCCAGGCATGAGGAAATGTGCTTGCAACTTTCTCAATCACTTTGATATTATTAGGATTTCATACTTAATTGTTGCTACCACACTTCAGATGTATAAAAATAAGCAGGGTCCCATGATCTGCGTGCATATGGCAAATAATGTAGCACCCATTAACGACCAAGGTCCCCAGATTATTGCAAAGTTCTTTCAAGTTACAGAACTGTACTAGATAATAGTAAGTTCTAATGAAGGGTCTCAGCCCAAATCATTAACTGTTTATTCCTCTCCATAGGTGCTGTCTGACTTGCAGAGTTCCTCCAGCATTTTACGTGTAGTGCTCAAGATTTCCATCACCTGCAGAATCTTTTGTGTCCCTAAAACAAAACCCACATTGATCATCCTGCATGTGACAGCACAAAGCTGCCCTGAGTTGTGGTAAAATGGACATCAAAATGGAGGTGAATGGTCCAGTGAACAGTGTTGATCTGGGTAGGTCATTAAGAGGATGACAGAAAACTGCTACAGTTTATCCATTGGACAATTTGAGGAAAGAGAGTAGGGAAGTGCAGCACCTTATGTGACCAAGCAGCCAAACATCATGACCAAAGAGGAATCACAAAGCTAAAGGTTATCTTTGAACATCAGCATTCTACTATTTCACTTCCTAGTTTTCCTCTCACAACTCCAGAATCCATCAAATTTCATATTTACAACACCACCTTAAAGTTCTGGAGATAATTCATCATCATGCTGGAAGGTGTCAAAAACTTGGAAATGAAGGGATAATGGCAATTTCAGTGGGATTGGTTCTTTCTATTGGCCAATGGAAGGAAACCCAACTACAGTTTCAGACAGCACTTCACAGTTATAAATTCAAAACAAACTTATTATCCAAGTATGTACACTGTATATCAAATACTACCGAGTTTCATTTTCTTGCACACATTCACAGATCAAAGAAATACAATAGAATCAATGAAAATGTACATACAAATGCTGACAAGCAACCAATGTGCATAAGGCAAACAGCAAAAACAAATGCAAAATAAATAATAACTTGAGTTGTAGAGTCCTTGAAAGTGCATCCATAGATTGTGTTCAGTGATCAGTTCACTGTTGGGGTGAGTGAAGTTGTCCACACTGGTTCAGGAGCCTGATGGTTGAAGGGTAATAACTGTTCCTGAAGCTGGTAGTGTGGGACCCAAGACTCCTGTACCTCCTTCCTGGTGGTAGCAGCAAGAAGAGAGTATGACCTAGATGGTTGGGGTCCTTGATGATGGATGCTGCTTTGTTGCAGCAGTGCTCTTTGTTGGTGTGCTCAATGGCAGAGAGGGTTTTTCCTGGGATCAACTGGGCTGTATCCATCACATTTTGTAGCTTTATGAAAGGAAGCAGACGGGTGTATCAATACAATTTGCAGGCCTGAATCTGTTGGCTTAGCAGGTCTGTATCTGATCCTAAAATAAGGGGAGGTAGGTGTAAGGCTGGTAGAGCTTGGGGGTGAAGATGGGATCTTCATAGTAGTAATAATAGTATTGTAACAGGTCAACTGCAAATATCTTGTAGAAGCAGTGGGTAGATGGTTCACCCATTTAAGACCTTTGATGCTAATAGTAGAAATAAAGAGAATCACCAACAGTGATTCCAGTCAACAAAAATCTCAATAATCAATTCACCTGATTTTAGAGCAGGTGAGAAGGGAGGTTAGCATTTTGTTCCCCCAAGCAATGAAATGCTTTGAAAAGATGTTGGAAGGTGGATCAATAATAAATTTAACAGGGGAGGTTAATATAACACTAAAGTACAAAACTATGTTGGTTTATGGGGACTGGGATTAATTGGATAGGTCTAATTAAGATTCAACACAATGGTAGAATTGCCTTCTAAGCTGCATCATTCTGTAACTAAGATGCTACAGAAATTTCTACTGACACAAAACAGCTTTGTTCTGGTTACTGCTCATCTTTCCCAGAAAATCAAGTGTTTTGCACTCTAGAAGTTAAGTGCCCATTACAATTTTTAAGGACAGTGACTTGACATACAGAGCACTTTCTTCTACATTGAACAATGGTGACTTTAGGAGGAGAGAGCTCTCTGCCATGTCCAAACTATGTGATAAAGTCAACTTTGAGAAACCATGCAGAGTTCTTCAAAACGTACCTTAGCAGAAGAAACCTCTTGAGAGCAGTGAAGCATACATTAAAATACATTTATGAGACTAAAACCTGGTGCAGAGTGATTGAACTGTGGAGCTTCTTACCTCTGAGTATTTCAGGTGAATAGCATAGATAAACTTACTGAAAGGAATGGGAAGATGGAATTAAATGATGAGATTGAGAGGAAATATAAATATTGTTGTAGACTAGATCAAGTCAAGTGAAGTCGCTTTTATTGTTATTTCAACAATAACTGCTGGTACAATTCACAGTAAAAACAAAACAACGTTCCTCCAGGACCATGATGCTACATGAAACAACACAAAACTACACTAGACCACCTGAAAAAACACAAAACTACACTAAACTATGTGAAACAACACAAAATGACATTAGACTTCAGACCTACATGGGACTAAATAAAGTGCACAAAACAATACAATAATTAATAAACAAAACAATAGACACAGCAAAGGGCAAATTACAATATAATTATAAATTATGTAAATGTAAACAATATTTTAGCAGGAATTGAGAAAAAAAGTGAGCTAAAATTGCAAGGGGGAGGGAGAGAGACTAGACTCGACTCTGGGAGTTGAGGAGTTTGATGGCTTGGCGGAAGAAACTGTTACACAGTCTGGTTGTGTGAGCCCAAATGCTTCAGTATCTTTTGCCAGATGGCAGGAGGGAGAAGAGTTTGTATGAGGGGTGCGTGGGGTCCTTCACAATGCTGTTTAGCTTTGCGGGTGCAGCGTGTGATGCATTCTGGAAGGCTTTCTTTCTGTGGTAGTAATAAGTGAATTTTAACCAATCCCTGAACCGAAAAACTCTTCAAATTAATTTTCCATTTAGGATTTATTGTTCATATCTCTTGGAACTTAAGTTTTTTGTTACAAATTCAACATATAAAAGGCTTACTGCAACCATTCTATCCACTATGCACTAGAAAGCCAGGTATTAGTTTTATTTATTTGTTTTCACAAGCCATAAAGAAACAAACGGAGGTATTCTAAATATGTATTAACATTTAGAAGTTGGTATCATATTAGAACAAAGATATACAAATATAAGGGGGACTGCTGCACCAAGGTGATATACTGGCAGCCCAACATAAAATCTTTAAGATTATCAAAGGATATATGTGGAAAGGATGGTTTTCCTGGTGTGGGGTGATTAAGTTCCAAGAGATATGAACAATAAATCCTAAATGGAAAATTAATTTGAAGAGTTTTTCGGTTCAGGGATTGGTTAAAATTCACTTATTACTACCACAGAAAGAAAGCCTTCCAGCCCATCATGTTCGTGTCAGCTCCCAGCAAAGCAATTTCACCAATCCCATTTCTCCTTTTATTTTCGTGTAGCCCTGTAATTGATTTCCTTCCATGTTCATCAACTCCATCACAGTTCTTTTATTAGATTAATTCATATTAAATAGTTAAATTCAATAAGACTCCTATAAAGTTCTTCTGTAGTTTACTATATTAAATATATTGTCTTAATCCAAGGCTGTTACTGCCTGGCTGTACAGCAGTTATTCCTCAAGCAACAACACTGGAACATCATATAATTAAAAGTCTATTTTTAATTTTCAAACAATGATAGATCTTTAGAGCAAACCTACTTCAGAGACAAGGAGGCAGAAAACACTTCACTTCCCAGTGTCATGGCTCACTCTAATACTATTTGCAAAAGATGCATGAAGACTGAGATTTTCAATTACTCAGCTTTGTAATATAACAGAATGTTAAAGTCCACATTATAAGTTTCACCCTACTGGCGTCCAAGTTCTCTCAGCTGTCAGCATTTAGAACAGCACTTACTATCATTGCAGACAATTCTAACAAGCCTACCAGTGTAAAAAAAAAAGTGCCAAGACAAAAGTAAATCTAATAGAACCATAGAACATTGCAGCACAGAAACAGACCTTTTGGCCCTTCTTGGCTGTGCTGAACCATTTTTCTGCCTAGTCCCACTGACCTGCACCTGGACCATATCCCTCCATACACCTGTCCAAGTTTTCCTTTAATGTTAAAAGTGAGCCCACATTTACCACTTCACATGGCAGCTCATTCCACACTGCCACCACTCTCTGTGTGAAGAAGCTGCCCCCCAATGTTCCCTTTAAACTTTTCCCCCTTCACCCTTAACCCATGACCTCTGGTTTTTTTCTCCCCTAGCCTCAGTGGAAAAAGCCTGCTTGCATTCACTCTATCTATGCACATCATATTTTTATATACCTCTATCAAATCTCCCCTCATTCTTCTATGCTCCAGGGAATAAAGTCCTAACCTATTCAACCTTTCTCTGTAACTCAGTTTCTCAAGTCCCAGCAACATCCTTGTAAACCTCCTCTGCACTCTTTCAACTTTATTAATATCCTTCCTGTAATTTGGTACCAAAACTGCACACAGTACTCCAAATTCAGCCTCACCAATTCTTATACAACCTCACCATAACATTCCGACTCTTATACTCAATACTTTGATTTATAAAAGCCAATGTACCAAAAGCTCTCTTTATGACCCTATCTACCTGTGATGCCACTTTTAGGAAATTTTGTACCTGTTTTCCCAGATCCCTCTGTTCTACTGCACTCCTCAGTGCCCTATCATTTACCTTGTATGTTTTACCTTGGTTTGTCCTTCCAAAGTGCAATACCTCACACTTGTCTATATTAAACTCCATCTGCCATTTTTCAGCCCATTTTTCCAGCTGGTCCAAATCCCTCTGCAAGCTTTGAAAACCTTCCTCACTGTCCACTACACCTCCAATCTTTGTATCATCAGCAAATTTGCTGATCCAATTTACCACACTGTCATCCAGATCATTGATATAGATGACAAATAACAATGGACCCAGCACTGATTCCTGTGGTGCACCACTAGTCGCAGGCCTCCACTCAGAGAAGCAATCCTCCACTACCACTCTCTGGCTTCTCCCATTCAGCCAAAGTTTAATCCAATTTACTTCCTCACCATGTACACCCAGCGACTGAATCTTCCTAACTAACCTCCCATGCGGGACCTTGTCAAAGGCCTTACTGAAGTCCATGTAGACAACATCCACTGTCTTCCCTTCATCCACTTTCCTGGTAACCTCCTCAAAAAACTCTAATAGATTTGTTAAACATGACCTACCACGCACAAAGCTATGTTGACTCTCCCTAATAAGTCCCTGTCAATCCAAATACTTGTAGATGCTATCTCTTAGTACTCCTTCCAATAATTTACCTATTACCAACATCAAATTTACCAGCCTATAATTTCCCGGATTACTTCTAGAGCCTTTTTTAAACAACGGATCATGAGCTGTCCTCCAATCTTCTGGAACTTCACCCACCGACATTTTAAATATACCTGCCAGGGCCCCTGCAATTTCAACATTAGTCTCCTTCTAGGTCCGAGGGAATACCCTGTCAGGTCCTGGAGATCTATCTACTCTGATTTGCCTCAAGACAGCAAGCACCTCCTCCTCTTCAATCTGTATAGGTTCCATGACCTCACTACCTGTTTGCCTTACTTCCATTAACTCCATGCTACTTTCCTTAGTAAATACAAATGCAAAAAACCCATTTAAGATCTCCCCCATTTCTTTTGGTTCCATACATAGACCACTCGGTCTTCAAGAGGACCAATTTTATCCCTTACTATCCTTTTGCTCTTAATATACCTGTAGAAGCTTTTTGGATTATCCTTCACCTTGACTGCCAAAGGAACCTCATGTCTTCTTTCAGCCCTCCTGATTTCTTTCTTAAGTATTTGTTGCACTTTTTATACTCCTCAAGCACCTTATTTGCTCCATTTCCTATACATGTCATAATCTCTCTCTTCTTCTTTATCAGAGTTCCAATATCCCTCGAGAACCAAGGTTTCTTATTCTTATTCACTTTGCCTTTAATCCTGACAAGAACATACAAACTCTGCATTCTCAAAATTTCTCCTTTGAAGGCCTCCCACTTACCAATCACATCCTTGACAGTGAACAACCTATTCCAATCTATGGTTTTTAGATCCTTTCTCATTTCTTCAAATTTGGCCTTTTTCCAGTTTAGAACCTCAACCCGAGGACCAGAACTAGCTTTATCCATGATCAAGTTGAAACTAATGGTGTTATGATCACTGGAACCAAAGTGTTCCCCAACACACACTTCCATCACCTGTCCTAACCCATTTCCTAATAGGAGATCTAATATTGCATCCTCTCTAGTTGGTACCTCCATATAGTGATTTAGAAAACTTTCCTGAACACATTTTACAAACTCTAACCCATCTAGACTTTTAACAGTATGGGAGTCCCAATCAATACGTGGAAAATTAAAATCCCCTACTATTGCAACTTTATGTTTCCTGCACTTGTCTGCTATCTCTGCAGATTTGCTCCTCCAGTTCCCGCTGACTATTGGGTGGTCTATAATACAACCCCATTAATGTGGTCATACCTTTCCTGTTTCTCAGCTCCACCCATATAGCCTCGGTAGACAAGCCCTCTAATCTGTCCTGCCTGAGCACTGCTGTAACATTTTCCCTTACCAGCAATGCCACCCCTCCACCCTTCATCCCTCTGCCTCTATCACGTCTGAAACATCGGAACCCTGGAACATTAAACTGCCAGTCCTGCCCCTCCTGTGGCCAAGTTTCACTAATAGCTATAATGTCATAATTCCACATGTCAATCCACACCCTCAGCTCATCAGCCTTCCCCACAATACTCCTTGCACTGAAATAGACACACCTCAGAAGATTATTACCACCACACACAACCCTTTTATTTGTGACTTTGCATGAACTTTTAACATCATTTATTTTCACCTCCACTCCACTATCTGCTCTGGCAACTGAAGATTAGTTGTTAAGTTCCCAAGTGGATGCTAAATCACCCAAAAATGGGCACAATATTGTTAAACTCTATAACAGGCCAGCTTTAGACTTTACTGTTAACAAGTTGTGTTGATGATTTTTAAGCCAAGAACCCCAAAGGAGAATTCCATATTTATAAAGACATCCAATAGAAGCACTTAAGACAGTGCACTCAGGTTCAGGGAAAGATCCATGCAGATATAATGGAATAGATAAAATAGCCTTAAAGCACTAGGTATTTATATAATCACCTATCATTCGATAAAAGGCATTTGAGTGAAAATTAGTAAAATGTAAAACTGGCTATGAACTATTTTTTTTCTTTTTATTAAGTTTCCAATAAACAATATTAATACTAATACATAGAGATCAGGAGTACATTAATAACGGTTAACATGTAGAAACACATATTCCAAGTAACAAATGGAGTCTAACCTCCCAATCTCTTAGTAATTAGCCATGAAAAAGATAATTATAATTATAAAGAAAGAGAAAAAAAACAAACTAAAACAAACTAACCTAAAAAAAAAACAAAGATTGGGCTGCCATAATTCATCGGTTAAGATTATATTTTGT
This sequence comes from Hemitrygon akajei, assembly GCF_048418815.1. NCBI lineage: Eukaryota > Metazoa > Chordata > Chondrichthyes > Myliobatiformes > Dasyatidae > Hemitrygon > Hemitrygon akajei. Next base: position 94,768,106 of record NC_133130.1, on the reverse strand, counting down.
CATTTAACTCTGCTCCTCTATCCATAAAATAAATTACTGAGAAAAAGGATTCAGAAAGGGTCAACTTACATCATTTGAAAATATTGAATAAATGGCTTCCAACTTTCTTCAAATTTAACTGAGGGGTCCATAGTACTGCTCCTAATCTTTTCCAAATTTAAACATGCAATCGTTTGGGAAAACCATTAAAATGTGGTAGGTGGATTGGAATCTTTCCATTTAAATAAAATCAGTCTTCTGGCTATTAATGTCATGAAAGCAATTAAATGACAAGCTGATGAGGATAAATGACTAGAGTCTATCACTGGTCTATAGACTAGAGTCTATCAAAGATTGCAGTGATAGGATGAGGTTTTAAATCAACACACAGAACTGCTGAAATAATATCAAAAATATCTTTCCAATATTTTCTTAACAGAGGGCACGACCAGAACATGTGTCAAAGATGCTACTTCAGAATTACATCTATCACAAACAGGGTTTATATGACTAAAAACGTGCTAACTTATCCTTGGACATATGAGCCCTATGAACCACCTTAAATTGTATCAAAGCATGTCTGGCACACATTGATGAAGTATTAACTAGTTTAAGAATTTTCTTCCATTCCTCTGTAGATAAAGATATTTGAAGTTCTCTTTCCCACTCATTCTTAATTTTATCAGAAGTACCTAGACATATTTTCATAATCAAATCATAAATAATTGCTATTAAACTCTTCTGAAAGGGGTTTAAACCCAAATTTTTTTCTGTAACTTCAATTGGATGTGATATTGGAAAGGTAGGTAAAGTAGCATTTAGAAAGTTTCTAATCTGTAGATCTCTGAAAAAGTGTGATCTAGGCAAATAATATTTATTAGACAACTGTTCAAAAGACATAAAACAATCATCCATAAATAAATTATAAAAACATGTTATTCATTTTGTTTTTCCATAACAAAAAGGCTTGATCAATTCTAGATGGTTGGGGGAAAAAAGTTAGATATAATAGAGCTAGACAGGATAAATTTATTCAATCCAAAAAATTTACAAAATTGAAACCATATTCGTATTGTATGTTTAACTATTGGATTTATCATTTGTTTATTCAGTTTAGTAAATACAAAGGGAAGCACAGCTCCTAGAATAGAAGCCAATGAAAACCCCTGTACAGACTCCCACTCAAGATTCATCCATCGTGGAGATTGAGTTTCATCCAACTCATGTCCAAAATGTTAAATAACGAATATTAATTGCCCAGTAATAAAATCTAAGATTCGGCAGAGCCAAACCGCCTTCCTTTTTTGATTTCTGTAAATATTTCTTACTTAACCTGTGATTTCTATATTGCCATATACATGAAGAAATTTTAGAATGGATAGTATCAAAAAAAATTTAGGAATAAAAATTGATACTGCCTGCCTGAAATAGATACAGAAATCAGGAGACTTGCCATCAAGAGAGATGGGGGTTGGGTGGGTCTTAGATAGCTTCCTGGCTGCCTATTTGCCAGGTTTCTTGGCTTTGGGGGAGGGGGCGAGGTTTTTTGTTACTCTAGTTTTTTTATTTCATTTGGGCTGCCTTGAAACTACAAAAATGTCTCTATTGTTGTAACTTCCAGTTCCTCTTTAGACTTTTTTCCTCTTACTGGTTCATGAGTTTCCTATGCAACTTGGTTAACCCTTTACATACCATATGGTTTGCTTAAGGAGATTATTAATTTTGTTTCATGGAACACAAATGGTTTGAATCATCCAATTAAACGGAAGAAGATTTTTAAGGTTTTTCATAGATTAAATGCTCAGACTATACTTGCGCAGGAGACTCATGTGAGGAATTTTTTTAGGTTTTGGAAAGGACAACAGTTTCACTTTAATTCTTCGACCAAAGTAAAGGGTGTTTCCATTTTATAGACCCTTCGATCTAATTCGTACATTATGACATAATTTCAGATCCATATGGTAGATTTCTATTAATTACTGGTTTACTTTATAACCAAAAAGTAGCTTTGGCTAATGTTTATGCACCTAATACAGACTATCCTGAATTTTTTAGGCAGCTATTTATATCTTTTCCCAATCTAAATGAATATAGGTTAATAATGGGCAGAGATTTTAATTGTTGTTTGAACCCTATGTTGGATAGGTCTGCACCCAATCAGGTACCTCCAAATAAATCTGCAACTTTTATCAATTCCTTCTTAGTTGACATGGGAATTTTAGAAATTTGGAGGTTTCTACATCCCAATGATAAAGAATTCTCTTTTTTCCCATGTTTATCACAATTACTCCAGAATCGATTACTTTTTTTTACTGACTCTCATTTAGTTTCGTCCATCACTACTTGTGAGTATGATGCAATCGCCATTTCTGACCATGCACCTCTGAAATTATCAATTAAATTTAGTGATGTAACTTCTAGTACTAGACAATAGCGGTTCAACTCTATTTTGCTTCAGGATTTAAATTTTGTTAATTTTATTAAAGAACAGATTGCATTTTTCTTTTCATCTAATTCAAACGAAGAAATTTCAGTTGGATATTATGGGATACCTTTAAAGCATATATCCGTGGACAAATTATTTCATTTTCCACTGGATTGAAAAAACAAATTATGAGATACGTGCATTGGCTGATAAGATTAAAGATATTGATAAAAAATATTCTATTGCTCCCAATTTGGAGCTTTATAAAGAGAGAGCTGAACTTCAGATGCAACATAGTTTGTTATTAACATCGCCGATTGAAAACCAATTACTTAAATCAATTCTATATACATGGTGATAAATTGAATAAATTGTTGGCTAATCAATTGAAAGCTGCTTTGGCAAAACATCAGATTAATAAAGTTTGTAGACGGGATGGTGTCTTGACAGTTAATCATGACGAAATTAACAAATCTTTTCAAGAATTTTATACTAATTTATATCAATCAGAATTTCCTGATGATACTACTATAATGAATGAATTTTTAAAGGAATTAAATTTTCCAGAATTACCAGCTGAGGAACGTTTAGTATTAGATGCACCCATTACTGAAGAGGAAATAAAGAAGGCAATTTTTTCAATAAACTCAGGTAAAGCACCCGGTCCAGATGGTTATATAGCTGAATTTAAAGACCTTTTCAGATTCACTCTCTCCCTGGTTATGTAAAGTTTTTAAAGATGCTTTACCACAAATTACCACAATCCTTTTATGAAGCATCAATTTCCTTAATTCCTAAAAAAGATAAAGATCCCACTAAATGTACATCATGTAGGCCTATATTTTTGTGGAATGTGGATTCTAAAATCTTTTCCAAAATATTAGCAATTAGATTAGAGAAGGTATTGCCTCAGATTATTTCTGAGGATCAGACAGGATTTATTAAAACTCTTTATTCACATTTTAATGTTAGGAGGTTAATGAACATTGTATACACTACTTCATCTAATACTCCAGAATGTGTTACTTCGCTTGACGCTGAGAAGGCGTTTGATAGACTTAAATGGGAATATTTATTTAATATACTTGAGAAATTTAATTTCAGTTCAAAATTTATATCTTGGGTTAAACTGTTATACACCCTTGGCTGCCGTATTTACCAATAATCAGAGATCCCTTTTTTTTAGGCTTTTGAGGTACTAGGCAGGGCTGTCCTTTAAGTTTTTTATTACTTGATATTGCCCTAGAGCCCTTGGCAATTGCTATTCGTGATTCACCTAATATATTTGGTATTATTCATGGGAACGGGACGCATAAAATATCATTATATGCAGATGATCTGTTATTATATATTTCTAACCCAGAGAAATCCATTCCTGCAGTAATAACTCTACTTGCCCAGTTTAGTAGTTTTTCTGGGTATAAATTGAATCTTGATAAGAGTGTGCTTTTGCCATTAAATATGCAAATCCCTATTTATAGACAATCACCATTTAGATTGGCTACTGATTATTTTACTTATTTGGGGGTTAAAATTACTAAGAAGTATAAGGATATATTTAAAGTTAATTTTTTACCTTTAATTGATCATGTTAAACAACTGTTTACTAAATGGTCCCCACTGTCTTTATCTTTGATTGGTAGAATTAATGCTATTAAGATGTTTATTTTACCTAAATTTCTGTGGCTATGAACTACTAATTGCATTTTAGTCCTAACACTTTGCTGGAAAGAGGTAATCATGTTTTAACAAAGTGATTTACAATTAGTTAGAATGGATTTGAAGTACTACTTTTAGGTCTGAGCAATACAGCTTTCCCCCACTGGAAGAAGCACTTAAAATTTATATGAATGATACTGAGCTAAAGGAGTGGTTATATAGCTGAATTTTTAAAGATCTTTTCAGATTTACTCTCCCCCTGGTTATGTAAAGTTTTTAAAGATGATTTAGTAGTAGGTAAATTACTATAATCCTTTTATGAAGCATCAATTTCCTTAATTCCTAAAAAAGATAAATATACCTTTACATGGTACAAAAGTAAAAGCTCAAATGGCCTTGAATATGGAGGATTAAGAGGTCAGCTAGTTTATACGTTTAAGGTTATTAAAGGAGTTGATAGTATACATACAGGAATACTATTTTGCTGCGGTGAGACTCATTAACAAAGTTAAGCTAATCTATTTAGTGATGTAATCAGAAAGTGCATCTTCAAACAACTGAGGGACAGAAATCCACTTTGCTAAAAAGTTGCTAAAGGCTGCTTCGATTAAAATAAAACAAATCACTGTTTTTAATGTTCCACCTCCTCAAAAGATCCATTTTAGCATGTATTAGATAAAATTGGCACTCAAACATTCCTTTATCTTACCGTTCTCTTCCATGCTGGGCTCCGTCTCATCTTGCAGGTCTTCGGCTGCCCAACGGTTGGAACCGGTTCTTACTTCACTATCAATGTTTCTTTCTGTCTTCGCTTTCCCCTTATTCCACCGCCAGGCAACAACACAAATGCAAATCACTGCAATAATGACAGGAGTCAGGGGAGAAAAGAGAGACATTGTGCACAACTTACTACCAGGATCTCAACAAATCACTGAACTTTGCCCAACTCTGTCGCAACACCCTTTAAGCAGGTACTGATAACAAAGCGTACTTTCAACCAATCAGAAACTAGTTTATGCAATCAATCAGCCAGAATCTCTTAAAGGGCCATAATACATGAAAAGTATTTTATAAAGTTAGATGTACCGTTCAAGTTAACATTCATCTGTTATTTTCTAGGTACTTTTGGCCACAAAAAATATGATATTTCCTGTTCATCTGTTTGGAACTCCCAAAGAGGTCTGACATCCAATTCCGAAGCATTTGCAATGTGATGCGGACATCATGTGCAAGCGTTAAAGGATGTTAGGATGAAGCAGAATGTAGTTAGGGGGTATACAGTTACAGTAACCATTGATTTAATAAATACAAGCAAGAACTAGTCTTCAAACTACTTGTCATTTACATGCTGTAACTGGTTTCAAAGTTACAAAAACAGCTGCATAAACAAATACCATTTTCTTTGTGAAGGAAGCAGGCTACCTGCCCACTGGCCACTTAAGAGATATGCTTTGGAAACTGACAGGACAATCATGTAGAAAAGCAAATGAGGCATTCTCATATCCCTCGACCCAAGGTAATGACAACAGGGTGAGGTTACTGGATTCGTGTTGAAACACCAGCACTGAGAGGGAACTATGACATCTATTGTTTCTAAGCACCATTGAAACTAGGCATTAGACATTGTGAAATTTACACCACTGTGAAAGGGATAAATGAGACCCTGTGTCTCCAATCCCAGAATGTGATCAAAGGAGCTCCTCGATTGCCTACTTATCCACTTAGCACATCAAACATGGCCATAACCATATTTACTGTATCAACAATATTTGGGGGTGCTTGTGTATCCACAGAGACATTCTTCATAATCATGTAGAAAAAGCATGTTGTGAGTGTATGGTGATGTCTTCATAAAGTTTTAGAATATTGACATTAACTTTTTCTCTAAACACAGATGTTTACAGATCTGATCACTTAATTGTGTTCCCACTGTAAATGTATAATACTATGGAATAATTTGTTCATTTGCAATGTATTATAACTACTGAACAAACCATTGTCTTTGCACCTAAAAGTAGAAAAACTCGATGTATTTTGAGTTTGAGACTATTCCACCTAGTCTCCCCTTTGTATTTACTTGTGCTGTTATATCTGCAGTTCCAAACTCCTTGAGGCATTTTTAAATTCACAGTTTTTCTTTGTGTTAACCCAGAACATCAGACACAATAGGGAGCATATGACTAGTTTCCACAAATATTTAACTGCCTTTGTATCCATAAGATATGACAGATCTTCACACATGCTCCAAGTTACTTAAAGGAGGCAATGAGTTGCTTCTACCCATTTAAGGCCAAAATCTGACTCACCGATTTATCTTTCCTTGGAGGGAGACTACAGTAAAGATTGAAATTGGGTACCTAAATCCAAAGTGCAGACAAGAAGACCCTCATGACTTCCAATTATCTAACTATCTGCTTACTGTATTGCTGTATGATCAACTCACGAGTATGTTATTTCTGTGCTTACACTTAGATGAACCATGTTGTCCATAATTTTAAGATCAAGAAATTTTAGTTCTCTGCGTTCTCTTTGGTTACTTCTTCTCACTACCACTAAATAATTAGTGTCTTTCTTCAGCAGTATTAGGTAATGAAGTCAACTTAGACACATCAAGTCAGTGACAGCGTAATCAAATTCAGACAAGGTAATGCTCTGGAGGTGGTAATGTCTCACATAATTGTTGGTGAGCTTGACACTGGCCTGAAAAGCATAGCAATAGCTTATGTAAGCTTTATGTCTTATTTAATCCACTATTAGGCATTATTTTGCTGTACTTTCAGCAGTCTTTATAAAAAAATGAAGGATTATCTTCTGCAGTTAGCATGAACATACATGGAGTGAGGGAATAAAAAGTGAACAGCTCAAGCATTTTTTTCATACATTGGTCACTTGACAAGAAGAAATATTAAAACCCCCTCCCACAATGGCTAGAGATAATAAAAGCTCTCACTGGCCATTGGAGTAGTACCAAATGATTGCAGTGCGGCAAATACTATTCCTTTGTTCAAGAAAAGGAGTAAAGGAGCTAATACAGGGAATTAGAGACTAGTGAGTTTTCCTTTTCGACTGTTTCAGAGAATCCTGGCTGTGTGGATAAAGAATTGGTTTGCCCACAGAAGGCAGAGATTGGTAGTGGATGGAGAGTTTTCTGCCTGGAGGTCAGTGACCAATGGTGTTCCATGCGGATCTGTTTTGGGACTTATGCTTTTTGTGATCTTTATAAATGACATGGATGAGGAAGTGGAAAGGTAGGTTAGTAAGTTTGAAGATGACACAAAGGTTGGTGAAATTGTGGATAGTGTATAGGGGTGTTGTAGGTTGTAACAGGAAATTGACATCATGCAGAGCTGGGCTGAAAAGTGGAAGATAGAGTTCAATCCAGAAAAGTGTGAAGTAATTCATTCTGAAAGGTCAAATTTTAAGACAGAATACAGGATTAATAGTGGGGTTCTTAGCAGTGTGGAGGAATAATTTATTCTTTTAAAGATACATTGCAGAACAGGACCTTCTAGTCCAATGAGCCACACTGCCGTGCAACCCATCTATTTAACCCTAGCTTAATCATAGGGCAATTTACAAAGATCAATTAACATACTAACTGGTATGTCTTTGGAATGTGGGAGGAAACTGGAGCACCCAGAGGAAACCTCCCTGTTCATCAGGAGGAACGTAGAAACTCCTTACAGTGTTGGGATTGATCTCTGAACTGTGACACCCTGAGCTGTAATAGTGTCGCACTAACCACTTTGTTACCATGGCGTCCATCTTGGGGTCCACGTCGATAGAGCCCTCAAATGTGTTGCACAAGTTGATTTATAGAATTGTTGAGGGCATATGGTGGTTTGGCCTAGAAGAACAATAGACTCTCCGCTGACTTTATTTACATATCGGGAAAAACAGCCAATTTAATCAAAGATCCCTCCTCCCTAGTCATTCCCTTGTTTTACCCCTTCCTTTGAGCAAAACATACCAAACCTTGAAAATGTGCTCAATTAAGCTCAAGGACAGTTTCTATCTGCTGTATTAAGAGTCATGAGAAGACCTCTTGCACAGTAAATGTAAACCTTTGATCTCTCAATCTACCTCAGCATGGCCCTTGCACTTGTGTACCTGCACTGCACTTCCCTGTGGTGCTAAATGTATCAGATCCCCTATGCTATCATATTTCTGAATGGATATCAACACTACCTCACTACTTTTTTGATACTACTTATTTAATAATTTTATTGTACTGCTGCTGCAAATACATCAAATTTCACAACATATGCTGGTGATATTAAACCTGATTCTGAACATTATATTCTGCATTCTGATATTGCATTTCTGCTTGTGCTACCTTAATGTACTTATGTTTTGGAAAGATTTCTATGGATAGCATGCAAAACAAAGTTTTTTTTACTGTATCTCAGTACATGTAATGATAATAAAACATTTACCCATTCAAGGTTTTTTTAAACAGAGTGATGGGTGACTGGATTGTGCTGCCAGGGTTACTGGTGGAGACAGATATGATAATTGCTTTTCAAAGGCTCTTAGGCACATGAAAAAAGCACAGAATGGAAGGATATGGACCATGTGACATTAGCTTAATTAGTTCAGCAGAACATCATGGGCCAAAGAGCCTTTTCCTGTGCTCTACTGTTCTATGTTTATGTTTTAAAAATCTTAAAACTGGAGAACTGCAGATACTGGAAATCTGAAATAAAACAGAGAATGCTGGAGATACTCAGCAGGCTAGAGAGCAATGTAACAGAGAAAGACTGAAACAACACACACAAAATGCTGATGGAACACAGCAGGCCAGGCAGCATCTATAAGGAGAAGCACCCGAAACGTCGACAGTGCTTCTCCTTATAGATGCTGCCTGGCCTGCTGTGTTGCACCAGCATTTTGTGTGTGTTGTTTGAATTTCCAGCATCTGCAGATTTCCTCGTGTTTGCAGAGAAAGACTGAGCTGGGTAGGACTGACACAAACAGGTTAACGGCTGATTATCTGAAAACATTGGAATAACTGAGACCTGAGAGTTGCAGTATAAAATAAAAATGAGGTGCCAATTCTCAAGGTGGGTTTTGTTAGAAAAGAGGCGGCTAAATTCACAGAGGTTAGATTTGGTCTGGGGCAGAGAACTAGGTGATACATAACTGATAATTTTGGGTTACTTTCGTAGACCGAATGGAGGTGTTCTGCAAAGCAGCCACCCAATCTGTATTTGGTCCTCCAATAACAGGAGACCACATCCCCTGAGACCAGTCTTTCTCCCAGGTTGGGATCAAGAGTTAGAGAGCATAGGTGTAAGGATGAGATGGGAAAGGTTTAACAGAAACTTGAGGGGCAACTTTATTACATAAAGTGTGATGTCCATGCAGAATGAGCTGCCAGAGGAAGTGGTTGAGAAAAGTATAACATGTATATGGATTGGAAAGGTTTAGAAGGTTATGGGCCAAACACTGGCAAATGGGACTAGCTTGGATGCGGCATCTTGGGTGGTATGAACCAAATGGGCTGTAGGGACCATTCCTGTGCTGTACAACTCTGAATCTATGACTCTAAATGAAGGCCGCTCAAACACTGGACTGAACATGCATAGTGAAGATGAGCTGTTCAGCATTAAGGGAACTGGAAACTGTCAAAGTGATAGAGGGCATCAGAGGCATCAAGGATGTAAGTGAGAATGAAATAGACAAAAGGGAGAAAATATAGAAAATACACAAAAAAAGTTATGAGCTAACCAAGATGTGCTTATGGATCTTGGGAAGGAAGCAGAAGAGAGATATACAGAGTTGTGCATGATGAAGAGGAATGAAAGAGCTTGTATTTTAAATTAATATATATTTACAGCTTACAATTTTGGATAAACATACAATTAAAACTTAGTTCTGAAATCCAATGCAATGGGCTTTTCAGAAAATAACACCATTATTTTCAAAGAACATAAAGTTTATTTACCACCAAGCAGTACAATAATCTCTATAACTTTCCTGCTGTATAGTATGTCCATTACTCTAGCAGGAAGCAAAGCTATTCTGCTGTCAGAATGTTGGCAAATAGTGGTCACATGTTGAGCATTGTGAGAGTGCAGTGATGTGGTGAGCAATGGGTTTACCAATGCACACAGCATTCAGAAGATCAGCAGTACATGATGGGTGAGACAATAGTAATGATAATCATTGTTGGTTGGTGGATTCAATATTTTGATTGTTGTTACACAGAGCTTTCATATTATTTTCTACTTATAACATAGGAGTCCATTTGTGCTTTAAGTGCACCCTTCTGTTCTTTCCATAGCCCTGTAATTCTTCCCTCCCTGCTTCTAACTCCGGTCTTTTTCCCCACCCTCCATGGCATTTCCCCATTGACTCTTACCAATTTTAATTGATGCACCACAGAAACCATTCTGTCTGCATAAATGGCTTGGTATGGCAAATGCTCTGCACATGACCGCAAGAATCTGCAGAGAGTTGGGGACACAGCTCAGCACAACAAAAGAACTAGCCTCCTCTTTATGGACTCTGTTTATACTTGTCACTGCCCTGGTAAAGCAGCTAGCATAATCAAAGACCTCCCCACCCACTCTGGATAGTCTCTCTTCTCCCCTTTCCCTTTGGGCAGAAGGTACAAAAGCCTGAAAGCACGTACCACCAGGCTCAAGACCCATTTCTATTCACTGCTACCAGACTCTTGAAAGGACGACTTAGGTGATAAGATGGACTCTTGGCCTTACAAACTACAGTACCTCATTATAATCTTGCACATAATCATTTACCTGCACTGTTTCAGTAGATTTTACATTTTATTCTGCATTATTATTGTTTAACCGTATTCTACCTCAATGCACTACATAATGCACAGCCAAAGGTTATCGCACATATTGGTACCAACGGCATAGGTAGGAAAAGGAAGGAGGTCTTGAAAACAGACTACATGGAGTTAGGAAGGAAGTTGAGAAGCAGGACCTCAAAGGTAGTAATCTCGGGATTACTGCCTGTGCCACACGAGTGAGTATAGGAATAGAGTGAGGTGAAGGATAAATGCATGGCTGAGGGATTGGAGCAGGGGCAGGGATTCAACTTTCTGGATCATTGGGACCTCTTTTCGGGCAGGCGTGACCTGTACAAAAAGGATGGGTTGCACTTGAATCCGAGGGGGAGAAATATCCTGGCATGAAGGTTTGCTAAGGCTATTGGGGAGAGTTTAAACTAGAATTGCTGGGGGTTGAGAACTGAACTGAAGAGACTGGGGAAGAGGAGGTTGGCTCACAAAGAGAAAGTTTGTAGGCAGTGTGAGAGGGAAGATAGGCAGGTGATAGAAAAGGGAAGCACTCAGACTGATGGTTTGAGATGGGTCTACTTTAATGGAAGAAGCATCATGAACAAAGCAGATGAGCTTAGAGTGTGGATCAGTACTTGGAACTATGATGTTGTGGCCATTAGAGTCTTGAATGGCTCAGAGGCAGGAATGGCTACTTAGAGTGCAAGGCTTTAGATGTTTCAGAAAGGACAGGGAGAGAGGCAAAAGGGGTGGGTGTGTGGTATTGCTGATCAGAGATAGTGTCATGGCTGCAGAAAAATAAGTCATGGAGGGATTGTCTACTGAGTCTCTGTGGGTGGAAGTTAGAAACAGGAAGGGGTCAAGAGCTCTACTGGTTGTTTTTTATAGACCATCCAGTAGTAACAGGGACATCGAGGAGCAGATAGGGAGACAGATTCTGGAATGGCGCAGTAATTACAGGGTTGTCATAAAGGGGGATTTTAATTTCCCCATTATTGATTGGCATCTCCCTGGAGCAAGGGGTTAAGATGGGGTGGAGTTTGTTAGGTATGTTCAAGAAGGCTTCCTGACACAGTATGTAGATAAGCCTACAAGAGGCTGTACTTGATCTGGTATTGGGAAATGAACCTGGTCAGGTATCAGGTCTCTCACTGAGTGAGCATTTTGGAGATAGTGATCATAATTCTATCTCCTTTACCATAGCATTGGAGAGGGATCGAACAGACAAGTTAGGAAAACATTTAATTGGAGTAAAGAGAAATTTGAAGCTATCAGGCAAGAACTTGGAAGCATAAATTGGGAACAGATGTTCTCAGGGAAATGTAACTGTATAGAACAAAAGGAAAATAATTGACTCTAGGCAAACAGGGCCGCTAACTAAAATTCTCAAACTAAAATCTAACACTGTCATTTCAGCTCAGAAGCAGTAACTTAATACTCAATTAATACTGCTCCTTTACAGCATCAATCTAAATTGTAATACTCTTTCCCAGAATGTGGACTAAGGTAAGCAGGGAGCACTGCCATCGCTATGCTTCAATGAAAATTCGACAAGACTGAAATGAAAGGAGGGGAGCTAAATACAACTACAATAAAACACTGATATGCTGGAATGGGCATTCTCACAAATGTGTTTGTCGACTGCTTTCTGCTGCATACCTGTGAGAGTGAATTGAATTGAATTTATTACTTACATCCTTCATATTCTTCCCAGCACTGAAAAGGACAGTGCGAGAGGGTACAGGTTTAAGGTGCTGGGGAGTAGGTACAGAGATGTCAGGGGTAAGTTTTTTACTCAGAGATTGGTGGGTGTGTGGAATGGGCTGCCAGCGACGGTGGCGGAGGTGGATACCATAGGGTCTTTTAAGAGACTCCTGAAGAGATACATGGAGCTTAAAAAACTAGTGGGCTACGGGTAACCCTAGGTAATTTCTAAGGTAAGGGCACGTTCGGCCCAGCTTTGTGGGCCAAAGGGCTTGTATTGTAATGCAGGTTTTCTATTGTTACGACTGTGCCGCAACTCTGAGGGGCCAAAGGGTACAAAGTCGCCCCCTCCTTTTTGAGAATCACAAGATCACTATTAATTCGGGTCTGGGACCCAGGAAATGAGAGAGAGAGACGCAGAATCCACAAGGTTTGGAATGCGTCCTGGCCTCAGCGAAACAAAGCCACTGATAACGGCCATTGTCTCTTGGAGACGGAATTGTGTATTGAGTACTGTACCATTCATTGAAGTCCCTCAGGGGACGACCAGAGTGGGCTGGTTGAGGGATTGCATCATCCCAACCTGATTGACATCTGAGACCCCGTGAGTAAGGATAAAAGAGGGTCTGGGGAACAACCCCTTTAGACGCACCAGGAGAAACGCTAGAAATCCCGTGACAGCGTTTAATAGCGACAGCCGGTGGGGGGCTCGTGTGCATCCTTCCCTTGCCTGGGATTGGCGGGCTCACCACGGAAGAACGGCTTAGCTAAAGAAGAGGCCACAAGTGAACGACCACACCAACGAGACTCCGACGGATCGAAATCATAAAAGGAAAGCCGTCAAGTTTTTCTCCCAAAACTCTCTCTCTCTCTCTCCAACCATTGCAACCCAGCGGTCCCCAAAGGCTGCAGCCTGCATGAACTGAGTGAACTTTATATTTCCATCGGACAATACATTATCCCCTAGACAACGATAGAGCTATTTCTTATTGATTATTATACCCGCACTTTTAGATTTAGTATTGACGACGTATATTATCTGTATATTTGCTTTGATATTATTTTTGTGTATTTTTACTAATAAATACTGTTAAAAATCGTATCATCAGACTTCAACGGACCACTCTATCTTTGCTGGTAAGTGACCCAGTTACGGGGTTCGTAACACTATGTTTCTATGTTCAGGGGATATTTGTGTGGCGTTCTGCACAGGTACATTCCACTGAGACAGGGAAAGAGGATGGTAGGGTACAGGAACCGTGGTGTACAAAGGCAGTTGAAAATCTAGTCAAGAAAAAAAGAAAAGCTTACAAAAGGTTCAAAAACTAGGTAATGTTAGAGATCTAGAAAATTATACCAGGAACCAGGCTACCAGGAATGAACTTAAAAATGAAATTAGGAGAGCCAGAAGAGGCCATGAGAAGGCCTTTGCAAGCAGGATTAAGGAAAACCCCAAAGCATTTTACAAGTATGTGAAGAACAAGAGGATACGACATGAGAGAATAGGACCAATCAAGTGTAAGTGTATATGGAACCAGAGGAGGTAGCAGAGGTACTTCATGAATACTTTGCTTCACTATTTACTACGGAAAAGGATCTTGGCAATTGTAGGAATGAGGTTCTAGAGGATTGGAGGGTTGCCGATGTGGTTCCATTATTCAAGAAAGGGAGTAGAGATAGCCCCGGAAATTATAGACCAGAGAGTCTTACTTCAGTGGTTGGTAAACTGATGAATAAAATCCTGAGAGGCAGGATTTATGAACATTTGGAGAGGCATAATAAGATTGGGAATAGTCAGCTTGGCTTCGTCAAAGGCAGGTCATGCCTTATGAGCCTGACTGAATTTTTTGAGGATGTGACTAAACACATTGATGAAGGTAGGGCAGTAGATGTAATGTATATGGATTTCAACAATGCATTTGATAAGGAACCCATGCAAGGCTTATTGAGAAAGTAAGGAGGCATGGGATCCAGACTTAGCTTTCTGGCTTGTCCACAGAAGGCAAAGAGTGGTTGTAGATGGGTCATATTCTGCATGGAGGTTGGTGACCAGTTGTTTGCTTCAGGAATTTGTTCTGGGACCCTTTCTCTTTGTGATTTTTATTAATCACCTGGGTGAGGAAGTGGAGGGATGAGTTAGTAAATTTGCTGATGACACAAAGGTTGGGGGTGTTGTGTATAGTGTGGAGGACCTGTCAGAGGTTACAGCGGGACATTGATAGGATACAAAACTGGGCTGAGAAGTGGTAGATGGAGTTCAACCCAGATAAGTGTGAGGTGGTTCAATATGGTAGGTCAAATATGATGGCAGAATATAGTATTAATGGTAAGACTCTTGGCAGTGTGGAGGATTAGAGGGATCTTGGGGTCCGAGTCTATAGTACACCCAAAGCTGCTGCACAGGTTGACTGTGTGGTTAAGAAGGCATACAATACATTGGCCTTCATCAACCTTGTGATTGAGTTCAAGAGCCAAAAGGTAATGTTGCAGCTATATAGGACCCTGGTCAGACCCCACTTGGAGTGCTGTGCTCAGTTCTGTCCACCTCAGTACAGGAAGGATGTGGAAACTATAAAAAGTGTGCAGAGTAAATTTACAAGGATGTTGCCTGGATTGGCAAGTATGCCTTATGAGAATAGGTTGAGTGAACTTGGCATTTTCTCCTTGGAGTGACGTAGGATGAGAGGTGACCTGATAGAGGTGTATAAGATGATGAGAGGCATTGATCGTCTGGATAGTCAGAGACTTTTTCCCAGGGCTGAAATGGCTAAAACAAGAGGACACAGTTTTAAGGTGCTTGGAAGTAGGTACAGAGATGTCAGGGGTAAGTTATTTATGCAGAGTGGTGAGTGTGTGCAATGGGCTGCCGGCGACTGTGGTGGATGCAGATACAATAGAGTCTTTTAAGAGGCTCCTGGATAGGTAGATGGAGCTTAGAAAAATAGAGGGCTATGGGCAACTCAAGGTAACTTCTAAAGTAAGTACATGCTCCAAACAGCATTGTGGGCCAAAGGGCCTGTATTGTGCTGTAGGTTTCCTATGTTTCTAATGTAATGATTTGATCTGTATAAACAGTGTGCAAGCCAAGAATTTCCACTCCTTCTTGGTAATATGCCATTAATAAACCAGAAAAACCTCCCTTTTGTTCTGTTCTAATCAATCTCCAACCACACACCCAGCAACTCTTCTCTTTGTTACAAAATCATAAGTCTAGATAGGGTGAATCCGAGAAGGCATTTTCCCTTCAGGTAGCATGGTCATAGATTTAGGGTGAAAGGTGAAATATTCAAGGGGAAACTTTTTCATTCAGAGGGTAGAATAAGCTACCAGCAGAAGTGGTGGATGTGGGTTCAAACTGCAACATTTAAGAGAAGTTTGATGAATAAGACAGATTTGGAGGGATATGGTCTGGGTGCAGGTAGATAGAACTAGGCAAAAGATTGTGTTGGCATGGTCTGGATGGGCCAAAGGGCCTATTACTGAACTATTGTGCTCGATGACTCTCTATTACCATATCTTCCTTCTTCTATTTCTTGTTTCCCTATCCTTATCCTATTGTTTTTATCTCCCTTCACCTCTACTTAGTTTCAGAAATCCCCTACTCTAGCCCACTCATATGTCATTTTATTATATACTCAGGTCATAGTAGGAGTCCATTCATCCCATCTAGTCTAGGATGGCTCAATCCAATCAAAAATAAACCCAACACTTTTCTGTAACTCAGACTCTCACATATGCCCTGTGACACAAGAGATTCTGTAGCTGCTCATGTTAGCAGCATCTGTTCCAGGGCTCCCAAGATGCCTTCACCTTTTTTTCAGAAAATGGGGTTTCCCTTTCAATGCAGCTCTCACCCACATCTGCTCATCTCCTGCACGTCATTCCACCCACTGCTCTTCCACCTGGCTCTTATCCCTGCAAACATGCTAAGTGTAACAGCTTCCCACACTGACATGTCTGTCCACAGCCTTCTCTACTGCCTGGTTGAGGTCAGATGCCGTGTGGAGGAGCAACGTCTTATTGTCTTGGTAGCCTCCATTCTGTCGGCATCAACACCAATTTATCCAACTTCTCGTAACCTCTCCTATTTCCTTATCTTCCGCCACCCCTCCCTTTGTTTTCACTCATTCCTGTGCCTTACCACCTTCTCTTCCTCATCCTCACAACCTGCCCATCATCTCATTTTGGTTCTCCACCTCCTTCCCCTTTGTTCCATGGTCTACCATCCTCTTCTACTAGATTTCTTCTTGTTTTGCCCTTTGCCACCTACCACCTCCCAACTTTTCATAGCATACCCTTTCATTCCCCCCTCCCACCCATCTGACCTACTCACCTCACCTGGACTCACCACTCAACTGCCAATTTGTGTTCCTCCCCCTCCTTTACCTTTAATTCTGCCTTCTTCCTTTCCAGTCCTGTTGAAGGGTCTTGGCCTGAAATACCAATTGTTCACTTTCCTCCATTGATGTTGCCTGACCTGCTGAGTTCCTCCAGCATTTTGTGTGTGTGTTGCCCACTAATACTCCCGATTACACCACTAGTCACCTGCGATAGAGGAAACTTACACAACTAATAACTCACTAGCTAAAGCATCTTGCAGGTGTGGGAGGAAACCAGAGCATCCAGGGTAAGCCTGCAGTCACAGACAGAGTACTGTAGATGGAATCAAACTCATGGAGCACTGTGATAACTGCATTACTCACTGCGCATCACCCTTTGAATCTGCCTCTTTCTCCATTAACCACCACACCACATTCTGGTCCTACCGTTTCAATCATTCAACTCTCCCTTATTGGAAAATTGTTTGTGAAGGTGGTGGAAGGATGAACACTTGACTGCCAAGGGATAGCAGGCTTACCACATGTGGTGTTAAATGGGATTAGTATTTGATTGTTGACATAAACACTATGGTTTTTTCAAGTTGTATGGCTCTGTGACACTTTCTCTGGACTCCCATCTGTTCATTCTCTCTTTACCCCATCCTTCAATCTTTGATCCTGAATTACTGCTATATTGCTTTCTCATTCTGTCACAGGCCCTCCCACTATTTCCACTCCTTCCTCGTCAGAATCCTCCCTCATTCCACTTTCCATCTTTGATCCTTCCAGAATTGCTGATAACTCCATCTCTCTTATACGCCCAACCTCTGTTTCTCAATGCCACCCTCCCCCACTCAGTCTGATCCTCTTCCTTCTATCTACTCACCTGGTCCTACCCCTGAGTTCTTTAATCCTCCTTCTATTCAGGATCACTGCTATCTCCTTCTCTCTTGCTAACATACTCCCTCCACCCCTCACTTCTCTATTGGATCACTCTCTCCCCTACACTATCCTTCCCCCTGCTGAATCTCTCTCCTCCCTTCTCTATTCTTCCACCTGCTCTCTCTCTCTCTCCTCCCTGCACTATCCTTTAACTACTATAACTCCCCCCTTTCTATTACACTCTCTCCATCTCCTCCCTCCCACCGCTCCGTCCTTGCATCTGCTCACTCTCTCCTCTTTACCCCATCATCTTCTGATCCCACCCTCTTTCCAGGATCACTGCCACCTCCCTTTCTTTCTCACTCCCAATCATTACTCGCAGTCCCAGGGGAGCGAGGAGCGTCTGTGTTCGCCGCCGAGACCTGTCTCTCCGCACCCTCGGAGCTCGACAGTCGGCGGACTATGAGCCACTGAGACTGCTCCCGTACCCTGCTCCACCATGCTCGGAGCAGCGGTGCTGGTCTGCCGGATCCTGGCACTCGGCGTATGGCTGCGGAGCGCGGCGGCGGGACCGAAAGCGCTGCTACTGGATGAGTTCCGTCAGCAGCTGCACGAAACCTGGCAACCTGAAGCCTCGGGAACCTGCGACGCGGCCTTCGCGCTGATGCAGGACTACATCATCCGCACTCGGGACTCGCTGTCGGCCGGCGCCGCCTTCTTACGCGCTCCAGCCGGGGTCAGCAGCCCCGAGCAGTGCCTGCGGGCCTGCTGCAGCCTGCCCGGCTGTACGGCGGCGGTGGTCGAGCGAGCTTCTCCCGGTGGCGGCGTCGTCGTCGTCCCCACCTGGGAGCGGGAGCTAAAGGCTAGACCCCGAGGCTCGGCCAATCTCAGCTGCTACCTCTTCAACTGCACCTACCGGGGCCGCGACGTCTGCCGCTTCACCCCGCACCGCGGCTACAGCAGCTTCTCGCGACCGCTCAACGACAGCCGGCGCTCGGAGCCGCATCGCCATGGCAACCGTAAGGGCCCGTGCGCCGCCGCCGTTACCGCGGGCACAGCCTGACACCGAACCGGTGTGGCGGGGCAGCGGTGTTCAAACCTGGGCTAGTGAGGTCAGCACAGGGAGGGAGCAAGGGGGCTTTAGTCTGGAGCTTTTAGCCCTTGGCAACGGCCTTGTGATGGTGGGGTCGGTTGGATAAGGTGCACGTCTAAATGGCAGGGCTCTTTAAAGTGACATAGAACAAAGTGATGCTGGGGCACAGTAATAATCTGGCCATTCGAAACTTCTTTCCATCTGCTCGCTCTCCATCCGGTTCCATCTTAACTGGTCTCTACGCCCTTCACGCCCCTTCCTAGAAACTCTGATCATGAGGAACGCTGGTAATGATGTGGACAAGTTGGGCTGATTTTGGAGAAGGATTGCAGAGTTATGGGGCAAGGTCTGTAGAGGTTTTGTAAACACAATGGTGGGCATACTTTTAAATGCTTAAAATGAGTAATGCAGCTGATGGCTGAACAAGTTGTACTTCAGCCATTCTGCATAGAACCAGCTGTGTGACCTGCTGAGTATTTGCAATATTTTCTCTTTTAATGTCAGATTTCTAGCTCCCTACTGCATTATTTAAGGTCATATTAGAGGCAGCAGCAGATGACAGGGCTAAAATTGAAAAAAAAACAATGGAAACATTCAGCACATCAGGCAGCATATGGGGAAGGAGAGACAGTTAAATGTTTTAGACTGTCAACCCTTCATCAGAACTGGGATAAAGTCATCTAACAGATTTGCAAATAGCTGATCTTGGTGACAGTCCAGGCATGTGATTCATGAATGTCACATTGCTGATGGAGGTCTGCAGTGTGTGTGAACATCAAAACAGAAGTGCAGGTGCTGGGAATCTTACAGAAAGAAAGACATATTTATTAATCAGGTAGTGTCTGAGGAAAGAACTATCAAAGGTCTTTAATCTGAAACACTCTTGTTTCTCTTGGTATTTGGTTTGTTATTGTGACAAGTACCGAGATACAATGAAAAATTTGTTTTGCAAGACATCCATACAGATCATTTCGTCAAGATAGTACAAAGTGAAAAGTAATAACAGAATGCAGAATAGTTAAACAGGAAGTTAGTTTCCACTGAATCTGCCTAACTTACACTAAGTGTTTACAGTACCTTTCTCTTTTTGTTCTGCTTGTATTGGTTGACTTCTGGAAGCTACTATTATCCTGGGCACAGAGCTGTTCAGAATGGTGCCAAGAAAGTGGAAGTTTAATGGAGGGATGGTGGCAGTGAATTGTAGACTACTCTTATCCCTTTGGAGTGCCTCTGAGCTGGTTTATAATGTCTTGGTTAAGAATAATAACAACTAGATGATCAAATGATTATACATGCTGTGGTGGAACTGGTTGAAAGTGTATGGAAGAAGCTTATGTCAGTTGTATATGCTAAAGGATTGAAAAAAAATTAAGAGTTTCTATTGGGCTAATTTTGTATTTCCTTGATCATGTAATTGATACCGTAGTAGTAGGCCTCCGTTAGTCTCGATAGACCATGGATTTGTGCCTTGGAAAGTTTCCAGGGCGCAAGCCTGGGCAGGGTTTTTTTATGGAAGACCGGCAGTTGCCCAAGCTGCAAGTCTTCCCTCTCCACGCCACCAATGTTGTCCAAGGGAAGGGCATTAGAACCCATACAGCTTGGCACTGATGCCATCGCAGAGCAACGTGTGGTTAATTGCCTTGCTCAAGGACACACACGCAACCTCAGCCAAGGCTCGAACTAGCGACCTTGACGTCACTAGACGAATGCCTTAACCACTTGGCCACGTGCCAAATTGATACTATATTTGACCCTGAAGTGTATGCTCCATCCTTGTGCTTATTTTCACCTCTACACTTCTGTCCAGCATTTACAGCTTGGCCAGTTTTCTGAAATGGATACCTCAGCTTTATTCCTATACTTGACTACATCTTACATACACAGTTAATTCTTTATCCATGTCCTATCTTTAATTTCTTCCTTGAAATGCCCTCTTTCTAACCCTCTCGGCATATTTCCCTTCATTGGCAACATTCTGAATCAACCTAATGTCTTCCAAGAGTCAGAACACTGCAGCAATTCAATGCAGATTGAAACGGATGTAGATCAGAGATATATTACTCAGTAATCAATGCCATATAACCGCGGCATCATTATGGTCAAAATATCGCCATCTCTGTAATAGTTCTTGCTGTTTGCTGTTGCTGGCTCTAGATTTGACTGTTTATTCATAGGGTGTTTTAGTCAGCTGCTCCAGTGAGATCACCTATTAGATAATTTCTTGATTCATGCTTAAAATCTATCTTTTTGATCAATTGTTTGGACAGCTATCCAAATAGCTCCTTCTGTGCTGAATTCTGAAGTGTTTTGGGATTTTTTTTATGAGGGTGCTACATTATTGTTAGGATTTTTAAGATAAATGGAAGTGTTAAAAAACTTTTGTAGCTATTTAGTTTGTTGGAGGAATCTTGAACAAGGGTTATAGTTAAAACTTGGTTTTGCTTAAGAGGACATTTTTTATGCAGATAGGGAAAGTCTCAAACTCTCTTCACACTGTCCAACAACCTCCTCTTTTTCCGGAATGTTGTTGAAGTCATGAGAGTTGGAAAGTTCAAAGCTTAAACTGGTGGAGTAACACATGCAAAATGCTGGTGGAGCTCAGCAGGTTAGGTAGCATCTATGAAGAGGAATAAACAGTTAACACTTCGAGCCAACACCTTTCAAAAGGATGGATGTTGAGTTCCTCCAACATTTTGTGTTTGTTATTCTGGATTTCTAGCATCTGCAGAATTTCTTGTGTTTATAAGTGGATGATTTTCAGATTAGCAAACAATTCCAAGTGGAAAACTCCTAGCATCAGTTCTAGGGCACCAGACATTTACAATATATAGTAAAGGCTTTTAAAGGACTATATGCATTGTAGCTAAACTTACTGGCAATGGAAAGCAAGTTGCAAAGAGATAAAGATATGTTAAATTACCAGATATAAAATTGACATGAAATATGTGTGGAGATGTAATTCAATTAATTTGGTAGGAACAGAATATTACTTAAATGGGAGAATATTATTGAATGCACTGTCGAAAGATATCTACTTGTCCAGAGGCGTGACATGCTGAAAGGTAGCAGGCAGATGCAGCAGGTATTTAGGAAGGTGCATTAAATATGACTTCTATTGTAAAGGAGCTTAGAGTATAAAAGTAGGGATATTTTGCTACAATTAGAGGGTGTTGAAACCTGGAGTACTGTAAAACTTAAATATTCAGGCATGCTTGGGACTTGCTGATGCCATCTGGCAGGTTTTCTGGGCCATTAGATGTTATTTATATGCATTTCTCAGCACAGTTTCAAGTTTTGAATGGATGTCACACATATAATAAATTCTCTAATGAACTTCATGAGTTTTACGGAAGCACAAGAATGGACCCCAGTGAATCGCCATAAAATGTGTGAATGTTTGGATAGTGATTTATTGGAATCTCTATGTACTCTTAGAGTCCTTGTTTAAGGAGAGATATGTTGGTACATTTCATTGTGTGTTTCCTGGGATCGAGGGGTGAAATTATGAGGAAAAGTTGCATTTATAAAAATGAGAGGCATATTTACAAAACAAATGAGAAGAGATTTATGGTAAAAATATAGATGGAGTTTCTGAATAATGGGTGTTTGTTTAAGGTGGTGTTGAAGAGGAATTACTTTGCTGAGAGTTCTGAATCTCAGAAATTTGTCTAATCCGGAGAGTTTTAGACAGTGCATCAGTGAATGTATTTAAGGCTGAGGTTAGCAGGTTTATGGGAGCAGGGCTGTTAGGCTAATGAGACAGTGGAATGAAGCAGATCACCTATGATCGTATGTAATGTTGAAAAAGCCATGAGGAACAACATGTCTATTTATATTCTTATTAACAATCTGTATTGATGATTAGGATAAATGAATGAATCTAAGGCATCGTCCATGTTTACCAAAGGTACAAAGCCTGGTGGGAAAGCAAATTGTGAGGAAGACCCAGGCTATGAAAGGATGTAAACAAGTCAAATGAGTGGACAAGAAGATGCGAGATGGAGAATGGTGTGGGAAAATGATGTCATGTATTTTGGTAGGAAGCATAACAAAACAATAAAAATGTTGGTATACAGAAGATCTGGGACAAATGCAATATAAAACACAAAGTTAACACACCGGTGCAGCAAGGATTAAGAAATGCAAATAGTACATTGGCTTTCATCAGAAGGGAATTTTAGTATAAGAGTAATAAGGAGCACTTAGTACAATTTGTACAGGGGTTTTCCCACAGTTGATGTATTGCTTTTGTGTTTTGTACTGGAGGCAATATGGTGCTGATTGGAGATTGATTTGCACTGAGGTTATTTTAGATAAATCGCTCGTTTAAAAGAATGAGAGGTTATCTCTTTCTGAAGAGAGGTTTACATGGTGTGGAAGTGGGGCATGGCCATTCAAAGTTTAGTCCAATAGGATCAACAATAAAATCTTTACCGTTCAGGGCTTTGGGTACTTAATTGCTAAGTATATTTAGCTGTACATTATTAAAAAACGGAAGAGCTGGAAATTGAGTAGGAAAATTTATAAAAACCCAATAATTAGGACCATCAAGGTCGTGGCTGATCTTGTTCAGTGCCATTTTCTTGCATTTTCCCGTAATACTCCAGGAAGCTATTCATCTCTATTTTGAATGAAACCTATGGCTGAGAATTCCAAAGATTCACCCCCTTCTGGTGATGATCAACACATTTCAGTCTAAAATGGCCCAGCATTTATTGTGAGACTGTGACTCCTGGTTCTAGACTCCTCAGCCAGGGAAGCGTTCTGCATCCTGTTGCCTTGTATTATTTTTGTAAGTTTCAGTGAGATCACAGTTCCTTCTTCACTCTGGAAGATACACCCCTGGCTCACACAATCACTTATCTGTCAACCCCGATGTCACTCTGGTAAATGATTGTTGCATTTGCTCTGTGGAAATATTTCCTATTTGCGTAAGAATCCTGTGCAACACCCCAGGTGCAGGTTCACCAAGGCCTTACATGATTGCAGTATGGTAACTACGCCACTCAAATTCTGTTGTAATGAAAGCCAACTTACCATTTGTCTTCCTAATTGGCTATTGTATGTGCATGTTAGCTTTCAGTGACTTGTATGAAAGGACCCCTTGTTTGCTTCGAATATGAACATTTAATAATATGTCACCTTTTTAAGACAAACTCTACTGCTTTGTGCACTGAAGTGAATTACCTCACGTTTCCACAATGTATGCCAACTGTCATGCTCTCATCCACTCCTGTAATTTGTTTATATCCCCTTGAAACTCTTTTGCATCCTCCTTCCTACTCACAGTCCTAACCATCATCAGCAAAAGATCTCAAGGCAGAGGATCAGTCTTGCTTCTACTGAAGTAAAAGGCTTTGGGACTATCTGGCCTACCCCTCTCTACCTGCCATGATCAAAGCACTTCACAATCAAAAACATGTACAGTCACATTTAGTTAACGGAAACAACAGCTAATTTGACAAGAGTATATTCCAATAATAGCAATGAGATAATGTTTTTAGTCATATTGGTTGAGGAATAAATATTGCCTTGGACACTAAGGACTCAATGCCCCCTGATATTTTTTGAAATGGTGCTATGTAAACTTTAAAGAACTTTGTTTTAACAATTCATTAGAAAAGTATCAGCTCCCAGAGGTACAGCACTCCCTCAGTGTTGCTCCAGAGTGTTGATTCAGAGCATGCTTTGATCTCCAAGTGTGACTTAAACTGTGAATGCTGACCTCAGATTGAGAATGCTGCAAACTGAATCACGGCTGATCCCTCTTGTTTTCAGAGACCTTCACAATTCACCCCTTTTAGTGCAGTCCTCATCCAAATCACCAGCTGATTTATTTTCTGGGAGAGGTGATTTCTTTATCTTTCTCTTTTTCTCTAGGGAATGATGAAGCCCCTCACTGTGATGCGGGACAAGATGTGAACTTGCTTCTTCCCACTGACTGGGTCCTGCTGGATGGCAGAGGCAGTTCTGATGATCGGGGGATTGTCCGTTATGAGTGGACCTTATTGCAAGGCGATCCATTGGTCAATATGAAGGTATTTCACTTTTTAAGAAGGAATTCATCTTGTTTTCCCCATCGATATCTCCTTTATTTCCAATCCCACACAAATCTTTGAGGAGAGATTCAAATGATTAAAACCTGTAAATCCTAACTGAGACTTTTATTGGTTGTGAACACTGCTGTATGCCTCTATGCTAACAGTGTCCTTTGCTTCAGAGAGACAAACCTGAAATGGACATGAACGTGACTTTGCAATTGTATGTACTCTACTTGCTCCCAGTTGTTTATCACTGTAACACTTCAGAAATGAATATGAAAGTCAAATAAAGCCAATGTGAAACAGTAGGTTCAATTAATAACCTGCTGGTATCCCGCAATGTGCATTTAAACTCTAGTATGCTCCCTTGCAATTGTTGACGAGTAAAGATTTTTCTTTTTCCTAAATAAATAAAATACTTGAAACTAAAACTGCCCAATTTAAAGGCCAAACTGAGATAGAACACACTTACAGCTGAAACTCTATGTGAGGCAATGATAGTTTCTAGATCAGTGTACCTCTCGGGTACCTTTCTTATAATGGCTTCATCAATCCATCTCACCTAATCATAGCGAACACTCCTGTACCGCTTTGTCAGACAAACACATTTAGTTGCTTTGTTGACTTTTCAACAACCCTCACCCTTCCTCCTTCTCTTCTTACCTGCATATCACCTTCCCCTGGTCTCTTCCTCATTCCCTTTTTCCATGGTCCACTCTCCTCTCCTTATCAGATTCCTTCTTTGCCAGCCTTTTATCTTTTCCACCTATCACCTCCCTGCTTTTTACTTCACACCCATCCCCACACTCCTGGCTTCACCTATCATCTTCTAGCTTGTACTCCTCCTTCCCTTCCCTCACCACCTTATTCTGGTTCCCCCCTTCCCCACCCCGTTCCTTTCTAGTCCTGACGAAGGGTCTCAGCCTCAAATGTCTACTACTTATTTCCCTTCATAGATGCTCCCTGACCTGCTGAGTTCCTCCAGCATTTTGTGTGTTGCTCTGGATTTCCTGCATCTGCCGAATCTCTTGTGCTTTTAAATCTCAATAAAGGTTATCCAGCAGTTTGATACTGCTCTGATATTAGGACAGGATAAAGAATGTACCATCTCTGCATCTGTCCCAACATCTAAGTCTAGATAAAGAGTCTTGACTTGACATCTAACTGTTCATTTCCCTAATCAGATGCTGCCTGCCCTGCTGTGCCAGGTCAGTATTTTGCCTTTAGCTCCAGATTCCAGCGCAAGCAGCCTCCTCTGCCTCAATAGTCTATTCATCACAGCTGTGGTTAGTGCTCCTCTCAGCATTATGTTCCAGCTTTCAACTGAGCTCCAATTTATCAACATTACCATCATTCTTTTAATGGAAGAGCTCCAATGCCCCTATGCTGATCACATGGACCATGTTTGCGATACAACATGAATATAAAAACTGCTATTAGTTCTTACTTAATGTGGAGTATACACTCAGTGGTCACTTTATTGAGAACTTCCTGCACCTTATAAAGTGGCCACTGAGTATATACTTGTGATCTTCTGCTGCCTATCCACTTTAAGGTTTGTCGCGTTGTGTGTTCAGAGATGATCTTCTGTTGGGATGTGTGGTGATTTGAGTTACTGTGGCCTTCCATCAGCTTGAATCAGTCTGACCTCTCTCATTAATGAGGCATTTTCGCTCACAGAACTGCACTCACCAGATGTCTTTCATTTGTTGCACCACTCTGTAAACTCCAGAGACTGTTAGGCATGAAAATCCAAGGAGATCAGCAGTTCCTGGAATACTTAAACTACCATGTCTGGCACCAGTAATTATTCTATGGTTAAAGTTACTTAAATCACATACTACCCCATTCTGATGTGTGGTCTGAACAACAACTGAACCTCTTAATGCTTTTATCCATTAAATTGCTGCCACATGACTGGCTGATCAGGTATTTGCATTAACGAGCAGGTGTACGTAATAAAGTGGCTACTGAGTCCATATCCTGGCCGTATACTATTTTCAGAAAATCCTTGAACGGTTCTTCATGACTGTCGGTGTTTACAAACCTGTTGAGAAAGCACTTTGCCAACTTCAGCAGAATTGTTTAATCATTAAATAAAATGTGCACTGAAAGGTGAGATTATCAGAATAAAATCTGAAATACAAACTTGGTGAGCACGTGTTGCGGTCTCACAAAAGTAATAGTAAATAACAAAATAATATCAAAGGGGAAACCTATTCACCATAATATGTAAAATGAAGTAGAATTTGTCTGTTTTACCTGTTGTCTTTTCTGACAATTTTGTGGCACTCTCAACTGAGTAAGAATGTCCTGGGTTCAAGTTCCACATCATTCACCAGAAAAGAAATTCTAGGGTGACATTCAAGTACTCAAGGAGTGCTGCAAGGTCAGAGCTACTGTCATTTGGATTTTGGCATGAAACCAAGAAGCCTTATATTTCAGATGAACATTAAAGATCCCATGACACTATTCAAAAATAGGCTGGTGAATTGCCCTTTGTCTTCTAACTAATTTTTATTGCTTTAGAATTTGAATTTATTAAATCTTAAATCCTTACCACAACGTGAAGGAGTAAAAATATTTGCATTATGACTCTGTCACAATGTACAGACTTGTGAATTTATAAGCCTAATGGCTGCCTGGTCCTGGTTTTAATGATGTGGTATCATTTGTCAGATGGAAACAGTTGACATAGATAATGGTTGGTGTGACTCATGTCCCCAATGATCTTCCAGGCCTTCTTTCTGCACCTGCTGCAGTAAATGTCCTCAATGGAGGGAAATTCACATTCACAGGTCCGCTGGGCTGTCCGTACCACTCTCTGCAGTGCCCAGCGATCAAAGTTGGTGCAGTTCCCATACCAGGCGGTGATAAAGCCAGTCAGGATGCTCTCAGTGGTGCCCCTGTAGAAGGATTAGGAGCCATGAGATTGCAAAAGCTACTC
This sequence comes from Hemitrygon akajei, assembly GCF_048418815.1. NCBI lineage: Eukaryota > Metazoa > Chordata > Chondrichthyes > Myliobatiformes > Dasyatidae > Hemitrygon > Hemitrygon akajei. Next base: position 94,740,288 of record NC_133130.1, on the reverse strand, counting down.
TGAATACTTAGTCTCTTAACCAATTTGCATCCTTAGTAACAGTGGTGTTGCTTCAATTGTGGTTAAACTTCCATGCTTCCACTGTTGATTTCATTCCTTTTCCTTTTGCAAACATTAAGCACCACCTTCATACTCCATCTACAATAAATACATCTGCATGGTTGACAACCCATCCATTAGCTTAAATGCCACAAGCACCCTTCTATCCTCTCCCCAACTACTGGACCATGGCTGCAGATGTGTGGAAACTTCATACACTCACACACTAGTTCAACCTAGCCAAACACTCAGCCTACCTTGTGCTAAGAAAGGTGACTGTGGGTGCTGGGCTTCAATCATTCTTGTAGCAGGGGTTCCTGAAGGCTGCAACTGAGGCTCAACCATCTCCTCTGTCTTAGACATTGGTGGTAAAGTGTTCACTTCTACTTTGCAGGCATTCTGCTAGTGAAACAGTCTTGCTGGTATGTTAACAACCCTGGAAAGCAATCAGGCAGGGACTAGCAAGCAGCAAGTAACAGATACTTTCCCTTGAAATTAAGTGGTGTTACTACCTTCAGATCTATCACCATCAAGTCTTAGGATAAACATTAACCAGAAACTTAAGTGGATCATAATTTTAAAAATTGTGGTTTTATAAGCCTCTCAGGGACTTAAATGTTTTATGATGAGTAATTTACCTGTTGACACTCTGGAACCTTTTCACCATTTACAGAGCAAAAGTTGCTTGTTCTTGGCCAACTGTAGCTCCAACACATTCAGGAAACTATATACATCTAGGACAGGAGCAGTTTACTTTATTGACAGACCATTCTCTCCAAACATTCATAGGCATGTTAACTGTGAAACAAAAGCCAGGTTGTCTCTCACATGACCTCCCAAACCTGTGATGTGCATAAGAACATGTCTGAGCACCAACAGGTCAAACCTTGAAGTGGATGGGTTACAGCAGCAGAAGACCATGAGCATATACTCGATGGCCACTTTATTATGTACAGAAGGTATCTAATGGTCACTAGGCCTGGGATTTGCCTCTTAGTTGTAGTGGGAATACAAAAAAAACAACCTAACTTTAAATCAACCCCTAACTAAATGTTTCCCTCATGCTTGTTAGGAGGTTTATTGTCAATATTTAAAACCTCCTTTGAGTTGCAGTGCTTTTGATACAGAAAAGGCACCATTACAAACAGAAATTATTGCTGTAAAAGAGTATTCATACACCATCCAACAATCTGCAGGATTTCCTGTAATGAACTTCAGACACAAATTAATTTCATCCTGTATGGAGCTCACTGTTGATTTCCAGAATAAAATTAACAGAAATTATTCATGTCAAGAACTTTATTGACAAAACCTGCACCATTATTGCATTAGATTGTCAGCCTGAAGATCCTGGAATGAACCAGCTAATCTGCACACAGGGAAATAATGTAAATGAACAAGCTAATTGTTAATTCTTCTTGGAGGTGATAGATGAAGGTTAGGTGGAATTCTTTGAAAATTACTTGAGCTATCGTCGATACCCATGAGGAGAGACATAGAATAATTTTAGCACGGGGCAACATACACAAACTCAGCAGGATAGGCAGCATCAATGGAAATGAATATTCCTAAAGAGCATTGTAGCTCTTCTATAAAAAGAATGATGGGTATGTTGGTAAATTGAAGCTGTGTGGGAAAACTGGAACATAATGCTGAGAGAAGTGTTGACCACTGCTGTGACTCTTGAGACACAGAAGGCTGCTTTGCTGGAATCTGGAGCTATAAACAAAATGCTGAGCAGGTTCAGCAGGTCAGGTAGCATCTGATCAGGGAACTGGACATTTACGTATCGGGTCAAGACTCTATCTGGACTAGATGTTGGGACAAGTGGAGAGATGGTACATTTTATACCCTGTATCCTGCCCCAATACCAGAACAGTATCAAACTGCTGGATAATCTTGGAGATTTAAAAGCACAAACACAAGGGATACTGCAAATGCTGGAAATCTAGAGCAACACACACACACAAAATTCTGGAGGAACTTAACAGGTCAGGCAGTATCAATGGAAATGAATAGACAGCTGATGTTTCAGGCTGAGGCCCTTCATCAGGATTGGAAAGGAAAGGGGAAGAAGCCAGAATAAGAGGGTCAGGGGCAGGGAAGGAGTACAAGCTAGAAGATGATAGGTGAAGCCAGGTGAGTGGAGGAAGGAGGATGAAGTAAGAAGCTGGGAGGTGATAAGTGGGAAAGGTAAAGGGCTGGAGAAGAAGGAATCTAATAAAGGAGACTGGATCATGCAGCAAAGGAAGGAGGAAGGGTACCAGGGGAGCGATAGGCAGGTGAGGAGAAGAGAAGAGGTAAAAGTGGGGCCAGAGTGGGGAAATGAAGAAGAGGGAAGGGGCAGTGGGAAAAAGTACCAGAAGTTGGAAGAATCAATGTTCATGCCATAAATTTGGAGATGGAATATGAAGGATTGCTCCTCCAACCTGAGAGTGGCCTCATCACGGCAGTAGGGGAGCCCATGGACTGATGTGTTGGAAAGGGGATTGGAATTAAAATGGTTGGCCACCAGAAAATCCTGTTTTTTTTTTTTGCAGATGAAGCGAAGGTGCTCAACAAAGCAGTTCTCCCAATCTGTAATGTGTCTTACGTTGCAGACGCGGCTGCAAAGAGGAGGCCGCATCAGGAGCTCCAGATACAATGGACAACCCCAACCCCAGCAGATTAATTGGTGAACTGTATCCCGGTTTGATAGCAGCCTTTTAATCTTGTGACTGTATGTTCTTTTTGGCTTTCAGTCACCACAACCTGGAACATTGAAGATGCGTGGCTTACGAGAGGGAGTGTATGTGATTCAATTATCGGTCACTGACTCCATTGGACAAAAGAGTAACGACAACGTCACTGTGACTGTGATGCCACCAAAGCAGCAGACAACAGGTCAGTTAACCCATAGGTAAATGCAGGCATTGTTTCTTGGGTGACGCATCATCCCCTTCCACTGAAGACATTATCACCTTTCCCTAGTTAGAATCACAAATCAGCACTGGAATATAAACATGAGAAAATCTGCAGATGTTGGACACCCAAAACAACACATACAAAATGCCGGAGAAACTTCACAGGTTGTGCAGTATCTATGGTAAGGAATAGTTTCCATAACTTGGTGTTTCAGGCCGAGACCCTTCTTCAGGACTGGAAAGGAAGGGGGAAGGCATCAGAATAAAAAGGTGGGGAGAGGGAAAGGAGAACAGCTAGAAGGCGATAGGTGAAGCCAGGTGGGTGGGAAAGGTAAAGGGCTGGAGAGGAAGGAACCTGAGAGAAGAGGACAGTGGTCCATAGGTGAAAGGGAAGGAGGTGTGGATCCAGAGGGGGTGAAAGGCAGAAGAGAAGAGGTAAGAGGCCAGAGTGGGGAATAGAAGAAGGGAGGGGGAGAGATTTTTTTTTAACCTGAATGAGAAATCGATATTTAGGCTATCAAGTTGGAAGCTTCCCAGATGTTGCTCCTCTACCCTGATGGTAGCCTTGGCACAAGAGGAGGCCATGGACTAACATGTCAGATTGGGAATGGGAATTGAATTGTTTGACCACTGAGAAGTTCTGCTTTTGGTGAATGGAGCAGAAGTGCTCAACAAAGCAGTTTACAACTTGTCTCACCAATGTAGAGGAGTCTGCATCAGGAGATTATCGGGAATTAAAAAGAGTAACCTGGGGAGAAAAATTAAGTGGTTACCATTTGGGGGATAAATATATCAAGGTGATGACCAAAAAAAATCCAGTCAATCAGATAACTTCTCTGGCAACTTTATAATAAGTCAGAGAAGGCAAAGAGTCACGTGTTCAAAAGCAAAATGTGTGGTGTTATGTCTTGTAAGTTCCCAGATTTGTTCCCCTCCTGTTAAACACCCCTGCCCCACCCCACCCCACCCCAAGGATTTAACTAAGGCTCTATACCACTCCCTCGAAGAATTTGGGGGGCATTTGATGGTAATATGGGGAGAAGAAGGTAGGTTAGGGTAGGATTAGTGTAAAAAATGATTGTTGGTGCACATTTTGTGGGCTGCATTGCTGTACCAGTGTCTCAGACTGACTCTCCTGCAGCTCTGACATGTTTATGTCATACTCTCACACATCCTCAGAAACAGCTACATCATTATACACATCAGGCTCACTCTATCACACTGAAGCACCCCCCTCTTCACACAAAAAGCACTCTGGGATGCAGACCATCTGGCCCTGGGGATTTATCTGCCTTTAATCCCTTCAATTTACCTAACACTGCTTCCCTACTAACATGTATTTCCCTCAGTTCCTCCATCTCACTGGACCCTTGGTCCCCTACTATTTCCAGAAGATTATTTATGTCCTCCTTAGTGAAGACAGAACCAAAGTAGTTACTCAATTGGTCTGCCATGTCCTTGTTCCCCATGATCAATTCACCTGTTTCTGACTGTAAGGGACCTACATTTGTCTTAACCAATCTTTTTATTTTCAGATATCTATAAAAGCTTTTACAGTCAGTTTTTATGTTCCCTGCCAGCTTTCTCTCATAATCTTTTTTCCCTTTTCTAATTAAGCCCTTTGTCCTCCTCTGCTGGACTCTGAATTTCTCCCAGTCCTCAGGTGTGCCGCTTTTTCTGGCTAATTTGTATGTTTCTTCTTTGGACTTGATACTATCCCTAATTTCCCTTGTCAGCCACGAGCGCACTACCTTCGCTGGTTTATTCTTTTGCCAAATTGGGATGAACAATTGGTGTAGTTCATCCATGTGATCTTTAAATGCTTGCAATTGCATATCCGCCGTCAACCCTTTAAGTATCATTTGCCAGTCTATCTTAGCTAATTCACGTCTCATACCTTCAAAGTTACCCTTCTTTAAGTTCAGAACCTTTGTTTCTGAATTAACTATGTCACTCTCCATCTTAATGAAGAATTCCACCATCTTATGGTCACTCTTACCCAAGGGGCACGACAGGATTTCTAACTAACCCTTCCTCATTGCTCAATACCCAGTCTAAAATGGCCTGCTCTCTAGTTGGTTCCTCAACATGTTGGTTCAGAAAACCATCCCGCATACATTCCAAGAAATCCCCTTCCTCAGCACCCTTACCAATTTGGTTCACCCAATCTATATGTAGATTGAAGATTGATGAAAAGACCCTATTGCCCTGGTATCTGCCTCCACCACCATCGCCGGCAGCCCATTCCACGCACTCACCATTCTCTGGGTAAAATAAACTTACCTCTGACATCCCCTCGGTACCTACTTCCAAGCACCTTAAAACTGTGCCCTCTTGTGCTAGCCATCTCAGCCCTGGGGAAAAACTTCTGACTATCCACACGATCAATGCCTGTCATCATCTTGTACAGCTTGGTAATGATCGAATTGCAGTGCCATAGATAACAATTACACAGCCACTCAATGTTTAGCAGGCTTTCACATAGGAGCTATTTATGTGCAACATCTTAAAATGAGCCCAGTTTTTATACATCATCACAGCAGTACAGTGTATACCCCTTACCTGAAAATCCAAAATTTCTTTTTGACTGCTGACATGACATCACAAATGGAATATTATGCAAGGAATTCTGCAGATGCTGTAGATTTAACACACACAAAATCTTGAAGGAATACAGCAGGTCAGGCAACATCAATGGAAAGAAATAAACAGTTTACGTTTCAGGCTGAGACCCTTCATCAGGACTGGAAAAGAAGGGGGAAGACGCCAGAATAAAAATGTGGCAGGAGTAGAAGGTGGATAGCTAGAAAATGATAGGTGAAGCCAGGTGGGTAGGAAAAGTAAAGGGTGGAACGAAAGGAATCTGATAGGAGAGGAGAGTAGACCATAGGATAAAGGGAGGGAGGTGGGGAACCAGGAGAAAGTGATAGGTAGGTGAGAAGAGGTAGGAGGCCAGGGTGGTGGACCCCCCACCATGGAGGGAGGGAAATTTATTTTTACCTGAATGAGAAATCAATATTCTTGGCTCCTCCACCCTGAGGGTGGCCTCATCTTGGCACAAGAGGAGGCCATGGACTGACATGTTGGAATGGGAATGGGGATGAGAATTTAAAATGGTTGGCTATGGGGGAGTTTTGCTTTTGACAGATGCAGGGCAGAGACAGACAGACAGACATACTTTATTGATCCTGAGGGAAATTGGGTTTTGTTACAGCCACACCAATCAAGAATAGTGTAGAAATATAGCAATATAAAACCATAAATAATTAAATAATAATAAGTTAATCATGCCAAGTGGAAATAAGTCCAGGACCAGCCTATTGGCTCAGGTGTCTGACACTCCGAGGGAGGAGTTGTAAAGTTTGATGGCCACAGGTAGGAATGACTTCCTATGATGCTCAGTGTTACATCTCGGTGGAATGAGTCTCTGGCTGAATGTACTCCTGTGCCTAACCAGTACATTATGGAGTGGATGGGAGTCATTGTCCAAGATGGCATGCAACTTGGATAGCATCCTCTTTTCAGACACCACCATCAGAGAGTCCAGTTCCACCCCCACAACATCACTGGCCTTACGAATGAGTTTGTTGATTCTGTTGGTGTCTGCTACCCTCAGCCTGCTGCCCCAGCACACAACAGCAAACATGATAGCACTGGCCACCACAGCCTCGTAGAACATCCTCAGCATCGTCCGGCAGATGTTAAAGGACCTCAGTCTCCTCAGGAAATAGAGACGGCTCTGACCCTTCTTGTAGACAGCCTCAGTGTTCTTTGACCAGTCCAGTTTATTGTCAACTCATATCCCCAGGTATTTTGTAATCCTCCACCCTGTCCACACTGACCCCTTGGATGGAAACAGGGGTCACCGGTGCCTTAGCCCTCCTCAGGTCCACCACCAGCTCCTTAGTCTTTTTCACATTAAGCTGCAGATGATTCTGCATGCACCATGTGACAAAGTTTCCCACCGTCGCCCTGTACTCCGCCTCATCTCCCTTGCTGATGCATCCAACTATGGCAGAGTCATCAGAAAACTTCTGAAGATGGCAAGACTCTGTGCAGTAGTTTAAGTCTGAGGTGTAGATGGTGAAGAGAAAGGGAGACAGGACAGTCCCCTGTGGAGCCCCAGTGCTGTTGACCACTCTGTCTGACACACAGTGTTGCAAGCGCACGTACTGTGGTCTGCCAGTCAGGTAATCAATAATCCATGACACCAGGGAAGCATCCACCTGCATCACTGTCAGCTTCTCACCCAGCAGAGCAGGGCAGATGGTGTTGAACGCATTGGAGAAGTCAAAAAGGTGCCCTGAATTACCTGGGGTTAAGTCCATATCCCTGAAAGTGGCGACACAAGTAGATAAGTTGGTTAAAAAGGCAAATGGCATGCTTTCCTTCATTGTTCACAATATTGAGTGGTAAATTCAGAAAGGCATATTACAGTTGTCTGAAACTTTGGTTAGGTCACATTTTGAGTACCGTGCAATTCTGTTTGCATGACAAGAATGACTTTGAAAAGTTGCAGAAGAGTTTTGACAGAATGCTGCTTGGATTAGAATGCCTTAGCTATAAGAAGAATTTGGATAAACTTGGATTAGTTTCTCCAGAGCATTGGAGACTGAGTGGAGACATCAGAGAAGTTTGAGAGGCAGAAATGGGGTAAAGAGTCTCTTTGATATTTAAGTGGATATGTGGAAAGGTCAAATACTAGAACCCATACCTTGTAAGGCTAAAGGAGGAAAATTTTAAAGAGATTTACTAAGCAAGGTTTTTCCACAGAGAATTAGGTGCCTTGAACACACTGCCAGCTGAACTGGTGAAAGCAAATAGTGATAATTAAATGGCATTTAGACACACGCATGCAGTGAATGGAGGGGTATGAACCATATGCAGACAGATGGTATTAGGTTGGATTGGCATCATGATAGGTATGGATATTGTTGGCCGAAGGGCCTGTACCTACGTTGTACTGTTCTGTGTTTTATATATATTACATATTAAGATGCTGTTGGTTCTGCTGCTAGATATATCATTCTCTTTACAGACTGTACAGGAGTTTGCTCACGATACCAGTTCATCTGTGATGATGGCTGTTGCATCGATATCACTTTGGCTTGTGATGGGATTGCCCAGTGCCCTGATAAATCTGATGAAACCTTCTGCCATGACTGTAAGTACAACCCCTGGCACGTAAATCAAGATTCTTTTACCTTGTGTTCATAAACTGGAGCAGAAAAAGAGCAGACAATTATTAATTTAACAGCTGTTTTATTTTTGATTCCAAAGTTAATATAGGTCGTAAGACAGTAACCCATACAACCCTTGCTGCTGCCTCAGAGCAAGATGGTACTGCATGGCCCTTTGGGGACAGCTTACAGAAGGATTCCATCAAAAGCCAAAAACCAATGGAGCATCTTGAGTCTGAAATGACACAGTCATCCCAAGCAGAAGGGAGAGGCAAACCCAGCACTGGCCGGCTTCCAGGTAGGATTATAAAAGCAATCAGAATCTTAGAATCATACAGCATGAGAATAGGCCATTCGACCCAACTAATTCATGCCAACCATTGGACAACTTCTTGTATTAATTCCATCGCCCCAGCCTAGGTCCAGAACATTCTGTGCGTAAGCTAGTCAAGTGCTCATTTTGCACTTAAATGCATTCCATGTACTTACAACTCTCTGTGCGAAGGGTCTCACTCATATACCCATTTCCCCATTATCTCTTCATGAGCCTATCTGATAAACGTCTGTTAAAAATCTCTAATGTATCTGCCTCTACCACCACCCCAGGATAATCCCAATTATCCTCAATTTAAGTTCTCTAATTTTAATTTGGGGAGAACACTTAGAGCAACAATGTGTGTAACATCATTGGACACAGAGGGAGACCATTCAGCTTCTCAGAAAATGTTACTTACATCAGATATGAAAGGCAGGTTTAAAAAAAGAGTGGTGGGTACCTGAAATGCACTGCCTGGGGTGGTGATCAGGGCAGATACATTAGGAATTTTTAAGAGACGTTTGGACCTGACTGTGAGGAAAATGGAAGAAAATGGACATTGCGTAGGCAGAATGGATTAGTTTAGTTGGTCATTTGATTACTAATGTTATTGCTTTGGAGCATGATTGTGGGCTGAAGGACCTGTTCCTGTGCAATACTGTTTTATATTCTATCTCTTCAAATTCCCTTCATTCTTTTATATGTATTTGCACCTTATGGGAAGCTACTTAATTTCTGTGCAAAATATAGAACCTCAGAAGTAAATGTATTGTTTTCTGATCTATGTTCTACATTCATTAATCTCTGCCTCCTATAACCAAGCCAGTTTATGGCTTAAATGCTACATGCCCACGGCCAATCTACTATGTAGGATCTTGTCAAGTACTGTAGTAATGTTCCCACAGACAATGTCTACTGTAAAGGTTTCCCAGTCACCTCCTCAGAAAACACAAATTATTGATAGGATTTCCCATGCACAATTGCATGTAGGCGCTCTCTGATCAATTTATTCCTTAAAGTTTTCTCCAGTAATTTTACCCACTGATGAAAGGTTTGTAGCTACCTGACAGTTGAGTATAAATCAGTGAGTTTTGGGTTTGAAGGCAGTGACCATCACCAGAGGGACATCACAGCAACTGGTGCTAGAGCCTCAGATGCTAACATCTACACTGAGTGTTTGTCCCTGATCTTCTGCTGCTGTAGCCCACCCACTTCAACGCTTGATGTGTTGTGCATTCAGAGATGCTTTTTTTGCACACCACTGTAGTAACACGTGGTTGAGTTACTGTTGCCTTCCTGTCAGCTTGAACTAGTCTGTCCTCTGACCTCTCTCATTATAAAGGTGATTTTGCCCACATAACTGCCACTCACAAGATTTTTTTTTTGTTTCGCATCTGTAAACTACAGATGATAATAACCATAATATGACTGAATTCACCCTGAAATTTGAGAAGGAGAAGCTAAAGTCAGATGTATACATATTACAGTGGAGTAAAGGGAATTACAGAGGCATGAGAGAGGAGTTGGCGAGAATTGATTGGGAAAAGAACACTGGCAGGATGACAGCAGAGCAACATTGGCTATGATTTCTAGAAGCAATTCAGAAGACATAGGATAGATATATCCCAAAGAGGAAGAAGTATTCTAAAGGCAAGATGACACAACTGTAGCTAACAGAAGTCAAAGCCAACATAAAAGCCAAAGAGAGGACATAAAATACAGCATAAATTAGTGGTAAGTTAGAGGATGGGGAAGCTTTTAAAAACCAACAGAAGGCAACTAAAAAAAGTCATTAAGAAGGTAAAGACTGAATACAAAAGTAAGCTAGCCAGTAATATTAGAGGATATCAAAAATTTCTTCAGATACAAAGTGTAAAAGAGATAAGAGTGGATATTGGACCGCTGAAAGTGATAGTAATGAGAGGTAGTAATGGGGGACAAGGAAATGGTGGACAAACTGAATAAGTATTTTGCATCAGTCTTCACTGTGGAAGACTTCAGCAGTATAGTGGAAGTTCCAGGTGTCAGGGGTCATGCAGTGTGTGAAGTTACCACTACTAGAGAGAAGGTTCTTGGGAAACTGAAAGGTCTGAAGGTAGATAAGTCACCTGGATCAAATGGTGTACACTCAGGGTTCTGAAAGAGGTGTCTTAAGTGATTGTGGAGGCATTAGTATTGATCTTTCAAGAATAACTAGATCCTGGAATGGTTCTGGAAGACTGAAGAATTGGAAATGTTCCTCTACTTTTCAAGAAGGGAAACAGACAGAAGAAAGAGGCCCCTTATCTTTGAAAGTGGAGGGGATTCAGAGGAGGTTCACGAAAATGATTCCAGAATATGAAGGGTGTTTGATGGCTCTGGGCCTGTATTCACTAGAATTCAGAAAAATGAGGGATGATCTCATTGAAACCTATTGATAAATGAAAGCCTTGATAGAATGAATGTGTAGATGATTTTTCCTATGATGGAAGAGTCTAAGACTAGAGGACACAGCCTCAGAGTAAAGGGATGTCCTTTTAAAATGGTGATGAGGAATTTCTTTAGCCAGTGAGTAATGAATCTGTGGAATTCTTTGCCACAGGCGGCTGTGGAGGCCAAGTCTTTATGTAGATTTAAGGCAGAGGTTGATAGATTCTTGATTGGTCTGGGCATGAAGGGTTATTTTTTCAGCAGTTTGAACGGGGCATGACTGCGCAAGCGCGTGGAGATCGGCCAGTGAGAACAGCAGGAACAGTTTAAAAAAGACAGAATTATGAAGCGGGCGACGGAGTAGTGGGAGACAGAGTAGGAAGGCTTAGGCGATTAGAATACAGACAGAAAGAATGTGTGTGAGGCCAGTTTTCTGTGCTCTGTGTTAAACATGGGAAGTCCTGGAGACTCCCAGCTTCCTGACAGCCATATCTGTGCTAGGTGCATCGAGCTATAGCTCCTTAGGGACTGCGTTAGGGAACTGGAGATGCAGCTTGATGACCTTCATCTGGTTAGGGAGAGTGAGGAGGTGATAGAGAGGAGCTATAGGCAGGTAGTCACTCTGGGGCCTGGGGAGACAGATAAGTGGGTAACAGTCAGGAGAGGGAAGGGCAAGAAGCAGGTGCTAGAGAGTACCCCAGTGGCTGTCGCCCTTAACAATAAGTACTCCTGTTTGAGTACTGTTGGGGAAGATGGCCTACCTGGGGGAAGTAACTGTGGCCGCGCCTCTGGCACAGAATCCGGCCCTGTGGTTCAGAAGGGTAGGGAAAGGAAGAAGATGGCAGCAGTAATAGGGGACTCTATAGTTAGGGGGTCAGACGGGAGATTCTTTGGATGCAGGAAAGAAACGTGGATGGTAGTTTGCCTCCCAGATGCCAGGGTCCGAGATCTTTCTGATCACGTCCATGATACCTTGAAGTGGGAAGGAGAACAGCCAGAGGTTGTGGTACATATTGGTACCAATGACATAGGTAGGAAAAGGGAGGAGGTCTTGAAAGAAGACTACAGGGAGTTATGAAGGAAGTTGAGAAGCAGGACCTCAAAGGTAGTTATTTCAGGATTACTGCCCTTGCCACGTGACAGTGTAGGAATAGAATGAGGTGGAGGATAAATACGTGGCTAAGGGATTGGAGCAGGGGTCAGGGATTCAGATTTCTGGATTATTGGGACCTCTTCTGGTGGCCTGTACAAAAAGGACAGGTTGCACTTGAATCTGAGGGGGACCAATATCCTGGCAGGGAGGTTTGCAAAGGCTACTGGGGAGACTTTAAACTCGAATTGCTGGGGAGTGGGAACCAAACTGAAGTGACTGAGAAGGTTAGCTCACAAACAGGAAAGCTTGGAGACAGTGCGAAAGGGAGGATAGGGCAGGTGATAGAGAAGGGATGCATTCGGACTGATGGGTTGAGATGTGTCTATTTTAATGCAAGGACTGTTATGAATAAAGCGGATGAGCTTAGAGCGTGGATCAGTATTTGGAGCTACGATATTGTGGCCATTACAGAGACTTGGATGGTGCAGGGGCAGGAATGGCTACTTCAAGTGTCAGGCTTTTGATGTTTCAGAAGGGACAGGGAGGGAGGCAAAAGAGGTGGGGGTGTGGCACTGCTGATCAGAGATAGTGTCACGGCTGCAGAAAAGGATGAAGTCATGGAGAAGTTGTCTATGGAGTCTCTGTGGGTGGAAGTTAGGAATAGGAAGGGGTCAATAACTCTACTGCTTGTTTTTTTTATAGACTACCCAACAGTAACAGGGAAATTGAGGAGCAGATGGGGAGACATTCTGGAAAGGAGTTTTCACCACCACGGGGTTGTTGTGGTGGGAGATTTTAGTTTCCCAAATACTGATTGGCACTCCCTAGAGTGAGGGGTTTAGATGGGGTGGAGTTTGTTAGGTGAGTTCAACAAGGTTTCTTAACACAATATGTAGATAAGCCTACAAGAGGAGAGGCTGTACTTGATCTGGTATTGGGAAATGAACCTGGTCAGTGTCAGGTCTCTCAGTGGGAGAGCATTTTGGAGATAGTGATCACAATTCTATCTCTTTTACCAAAGCATTGGAGGGGGTTAGTGTATGAACTTTAAGTGAAAAGGGAATGTTAGTGGCAGAGTTTGGGTTGAGTTCAAATTATGTAATGTGCAAAACTGGCCGAAAAGGTCATGCTTAAATGTGAAAAATGAGGGTCTTGCTGCTTACCAGATCAGGGGCAGAGAGAGACCATGATTTTAACTGTGTGGTGTTAACAGACTAAGAGTATTCAGAGGTCAACCCCTCGCCCCCTTTAAAATGCTTCATAAATTCTTTTCTTTGTCCAAATGCTGCACGGGTGACAGAGTGGAGATACACCTCTAGTAAAGGAGGTGTAGGGTACTTCATTCCCGCAGGTCACCCTTGTACAAGGTGTAGTACCTGTTTAGCCCCTCCCTGCTTCCTCTCTCGCCTCCCCCCACACCAATCAGGGCCACATTTAGCCTTGGGAGCAGCTGGTGCGTAACACAAGTCCTGGTTATGCAACCACTGATGCCAGGCAGACAATCTCTGAATAGTATTGATCATGGCTGGGGTCACCTGTCTTGTAAAGACACTGCCCAGAAGAAGGCAATGACAAACCACTTGTGTAGAAAAATTTGCCAAGAACAATCAGGGTCATGGTGCCATGATCATTCTTGGCAAATTTTTCATGGGACCATAGTCCTTCATGTCAAACGACACGGCACATAATGAAATGTGCTGCGTAAAAAGCTAGCTGTTTATTTCTGTTGGCAGACTACTGCTTGGCTCCTCCTACTATGGGAACCTGTGAAGGCAATTTTCCACGCTGGTATTTTGATAGCACCTCAGGAACCTGCAAACATTTCACCTACAGTGGGTGCAAGGGCAATCGGAATAACTTTCTGCAGGAGCTGGACTGTAAGACACAATGTGTAGGAACACAAGGTAAACATTCCCCTCAATTTGTATTAGAGATATCAGTTGTACAGCACAGAAGTATAGCCCCTTTGGCACTAGTCCATGCTGACCAAATTGCCTAACTGAGCTGGTTTCATTTTCCTGATTTGTTCTGTATCTCTCGAAACCTTTCCTATCCATGTGTCTGTACAAATGTCTTTTAAGTACCATAATTGTACCTATCTCTACCACTTCCTTTGAGTGTATGCTTCATATACCTATCACACTGTGTATGAAAAATTGCCCTTCAGGTCTCATTTGAATTTTTCCCCTCTCACCTTCAATCCTGCCCTGTAGTTTCGAATTCAGCTGTCCTAGGAAAAAGGCTATGAGTATTCACTTTATATATGCCCTTCATGATCATATACCCCTGTATAAGGTCACCCTTCAGCTGCCTTTGAAGGCTAAAGAAATTTGGCATGTCCCCATTGACCCTTCCAATTTTTATTGATGTGCCATAGAAAGCATTCTATCTGAATGCATGATGGTTTGGTATGGCAATTACTTTCAATGTGACTGCAAAAGACCGCAGAATTGTGGACACAGCTCAGCACATCATGGAAACTAGCCTCCCCTCTATGGATTCTGTCTATACTTCTCACCAACTCTGTAAAGCAGCTAGCATCTTCGAAGGCCTCACCCACCCCAGATATCCTCTCACTATTGGGCACACACCAGGTTCAATACAGCTTCTATCCTGCTGTAATAAGACTATTAAATGTCTCCCTGGTGCACCAAGATGAATTTTTGACTTCAGTCTGGATTGTTGTCCGTCATATCCAACAATGACAGGAGATCTGTGCAAGAGAGTTTTTAAAAAGTTGAAAAGCTGTTGCACTGGGCAGTTCCACTCTATTTGGAACCTTGGAAATCCGAGTCCACTGATCAGACTAGTCGTCAGGAACTGGGATCTTCCTTGGTAGCAGTGGATGACCATGACTTGTGTGCCTTGACATGTCTTTTGTTTGCCATAAAGATTCGCAGAACCACATTCCTGGCCATTCGATCTCACTGTTGATCTCATCTGCCCAGTCTGCCAGAGCTGACAGGTTCCTATCTCACCAGGTTATGAGGCCTACTGGCTATCCTTACCTAGCTTAGCCCAACTGTGTACATGGTATACCAGTGCGGCTGCTGTCACATAGCTGGAGCCACAGGTGTGAACTGAGTGTCTAGTGGAATCCAAAGGTGTGTCAGCTATCCTAGAATCAACACGACAAGCCAGAGTCCTAGTTTGGCTTCCGTCCAGCCAGAGGAATATCTGACATGGTGTTTACAGCACATCAATTGCAGGAGAAATCCCGGTAACAAAATCTCCCACTTTACGTGGCCTTCATAGACCTTACAAAAGCATTTGACTTGAAATCACCCTGCCCTTTAACAGGTAGTCTAAAATAAGGTGCCTGGAGAAATACCTCAAGATCCTGCAGCTCTTACACAATGACACGAGTACACTAGTCATCAGCAACGGCAACTCTGAAGCAGCACCTTTTAAGGTTGAGACTGGGGTCAAACAGGGGTGCAATATTGCCCCAACTCTGTTTGCCATTTTCAATGAACTGTGCCCACTCATGTAAACAGTTTCAGCCCTGGGAAAAAGCCTCTGACTATCCACACGATCAATGCCTCTCATCCTCTGTCGCACCAAGGAAAAAAGGCCAAGTTCACTCAACCTTTTCTCATAAGGCATGCTCCCCAATCCAGGCAACATCCTTCTAAATCTCCTCTGCACTATTTCTATAGTTTCTCCATCCTTCCTGTAGTGAGGTGACCAGAACTGATACTCCAAGTGGCATCTGACCAGGGTCCTATATAGCTGTAACATTACCTCTTGGCTCTTAAACTCAGTCCCACGGTTGATGGAGGCCAATGCATTGTATACCTTCTTAACCACACAGTCAATTTGCACAGCAGCTTTGAATGTCCTATGGACTCTGACCCCAAGATCCCTTTTATCCTACACACTGCTGAGAGTCTTACCATTAATAGTATATTCTGCCATTTATGTTTGACCCACCAAAATGAAGCACCTCACACTTATCTGGGTTGAACATCTGCCACTTCTCAGCCCAGTTTTGCATCCTATCAGTGTCCCGCTGTAACCTCTGACAGCCCTCCACACTATCCACAACACCCCCAACATTTGTGTCATCAGCAAATTTACTAATCCATCCCTCCACTTCCTCATCCAGATCTTTTATAAAAATCACAAAGAGAAGGGGTCCCAGAACAGATCCCCAAGGCACACCACTGGTCATCGATCTCCATGCAGAATATGCCCATCTACAACCACTTTTTGCCTTCTGTGGGTATGCCAATTCTGGATCCACAAAGCAAGGTCCCCTTAGATCCCATGCCTCCTTACTTTCTCAATAAGCCTTGCATGGGGTAGCTTATCAAATGCCTTGCTGGAATCCATATACACTATGTCTACTGCTCTTCCTTCATCAGTGTGTTTAGTCACATCCTCAAAAAATTCAGTCAGGCTTGTAAGGCACGACCTGCCTTTGACAAAGCTGTGCTGAATATTCCTAATCATATTATGCCTCTCCAAATGTTCTTAAATCCTGCCTCTCAGGATCTTCTCCATCAACTTACCAACCATTGAAGTAAGATTCACTGGTCTATAATGCCCTGGGCTATATCAACTCCCTTTCTTGAATAAGGGAACAACATCTGCAACCCTCCTATCCTCTGGAACCTCCCCCATCCCCATTGATGATGCAACGGTCATTGCCAGAAGCTCGGTAATCTCCCTCACCTCCCACAGTAGCCTGGGTTACATCTCATCTGTCCTGGAGACTTATCCAACTTGATGCTTTTGAAAAGCTCCAACACATCCTCTTTCTTAATGACTGTATGTTCAAGCTTTTTAATCCACTGTAAATCATCCCTACAATTGCCAAGATCCTTTTCCGTAGTGAATAGTGAAGCATTCATGAAGTACCTCTGCTACCTCCCCTGGTTCCATATACACTGTCACTCTTGATTGGTCCTATTCTCTCATGTCTTATCCTCTTGCCCTTCACATACTTGTAGAATGTCTTGGGGTTTTCTTTAATCCTGCTCACTAAGGCCTTCTCATGGCCCCTTCTGGCTCTCCTAATTTAATTCTTAAGCTCCTTCCTGCTAGCCTTATAATCTTCTAGATTTCTATCAGTACCTAGTTTTTTGAACCTTTCATAAGCTTTTCTTTTCTTCTTGACTAGATTTTCAACACAGTTTGTACACCAAGGTTCCTGAACCCTACCATCCTTTCCCTGTCTCATTGGAACGTACCTGTGCAGAATGCCACGCAAATATCCCCTGAAGATTTGCTACATTTCTGCTATATATTTCCCTGAGAACATCTGTTCCCAATTTATGCTTCCAAGTTCCTGCCTGATAGCTTCATATTTACCCTTACTCCAGTTAAACACTTTCCTACAGGCCAGGCAGCATCTATAGGAAGAAATACAGTCAACGTTTCGGGTAGAAACCCTTCGTCAGGACTAACTGAAAGATGAGATAGTAAAAGATTTGAAAGGGGGAGGGGGAGATCCGAAATGATAGAAGAGAGGAGCGGGAGGGATGAAGCTAAGAGCTGGAAAGTTGATTGGCAAAAAGGGATACAGAGCTGGAGAAGGGAAAGGATCATGGGATGGGAGGCCTAGGGAGAAAGAAAGGGGGAGGGGAGCACCAGAGGAAGATGGAGAGCAGGCAAGGAGTGATTGTGAGAGGGAAAAGAGAAAAAATGGGAAAAGAGAGGGAGGGAGGGGCATTAACAGAATTTAGAGAAATCAATGTTCATGCCATCAGGTTGGAGGCTACCCAGACAGAATACAAGGTGTTGTTCCTTCAACCTGAGTGTGGAATCTCCCATCACGACAACCCTGTTATTATTATTCCTTTCCAGGTCTCCCTATCTGCTGCTCGATATCCCTGTTACTATTAGGTGGTCTATAAAAAACACCCAGTAGAGTTATTAACCCCTTCCTATTCCTAACTTCTCCCCAGAGACTCAGTAGCCAATCCCTCCATGACTTCCTCCTTTTCTGCAGCTGTGACACTATCTCTGATCAGCAGTGCCATGCCCCCACCTCCTTGCCTCCCTCATTGTCATTTCTGAAACATCTAAAGCCTGGCACTTGAAGTAACCATTCCTGCCCCTGAGCAGGAATTCTCTGTAAATGGCCACAACATCATAGCTTCAAGTACTGATGCATGCTCTAAGCTCATCCACTTTGTTCATAATGCTTCTTGCATTAAAATAAACACATCTCTATCCATCAGTCTGAGCATATCCCTTCTCTATCACCTACCTATCTTCCCTCTCGCACTGTCTCTAAGCTTTCTGTATTTGTGAGTCAACTGCTCCTTCCTTCATCTCTTCAGTTAAGTTCCACCCCCAGGCAATTCTAGTTTAAACTCTCCCCAATAGCCTTAGCAAACCTCCCCACCAGGATATTGGTCCCTCTCGGATTCAAGTGCAACCTGTCCTTTTTGTACAGGTGACACCTGCCCCAAAAGAGCTCCCAATGATTCAGAAATCTGAATCCCTGCCCCCACTCCAATCCCTCAGCCATGCATTTATCCTCCACCTCACTCTATTCTTATACTCAGTCGTGTGGCACAGGTAGTAATCCCAAGATTACTACCTTTTGAGGTCCTGCTTCTCAACTTCCTTCCTAACTCCTGGTAGTCTGTTTTCAGGACTTCCTCCCTTTTCCTACCCATGTCATTGGTACCAATATATACCACGACCTCTGGCTATTCACCTTTCCACTTCAAGATATTGTGGAAGCAATCAGAACCATCCCGGACCCAGACCCTGGCACCTGGGAGGTAAACTACCAGCCACGTTTCTTTCCTGTGTCTGCAGAATCGCCTGTCTGAACCCCTAACTATAGAGACCCCCATCACTGCTGCCATCCTTATCCTTTTCCTTTCCCTACCCTTCTGAGCCACAGGGCCAGACTCTGTTCCAGAGGCACGACCACTGTTGCTTCCCCCAGTTAGGGTATCCCCCCCAACTGTACTGAAACAGAAGTACTTATTGTTAAGGGGGACAGCCACAGGGGTACTCTCTAGTATGAGTCTTACCCTTCCCTCTCCTGTTACCCACTTATCTGTCTCTCGAGACCTCGGTGTGACTACATGCCAATAGCTCCTATCACCACCTCACTTTCCCTGACCAACCGAAAGTCAACAAGGTTCTCTAACCTGGTCCCTAAGGAGCTGCAGCTTGACACACCTGGCTGGGCGTCTTCCTGACTTCCCACACAACCAGTACAGGACACCAGCCTCACAGACATACTTCCTGTTTCTATTCCTCACAGGTAACTTACCTCACCTTGACCTGTTATCGCCGAAGCTTCAATGAGCCAAAGCCCTACCACTCTGCCTCAGATCACTCCTTTGATGACCGTTTCAACCAATACGGGAATATAGTGAGAGGGTCAAGACTGCCAACTTGATGTTACTGCACATAGTTTTATCACTGTTTTATTGTGTATGGATGCACAATCCTCCTACTGCATTTGTTTTTCATTGTCTGTTCAGAAAATGGTACTCCAGAGACAAGCTCAGCTGAGACAAATAAAGATGACGTCATGATACACCACAGGAAAGGAGGCCATCCACTCCCAGAGACAGGTCAGTCACGTGTACATGTGTCTAAAATAAACCAGAATGCTGAAAATACTCACAGATCAGGCTATGTCTGTAGGAAGAGAAACACAGAACTGTTGGAAGGGTCTTCAACCTGAAATGTTAGTTGTTTCTCTTTCCACAAATGTTGCCTGATAGGTTGTGTTTACAGCATTTTCTGTTTTTATTTTAGATTTCCAACATCTATCTGTGAGAGAGAAAACCCAGCTTATGAATAACCATTGATTTGGACTTGCGGGCATGGCTACTTTCTGCAGTTTTGCTTAGAGGGCAATTACTATTGGTTAGTTACTGAATGTAGAGATCGTAGTTAGGAATCAGAGCAGGATCATTCATTAAGTGAGGAAGCTGTTCATTTGCTGACACTTCTTTCCTCTTTCCAAGTAACTGCAATTTTTAAAATTAAAATTCCTTAGTCATTCGAAGTTATTCATTTGGCTTCCACCGCTGGCTGAAAACAGTCAACGTAATCAGTGGGTTTTTTTTAGGGCAGTTGCTGCCTGAAGTGGAGGAGAGTAGGGTTAATTAGTGAAGACACATGGGGGAAGAGATGCCCATGTGATGGGGAAGGATCAGGTTGTGATGTGGAAGTGCTGAATCTGCCAGATGTGAGATGGAGGAGAGGTTGTGTTTGTTGGAGAATGTGAGAAGAGCGGGGGTCTACTGTGAAGTCCATGTAGAACACACCTGTCTATTGTTTCCAGAAGGCCAAGAACATGACATTCCCACAAATTTCTAGCTTTGCTGAAATCAGACTCACCTGAAATCACTACAAGTTCAAGTTTATTATAATCTGGCTACATATACACAAACAAAATAACATCTCAGATACAGCCACAAAACGTACAGCACACACACCAAGATAGTACCATAAATAATCCAAAAATATAATCCAAAATGCATGTAGTATGTGGCACAAACAAACAGTAAACAACTCGCTATCCCAGTAGTGAAACCCCAGTGATAGCAGGGTATTCACGTCTCAGCCTGAGGGAAGAAGCTGTTACCCAGTCAGACAGACCTAGTCCGATGTTTCTGTACAGCCTTCCTGACAGCAGTGAATCAAAGAGACAGTCAGATGGATGGTAGGAATCCTCAACAATGCTTTGGGCCCTTCATCTGCAGCACTCCAACTAAGTATCACAAATGGATGGAGAAAGACCCAGATGATCCTCTCAGCATTTTTTACTGCCCTCTGTCGAGTCTTGCGGCCTGATGCCTTGCATCTTCTGTGCCCCACAGTGATGCAGCCAGAAAGAACACTCTAGATCAGGGATTCCCAACCTGGTGTCCACAGAACCCCAGCTCTAGATGTAAGAATGGTCAGGGGAGTCTTGCACACCTCAATCTCCTCAGAAAATGTAGACATTGGCTGTGCCTTCATGACTACTGTAGTAGTTTTGTGGAACCAGGTTAGATTTACCCCCCTCCCACTGCATTTCCTTCCAACCCTTTCCATTTCCCATCATAATCCCTTCCCTGGTGAGATTCCCCTTTCCCCTCTCCCCTCCATGCCCAACCTTTGTTAATCTGAGCGTGCATAAGGAAGCTGACTGAGCAACTAAACTTGCCTTGCAGGAGCAGTGCTGCCTTTGGCCCTGGGACTTGCCATCACCGCCCTGCTCTTGCTAATGATCATCTGCCGGCTCCAGCTGGTGAAACGCAAGCTGAAGAAAGTCCGGCCCATCACCTCTGAGGAATCAGACTATCTGATCAATGGCATGTACCTGTGATCCCCCCCCCCCCCCCCCGAATGGTACAGGAGTAACTCTTCCTCATCATAATCATTGTGGCAATGTGAAACAAATCAATCTGTGTGCATGTGATTATTTAAATGACTACGTGGATCAGTATAGAAGTCTGAATTTCATTGGCATTGAATTTCACACTGGCAAGTCTGGCATGTTGGGCTGTATCTCAAAACCAGTTTTGAGACCGAACCAGCTCTATTGCTACAGTGACATGCTTCTAACAGCCTTGCCAGTAAAATGTTTTATACTTGTTGCCTTGTCTGAAACTCATTTCTCTTGCTCCTGCCATTCAGAAAAGGGTTGCTTTTAATCAGGAGCTCCAAGCATTTCATCCCATTGACCAAAAGGTTCCGTGCCACCCATAAGTGTCACTGGGTTCCTCCATGCACTCTGCATCTTCTGCATGGGAGGGACACATCTCTGCTGCAATATGGTCAGTTCCATTCCTTCCCATGTTGTTTTAAGAAAGATTTTTAATCACCTGGTGCTCTGCTTCTATCATCATCTTTGTGATCATTTGGGTAATCCACAGTAGGAATGTGGAAAATTGGGAGCGAAGTTACTGTTAAAATATTATTGCAGCAAATTGCGCAGGATTTTAGAGGATCCTAATCTAGGTGGTTGTCATTTGCCTGGCAGGTACAGTTTATGCTGTGCACAAGCTGTTGAACTTGATAATCAGAAGATTTCACTGATCAACAGTAAATAAATAGTATTTGCCCAAGTTTGACTAGTTCAAATTGTTCAATGTTATTTGCTTCACATCACAGCTGAAATCTCTACTTGAATATTGTGTTGTCTGGGGAAGGGATGGTTAGATGCCACACTACTTTATAGACAATAGGTGCAGAAGTAGACCATTCGGCCCTTCAAGCCTGCACTGCCATTTTGAGATCATGGCTGACCATCTACTATCAATACCCGGTTCCTGCCTTGTCCCCATATCCCTTGATTCCCTTATCCATAAGATACCTATCTAGCGCCTTCTTGAAAGCATCCAGAGAATTGGCCTCCACTACCTTCCGAGGCAGTGCATTCCAGACTCCCACAACTCTCTGGGAGAAGAAGTATTTCCTTAACTCTGTCCTAAATAACCTACCCCTTATTCTCAAACCATGCCCTCTGGTACTGGACTGTCCCAGCATCTGGAACATATTTCCTGCCTCTATCTTGTCCAATCCCTTAATAATCTTATATGTTGCAATCAGATCCCCTCTCAATCTCCTTAATTCCAGCGTGTACAAGCCCAGTCTCTCTAACCTCTCTGCGTAAGACAGTCCAGACATCCCAGGAATTAACCTCGTGAATCTACGCTGCACTTCCTCTACAGCCAGGATGTCCTTCCTTAACCCTGGAGTCCAAAACTGTACACAATACTCCAGGTGTGGTCTCACCAGGGCTCTGTACAAATGCAAGAGGATTTCCTTGCTCTTGTACTCAATTCCCTTTGTAATAAAGGCCAACATTCCATTAGCCTTCTTCACTGCCTGCTGCACTTGCTCATTCACCTTCAGTGACTGATGAACAAGGACTCCTAGATCTCTTTGTATTTCTCCCTTACCTAACTCTACACCGTTCAGATAATAATCTGCCTTCCTTTTCTTACTCCCAAAGTGGATAACCTCATACTTATTCACATTAAACATCATCTGCCAAGTATCTGCCCACTCACCCAGCCTATCCAAGTCACCCTGAATTCTCCTAACATCCTCATCACGTCACACTGCCACCCAGCTTAGTATCATCAGCAAATTTGCTGATGTTATTCTCAATGCCTTCATCTAAATCGTTGATGTAAATTGTAAACAGCTGTGGTCCCAATACCAAGCCCTGTGGCACCCCACTAGTCACCACCTGCCATTCCGAGAAACACCCATTCACCGCTACCCTTTGCTTTCTATCTGCCAACCAGTTTTCTATCCATGTCAATGTCTTCCCCCCCCAATGCCATGAGCTTTGATTTTACCCACCAATCTCCTATGTGGGACCTTATCAGATGTAGTTCATAAAGATAAGTTTTGTAATTTGTAAAGCAAAACATAGAATGAAATGTGTTGTACTATATTAAATCAGTAAGGATTGTACTTGACAGCCCACAAATTATTAAGCATACGTCTCTGGAATGTGGGAGGAAATCCACATGGTTGCAGGGAGAATGGAAAATCTCTATACAGCAGCGGCAGGACTCAAACCCCACTCAGTGATCGCTGGCACTGTAAAGTGAAGTGCTAAAGACTACACTACTGTGTTGTCCATGCAGCAAAGGGGTAAATCCTTAAACTCACTTTGTCAATATGCTTCTTAAATATCATGAGTATCTGCCTACATCTCCAAGAAGCATCTCAGGAATTTGATTCAATGATAACAAAGCAACAAAATTAATCCCAAGCACACCTACTCAGAGCACTGCCACAAGAAAGCAGTAACCCTAGGTCCCACACCACAAGATTCAGAAACAATTATCCATCAACCATCAGGCTCCTGAACTGGCATGGGTAATTTCACTCACCTCAATTCTGAACTGATATCACAACATATGGACTTCTTTCAAGGACTCTACAACTCATGTTCTTAATATTGTTAGTTTTTATTTATTTATATTTATTTTTGCAGTCTTTTGTACACTGGTTGTTAGTCTGTTTAGATTTTTCATTACTTTTTTTTACTGTAAATGTCTCCAAGAAAATGAATCTCAGGGTAGTATACTTGATAATAAATCTACTTTGAAATTTGAAAATGGCTGTGGCAAACAATGCACTTTCTATCAGTGGCTTTCACAGCTCCATCATAAATACCAGTGCCATAGGCAAAGCTGCAGATATAAAGATCACCCTATATCTGCTGATAACATGTAGTTTGGGACACATGAGACATTTACCTTTCCGGGAATAGGTTTAGTGAGTCATGCAGCTCATTATGTGTCTCAAAGTTTAAAAGCTGCCTTTCCACTGGAAGAATGGGTTTGCAAAGGCTGGGATGTTGGCCAGTGCTGGCTTGGAGCAGCTGGATTGTGAGAAATCATCCAGGTGAACCAATGCAGATGGATGGCAGAGATGGATGTAGACTGTGTTGGAGAAAATGACTCAGCTCAGTTCTACCTGAATACCAATTACACAACCCAATCAAGCAAATCACTAGAGTTGGCACCAGCAGCTAGCAAAAATGGTAGATCTCCCCACCCCAGCCCAGCAATGTGGAAACATCAAATACTAAGGGTATAATTTTAAGATGAGTATGGGTTGATTCAGAATGGTAGCTGCCTGGAACATGCTGCCTTGGGAGGTGGTAGAAGCAGATATGATAGCAACATCTGATACATTCAAAACAAGCAGATTGGATTATGATTAATTAGATTGCCATCACAGCTCACACATAGTGGGCCAAAGGGTTTGTCCCTGTGCTGTACTGTTCTATGAAGGATTCAAATCCATAGTTACTTGAACATTGGTGACAATTTTCCTAGTGTACACTGATCAGTTCCTCAACCACTCATTCAAAGTACCTCCTGCATTACTAGTGGAGGCTGGAACAAATTGCACTTTTAGACCCATAAAAATGAACTATTGTTGCTTTAGAATTTCTGCCTAATGAGAATAAAAATGATATTGGTTAAAAGCCTTGATACCTATCTCCCATTTAGCTAGTGGCTGAAAACTACCTTGAACCTGCTGCCTGCTAGAAGATTGACCTAAATGCTAAATTTTAATCTGCTTGACCAGTCTTGCAATTAGAAAACCAACTATGTTTTAGCAGTTGAAATAGCTGTCCGGATTTCCACCAATACCCTCCTCCTTTCCCAAGCAAACCACTCCTACCCACTAATCTGCTTCAAGGCTACAGTACAAAACTTCAGAAGCAAGCTTTAATGATAAGCCTGATATTCAGGGAAATCTGCAGGAGGTGCAATAACAGGTATTGCAAGAAGAACCCTTCTATTTTAAAAGATCACACTGGCTCTTTCATAACCAGCAGAGGGCAGAAAAGGCATCAGTTACATCTCTTCCAAAAAACAACAGTAGCACAGTGCAATAAGCACATATTCCAAACAGTGAACATCTGGATTGCAATTCCATAGAAAGTAAACTTTGAGCACTGATAGGAAGGCAAGCTACTGAATACCATGATTTAAACAAGGACTCAAGGAGGACTTGTACAGTTAAGGAATTGTCCTGCTCCAACTAGTCATGCTCCTTCAAACTCTTGGCTTCGAGGACTTTTGAACCAAACCATTATCTTCTTGTTTGAGATCATTTGCAGGCTCAAGGGTCCTCTTTAAAAGAAAAATTAAATATCAGTGAGCCTCAAAATGTAATTACCTGTAGAATGACAAAGAACATGGGCTTGCCAAATGAGAAGATAAATGGAAAACTGGTTGAAAGGACTAGACAGAAGAAAATGAGCTCACCAGGGACATCCGGTTGCTTAGAAGGAACAGTTAAGGAATGAGGAATGTGGAAGTTTGAAACAACAGGGAATACACTCATAGGAGTATTTATCGTAAAAAGGCATACAAAAAAGTAGCGGTTCCATAATGTTACTGTTTTACCCCCAGAATAAAATATTTTAAAAATTCAAATCAATTCATCCACTAAAATTTATTTGGCAAAGCAAGAAATGCATACACTGAGGAAATTTAACTGCAATTCAAAATGTGAAGAGCTCCTACAGCAACATTCATTTCACAACATTCAACTGAAGCAATAAAGCAGTGGAACAGCAGTACAGAACTTAACTGTTTGAAAGCATCAATATGTCCAAATCCAATTTTACAGTCAGTGTAATAGCTGCCATTAGCATGTAGTGCTTGGGAGGCTCGATTTCAGCAACATGAAACATGGGTTATCTTGACAGCAACTCATGGTGCATCACAATCTGAAGAGTTTAGTGCTTGGTTATGACTGCATATAGAAAGCTCTTGCATATGCAGCATGAATGCAAACAGTATGTTGTATTGGTGCTAGATATGAACATTTATCATTTGGGGTGGTGGGGGTGGGGGGTTAACTAGCCACACCACACTTCTACTGGCCTTCCTTGCTGTAGCTTCACTCTTGCCAGTTTGAAAACTAAACCAAGCCTCAGAAAACTTCTCCCAGCGCTGGATGTATTATTTTTACTCTTCACAGCAGTTCTTTTCCCAGGCTAGTTTGTTGAACTATTAAAAGAACACTGCTCCACACAAATCATTAAGTATGAGTGTGTGATTGTGTGTGTATAAGTCCAAAACAAGCTGCAATGCTGTCATTTTTCAAAGCATTTAGAACAGGAGATATCCACTCCACATTAATGTCAGGTTCTGAGCACACAGATGAAGCTTCACATTTCATCCCTGTGAATTTAAAACAACAGGAGTTAAGTTGGAGCATAATCAACTCATCTAAGAGTGCTTACATTTTAAAATAAAATGGATTACATTTAATTTAGCAGAATACACTTTTGTTTGAGCAAAGCTGAAGACAAGTGATGGTGGTGCTCAGAAAATGGGGCATTGTGGGTAGAGAAACTTTCTTAGCTTAACAACTAAAACTCTGATTCAATGGGCCAAAATGATCTTCTTTCCCAGTGGTTTCAGATTAATATATTATTGTGGTTTTGGTCAGAGACCTACTCAAGGGAATGCACTTAACTTGATCATAGTGTGCAATAGTTGCCCAGCTGGATGAAAAATGTTTGTAAACATGGGATCTTGCAACTTAAGTGTACTAATGGTAGTAAAGAAAGAATCTAAACATTAATAAGCTATACAGATCTCATTACAGCAATTTCCCCTCAACTCCACTTGTCCATAGATAACAGATGAAGGCACAATATCTTCAAGCAGAAAGGGTTAGCGAAATACCATCCTGACCATTTAGCTTCATTTACCTTTGGCCCTCCACAAAGATTGCAGCAATTTGTATGTGCCTAATGGTCAGCTGGGCCTTCAACACCAAGTCTACCCATATCTAACTGCCGAATTGATGGAACATGCAAACTTGTCAACAGATTAAAAGAAATTGAAGGGCAGCAAGGATACAAAACTGTCTAATTTATTTCCTTTAGAGTTGCTGAACAGCAGTTTTCATAGACTAGAAGTTGCATATCTTATAGTCTATAGAAGGCCCACTATTTTTGGTGTATATTAACACCTGGGACGTTGGCAAAACAAGGCATTTTCAAATGATAATACTCACAGTAAACAATTCATGCACATAGATCAACAGCAGGAAGATTAGGAATTTGTGAAATTAACAACAAAAGGCAGATGAGAAGTAATGCAAGACAAATGGAATGATATACAGCATTTTGGTAGGAAGACTGAGGCAAGAAAACAAACTAAAGGGATGGCGATACAAAGGGATTGAAACAGTGAGAGATAATTGTATTGAACATTTTTGAAGTTTAATGCGACTTCTGGTCAGATGAACAAATGAGTGCAGGAAGAGTTAAAAGAAATTTCGATGGCTAAATCTCAATGTGTTGAATTCTGGACACCTATATTAAAGAATCCAGACATGCAAACAGGAATTTTATTGAACATTAGAGGGAGAATTTGCAGGACACCTTTCAGCAGAGAAGATTAGGAAATGGTTTTATTAAGTTAAAAATAAAACAATGTTTTTTTCCTTGGTTGCTTTTTGAAATCATTTCCAGTGGCGGAAGGCTCATTAAACAAAGATCACACATTTCTGGCAACTGGCAAATAACTACCAGAGCCATAGGAAAAGTATCATGGAGGATAAGGATGAACTGAATAAGTATTTGCATCAGTCTTCACTGTGTAAGATACTAGACTATGCTAGAAATTCGAAAGTGTCAGAAGGCAGGAGTGTGTGAAGTTGGCATTACTAGGAAAAAGATGCTTAGGAAATTGAAAGGTGCATCACCCCAGGGTTCTGAAAGAGGTAGCTAAAGAGATTCTTTTAAGAATGAATGGATTCTAGCATGGTTCCAAATGACTGGAAAATTGCAAGTATTACTCTTTTTCAGGAAGGGAGACAAGCAAAAGAAAGGAAATTATAGGCCAGTTAATCTGACCTCAGTGGTTGGGAAGATGTTGGAATTGGTTATTAAAGATGAGGTCTGAAGGTACTTGGAGGCATTTGACAGAATAGGCAGTAGTCAGCATGGTTTCCTTAAGGGAAAATCTTCCCTGACAAATCTCGGATTTCTTTCGAGGAACAAGCAGAATAGACAAAGGAGAATTGGTTGATGTTGTGTATCTGGATTTTCAGAAGGCCTTTGACAAGCTGCTTAATAAGTGAAGAGTCCATGGCACTACAGGAAAGATCCAAACATGGATAGAACATTGGCTAATTAGCAGGAGTCAAAGTGTGGGAACAAAGGGAACTTTTTCTGGTTGGCTGCCAGTGACTAGTAGTGTTCCACAGGGGTCTGTTGGGCGGCTGCTTTTCATGCTATACTTCAATGATTTGGATGACAGAAGTGATGGCTTTGTGGCCAAGTTTGCAGCTGACACAAAGATGGGTAGGTAGTTTTGAGGAGCCAAAGAGAATACAGAAGAGTTTAGATTAGAAGTGGCAGATGGCATACAGTGTCTGGAAGTGTACGGTAATGCAGTTTGGTAGAAGAAATAGAAGTATAGACTATTTTCTAACTGGAGAGAAAGTTAGAAAAAAAAATCTGAAGTCCTAACGGAATCTCGTGCAGGATTCCCAAAAAGTTAATTTGCAGGTTGAGTTGGTGGTGAGGAAGGCAAATGGGATGTTAGCATTCATTTTGTGAGGACTAGAAAAGGCTTTATGAGGCACTTGAAGTATTGAGAGTAACTCTGGACCCCTTATCTAAGAAAGGATGCACTGACATTGGGGAAGGATCAAATGAGGTTCACAAAAATGAGTCCAAATTGAAAGGCTTATATATGAGGGCATTTGATGGTTCTGGGCCTGTACTCACTGGAATTCTGAAGAATGGAGGGAGTGGTGAGATCTCTGAAACCTTTTATCAAATATTGAAAGGCCTTGATAGAGTGGATGTGGAGAGGATGTTTCCTATGGTTGGGGGGTGGTGGGGGGGCGGGGGGAGAAAGAGTCTAAGGCCTGAGGACACAGCCTCAAAATAGAGGGATGCCCATTTAGAACTTAGATGGAGGAATTTCTTTAGCCTGAGAGTGGTGAATCTGTGGAATTCATTGCCGCGGGTGGCTGTGGAAGTCAGGTCATTAAGCACATTGAAGGCAGAGATTGATATTCTTGATAGTCAGGGCATGAAGGGATATGAGGAGAAAGCAGGAGATTGCAGCTGAGAGGGAAATGGATCAGCCATGATGAAATGGCAGAGCAAACTCAATGGGCTAAATGGCCCAATTCTACTCCTTTATCTTATAGCCTTATAAGACTTATTAAAAGCAATTGCATTGGTAATCTGGAATCACCATAATAAATGTTATTACTGTTTCTAGTAATAAGATCAAAAAGAGAACTAGAGAAATTTGAAAGGAAATCAGAAGGCTCAGGTGAAAATGCAGAAGATTGGGACAAATTTGTTTAGCTCTACCAGAAAATACACACTGGTCTTCTGTGTCAAGTCATTCTTTCAGGATATTTACTTCTCAATGATAACAAAATGTTTCACACCATTGGACCATCAAACATCAGCACAACCACACATTTCTCAATTTGTTTTAATGCTTGGTACCATTAGCCTTGAGAACTAATTCCTTGGTCAGGGAGAGTGAGGAGTTGATCAAGAGGAGTTACAGGCAGGTGGTCACACCAGGGCCACAGGAGGCAGACAGGTGGGTCACAGTTAGGAGGGGGAAGGGGAAGAGTCAGGTACTAGAGAGTACCCTTGGCTGTACCCCTTGACAATAAGAACTCCTGTTTGAGTACTGTTCGGAAGTTTTTAAAAGCTTACAAAAGGAAACTAAGAAGTTCATTAAGATGGAAAAGATGAAAGGAAGCTAGCAAATAATATCAAAGAGGATACTAAAAGCTTTTTCAAGTATATAAAGAGTAAAAGACAGGTGACAGTAGATATAGGACCGGTAGAAAATGATACTGGAGAAATTGTAATAGGAAATAAGGAGATGGCGGAGGAACTGAACGAGTATTTTGCATCAGTCTTCACTGAGGAAGACATCAGCAATATACCAGACATTCAAAGGTGTCAGGGAAGAGAAATATGTGCAGACGCAATTACGACAGAGAAAGTACTCAGGAAGCTGAATAGTCTAAGGGTAGATAAATCTCCTGTACCATGGAATGCACCCTCGTATTCTGAAGGAAGTAGCAGTGGAGATTGCAGAGGCATTAGCAAATCTTTCAAAAGTCGATAGATTTTGGCCTGGTTCCAGAGGACTGGAAGACTGCAAATGTCACTCTTCTATTTAAGAAGGGGGCAAGGAAGAAAAAAGGAAATTATAGACCTGTTAGCTTGACATCGGTGGTTGGGAAGTTGTTGGAGTTGATTGTCAAGGATGAGGTTACCTGGAGGCATATGACAAGATAGGCAGAACTCAGCATGGTTTCCTTAAAGGAAAATCCTGCCTGACAAACCTAGTGCAATTTTTTGAGGAAATTACAAGTAGGCTAGACAATGTAGATGCAGTGGATGTTATGTATTTGGATTTTCAGAAGGCCTTTGACAAGGTGCCGCACATGAGGCTGCTAAACAAGATAAGAGCCCATGGAATTACGGGAAAGTTACATATGTGGGTAGAGCGTTGGTTGATTGGCAGGAAACAGAGTGGGAATAAAGGGATCCCATTCTGGTTGGCTGCCAGTTACCAGTACACCTTGGAGTTTAGAAGAATGAGGGAGGACCTCATAGAAACATTTTGAATGTTGAAAGGCATGGACAGAGTGGATGTAGCAAAGTTGTTTCCCATGGTGGGGGAGTCTAGTACGAGAGGGCATGGTTTAAGGATTGAAGGGCACCCATTCAGAACAGAGATGCAAAGAAATTTTTTTAGCCAGAGGGTGGTGAATCTGTGGAATTTGTTGCCATGGGCGGCAGTGGAGGCCAAGTCATTGGGCGTATTTAAGGCAGAGACTGATAGGTGTCTGAGTAGTCAGGGCATCAAAGGTTATGGCACGAAGGCGGGGGAATGGGACTAAAGGGGAGATTGGATCAGCTCAGGATGAAATGCGGAACAGACTCGATGGGCCAAATGGCCAACTTCTGTTCCTTTGTCTTATGGTCTAATCTTCAGACAAGTTGAAGGCTCTTGCTCAGAGTTTACATTTTCAACATAATTTTCATTCTGGCTCTATGGCGAGACCTATAGTAACTTGCATTTAGTTAATAGCCAATTTATTTCCAGACACATCAAAACAGTGTAGTATTGGTCGCTTTTGTTGCTGCTATGTAGGAAAGACAGCCAATTTACACAAGGACAGTCATAGGACATCAGAAATGATAAATGAGAAAGTTCGAGCCTACATTCATTTATATTTAGAAGATTAAGGCACACCAGATTCTGAGGGAGCATAACAAGTCGATACTAACAAGATGCTTCATCTCGAGGGATTATATATCTGGGATGGGAGGAATTATTTCAGAATAGGGGGTCCCTTTTAAGATGGAAGTGGATGAAGTTTTTCCTCTGAGGGTCATGAACTTTCTACTCCAAGGCTTATGGACAGCAATTTATATTCAAGGCCCAAAGGTACTTTTTTTTTTAATTTCTAGGGAAGCTATGGGTTACTGAGAGCAGCAAGGACAAAATCTTCAACACTACAATCTCCAGAGTGGGACAAACCCAGAACTATCACATGGGCAATATTTTATCAATTGAGCCATAAATAACAATATAAGAAACTTGCTTGCAATGGGCAGCATATTCTAGAATCAATTGCTTAATTGCCAGGAGTTTAAAGCCATCCCCAAACTTGCTGAATAACCTCAGCACAATGGGTTTGCAAGTGGAGCCTTAGAATAAGCAATAATATTGAGGCACCAATTTAAGCAATTTATGTGGGACTCCTGGGAGGAGAAACAAAACAGGAGGTGCTGCTCTTTAGTTGCTGTTCATGGTGGTCTTATGGATGAAAGTGCCTAATAATGCAATAGTCAGTCCTACAGCACAGAAACAGTCCCTTTGGCCCATCACATCCATACCATCCTTTCTGCCCATCTATTCTAATCCCATGTGCAGTTTTGCTGGGTCTGTATCCTTTTATGTCCTACCTATTTAAGTGCATGTCTAAATGTATCTTAAAATACACTAATAGTAAAATAAAGCAGAGTGGTGAAACTGTTCAAAAATGTTAATAACCCAAATGAGCAAACTGAACATGGAAGCTTTGTGACTGGTTATCAAATCTATCCATACTATCCTTTGCCCATAAAGTCACATATTTAAAGATACTGACTGAGTGTTTCAACGGTAAACCCAACTGTCTTCCTCAGGCACAAGTTAGTCAAATGACAAGTCCCCCTAGAGAACACCACCTTATATCTTTGAGTGAACAGGACACAGATGGGGCTTAATGCTCAATCTGAACTGCGTATTCCTAATTGGTTCATTTGAATTGACATTGTCCTGATTGGTTGATTTTTAGGGGGACATCAGTCAACTAGCTTGTGCCTGAGGAAGTCAGTTATGTTAACTGTTGAAACACTGCAATCAGTATCTGTAAGTATGTAACTGTTAAGGCCAAAGGATAATATGGATTGAACCAAATGAGCAAAAACAAACAGCGCACTGAAAAACAGTAGGGATATCACACTCAGAATGGAAAGACACTGTTTAAGAGATGTGTATTTTGCCATGGAAAACTCATGGGGTGGAAGGAAGAAATAGATTTCAGTTTCAGGTTATAAACAACCGGCAACCTACAGATACACAGAGAAGCGTTGGAGGAGACTAACATCAAAGTGGGATTAATTCAATTAAACCAGTAGCGTGTGCCATTAATAATTTACAATCAAGTGGAAGGTAAAAAAATTGTCTGAAGATCTCTCAACATGACATTAGAAAAGTGGTTCTAGTACTTCTGCTTAGTTTAAGCTGCTCATTTACTCTCATTTGGCACTGGGTGGAAGTGAACATCATGGTAACCAGAGGAATGAGTTAAATGCACAAGGCGTGGGAGCTATCTGATAAAGGATTAAGTTTTGTATTAATTTAAAAAACAACAAATTTCTGAAGGGGCTTAGCAGGTTGGCAGCATCTGTGGAGACAAAGGGCTGGTGGGCATTTGAGATCATGACTATCCCCCCGCCTCCTCAAATGTGGCTGATTCCCTGCAGTGTTTTTTCTCCAGATCCCAGCATAAACCATCTGCAGCTTACTACCACATTAACTGAATTTGTGGGCCTTACCTTGTACAGTGAGAACTATGTCCATCCCCCTCCTACTAAACACTAGCAGTGAACAATTGCTTTATTCACAGGGATCCAAAGCCAAAACAATGGGTACTTAAACTGTTTTAACTCCATTAGGGAGAAAGTCCTCGAACCTACTTCCAAAACATCTAATAAAGCCTCATTGCCCAGAATAACAACTCAACACAAAGGCCATGCATTCCCTACTAGTCATGCCCCAACTTGTCTGCATATAGATTTTATCATTTCCATAGCATGCAATATTAATTTTTTTCTCAACCTATTGTTCACTAGATAATAGAAACATAAATAAGTACACTTACTACATGGATATAATGGCATTGCAAAAAGAAAGGAAATCAAAGCAGCT
Source organism: Hemitrygon akajei (assembly GCF_048418815.1). Lineage (NCBI taxonomy): Eukaryota > Metazoa > Chordata > Chondrichthyes > Myliobatiformes > Dasyatidae > Hemitrygon > Hemitrygon akajei. The sequence continues at coordinate 94,706,392 of NC_133130.1, read as the reverse complement.
TGCTCCGGTCTACACACTTCACCTTGTTTCGGAGAAAGATGGGTTATGCAGAATCACTTCCACCTTGGCACCTGCTTTTCTTGATCTGTCAAAGGCACGTAGATCACTCCCATCAGAGGCTTCTTACTGATGCTGCCATTTTCTAGCTTATCGTACTGCTCCAACATCTGGTTTCCGCCTGGAGGGCCGACTGGTAAAATCATCCTCCCACCTGGCTTTAACTGGTCAAGTAGCTGGATCAAGGGAGGAGCAGGAAAGCATGATTGGGGTCAGGTGAAAGAATGAGAGAGATTGAAATTGAAGGAAAAAGGAGAGAAAATATATGAAATAATTTAATATCACAAAAGCACCTTGTCTCGACAGATTAAAAACAGACATTCAAGAGAACAATGAATCTACAAAAGATCAACCCACAAAGCTGAATGCCAGCTATTAGTTTAATACAGTAAGTACATTTAATATGTGCATATGACAAACTACAAGTGCTGGTTGGGTTACATACATTTCACCAAGTTTGCTGCATCCACATCATCCAGCAAAACGGAGTAAAAAATTAAGGTCAAATTTAAAGCAATGTCTATTAAAGATATTTTCACCTCAAAGAAAACCTGGCTGCAGCAAGTCAGTCACACACCTTACATAGAATTTATTCTGATAGAGCAAAGATTTCATGTTACACACACACAGAATGCTGGAACTAAACAGGCCAGATAGCATCTGTGGAAAAGAGTACAAGACTGATGAAGGGTCTCAGCCTGAAATGTCAACTGTACTCTTTTACATAGATACTTCCTGGCCTGCTGAGTTCCTCTAGCATTTTGTGTGTGTTTCTTGGATTTCCAGCACCTGCAGATTTTCTCTTGATTTGAAGATTTCATGTTGAACACTAAGTGCAAGATCAGATTCATTTTTGTGAAAAGATACAACAAAATCTGCATAACTCTTTGCTTTAAAGATCCACAGTATTGAACAATTAATGAAATAATTTACTCTGCACCATGTGAGGAAATCTAAAGTTTAAAAACACAACATTGATTCTCACAAAGAGTTCCCTCATATATCTGAATGAGGAAAAATTTGGACACTGAAGTTTGCTGCAGTTACTCTGGTCTACTGGCAACCACATTAACAGTTCTGTCCAGCCTTTGGCTATGAAGATGAACAAGATCCCATGATCAATCAAAAATTAGAAAAGCATCTTGGGAATTCATGGGTCAACTAAGCAGTTCTTGTCAAAACAGAAGACAAGTGTTGCATAATTGTAAGGCCCCAAGGATTCAAATCCAAAAATTCTCTCTCACCTTCAATGGTTTGGTGAGATTATGCTCTTGCAGATTTCTGAAACTGATGTCGCTGTACTCACTGCATTTTACGGGCATAACTCTAAGGACTTGACTGAAGCCGAGTGCAGGACAAACGTATGTGTTCCAGCTCTAATGGAATGGTTTGTAAAGTACTTACTGCCTGTGGTACTGTACTTGCAGCAGCTCCCACGTGAATGGCATCATATGGAGCTTCCTCTGGGTACCCTTGTCTTCCATCACCCACTGTGGGAGGGGGATTAAAAAGTCCATTTAAGAATAAAGATGGCATTTTTGTTTGTATTTTTATACAAGGTGATGCTTAAGTAATTTGTGTTATTTTAAGACTTTAAGCATAAGAATTAAAGTAAGCCACTCAGTCCCTTAAAACTAACTTACAGTTAATACAAGGGCTAATGTAATTTTAATCTCAACTCCACTTTCCACACATCTTCCCTATAATCTTTCACTTTGCTTGTCAATAACCAATCTCTGCCTTAAACAAATTTCAGGAGTTCCAGACTCATGACCCTCTGAAAGTAAGTCTCATCTCTTATGAAGCAACCCCTGGTTCTAGGTACCCCGAGAAACATCCTCTCTATATCTATCCTGTCAAGATCTCTCTGTAGGATCTCATATTTCAATGAAGTTACTTCTCTAATTTCCAGGAGATATACTTAGCCTATCCAGGTATCAATCTTGTAAACCTCAAATGTTTCCAATATATTTTAAAAATAAGACTACACACAACTTGAGACACATAGGCCTCCAACAAATGCACACTTCCTACTTTTGTATTCAATTCCTCTCAAAATAACATTGTTAGTCTTCCTTACTGCAGACTGTCTTTTGAAAATCATGCACAAGGGCATAACCATTCCTCTCCCACTATTTGGAGTACAGTCGGCCCTCCTTATCCGCGGGGGATTGGTTCCGGGACCCCTCGCGGATACCAAAATTTGCAAATGCTCAAGTCCCTTATTCAACCTGTCTCGAAGCTGTGGATCTTAGGACCCAATGGAACCCCAGACCTTATTTAACCAGTCTCAGTGCAGTGGACATTAGGACCCAGCGGCAGAGATCTGAATCCGCAGTGTTTCTGTTCACAAAAATAATCACGAACACGATTGGAAATAAAGTGGAATTAATAAAGTAATCGGAAAGAGGTGAAACGCCATCAGTCATTGGAAAAGCGTTAGGCTACGTCGATCAACGATCGGAACAATTTTAAAGGATAAAATGAGAAAGGCTCTGCCCTGATGAAAGCTACAATTATTACTAAACAACGCAGTGGTTTAATTTTTAAGTTTTTGATCCTCCACATCAACCCGGCACGGTGGAGAGCACACTCGGGAACGATCTGTCCCAAGTCCTGAGAACTTCCGTTCCTGAGCCCGGTGCTGAAACATACATTCTTAAGTGTTTTATATGCATAGAAAGGTAAAATATATACTATATACTAAGACAAACGTTTGACTAACTGACACTAAATAATACCGGATGTACCTGTTCCGACTTACTTAGCAAGAGAACTTCCAATTTTTTTATTTTTTTTTTCGTCCCAATCCACGATAACCCACGCACATACTCCAGTATACTTTAAATCATCTCTAGATTACTTATTATACCTAATACAATGTAAATGCTATGTTAAGTGGTTGTTATACTGCATTGTTAAGGGATTAGTAACAAGAAAAAAAAAGTCTGTACATGCTTGAACAAGTGCTGGAAGAGCACTTCCGGGTTTTTGCGATTCGCGGTTGGTTGAATTCATGCAAGTGGAATTTGCGGATACGGAGGGCCAACTGTATACACTAATTTCCCATCAAAATGGGCAATTTTATATTTCCCTTTCCAACACACCATTGCCCACTCAAGTTACCCATCTATACTCTTTCATAGCCTCCTTAACATGCCTTCCTGTCCATTTGTGTTAAACTTAGCACCTATGCCTAGCATCTGAATTACTTAAATTGTACAAAGTTTAACAACAGCTCCAACCCCCATGCCAACAATACTAGTTGCATTTTTCCTTGTTCAACCAGCCAATCTTCTAACTATGCCAGAATGTTGAAATATTTCTAAAATAACTTCTGACACCACAAAAGCTTTCTGGAATTAAGTACACTCCACAAACTGGCTTCCCATTATCCAGAACATGCTACTTCTTTTAAACAATTAGTTAAACATTTCTCATTAACCTTGAAGGGTTTGCTGAATTTTTAAGGGCTGTAATATTTCCCCCATAATGGATGTTAACTAACCTGTGGTTTCTTCCTTTCTACATATTTTGAATAAAGGAGTTTCCATTTATTATTTTCTGATTTAATGGAAACTTCCCCAAAAGCATCAAATTATTGAAAATTATTTGTTATCTTGCTACCCTCTTCTTATCAAGGCCCTACACTTCTTTCAAGGATGCTGTCCAATCCTGGGTACTGTCAGCCTGCAGCTGCAAACCATTTGCTCAGTAGCACTGCCCTATTCACTAATTTTCCTAAATTCTACCTTTTGTTCCAATTTAAAACTAATTTGGGAATTTGACTCATACCCAATAGAGTGAAGACCAATACAAAGTACCTGTATAATTCTTCTGCCATTTCTTTGGTTTCCACTATTTTCTTGAGTCGGTCTCTCCCAGACCAACAGTCGTGATTCTTCTTCAAATATTTAAAAGGCTGATTTGCATACCTGGCTATTTGTTTCAGATAATAATAATTTTACCAATAATCTTTTATTTATTCTTTGCCTTTTTTAATATTCTATCCAATCTTCAGACCTAACACCCATCTTTGTGCAAATACACTCAGTGGCCACTTTATTAGGTACAGAAGGTACCTAATAAACTGGCTACTGAGTACATTCATAGTCTTCTGCTGTAGCCCATCCACATCAAGATTCAACATGTTGTGTATTCAGAGATACTCTTCTGCATACCACTGTTGTAATGCATGTTTATCTGAGTTACCACAGACTTCCCGTCAGCTTGAACCAGTCTGGCCATTCTCCTCTGGCCTCTCTCATTAACAAGGCTTTTTGACCCACAGAACTGCTGCTCACTGGATGTTATAGGTTTTTCATAACATTTTCTGTTAAATCCAGAGACAGCTGTATACGTGGAAAAAAAAATCACAGAAGATCAGCAGTTTGAGATACTCAAACCACCCCATCTGCCACCAACAGTCAATCCACAGACAAAGTTACTTAGATCACATTTCTTCCCTATTCTGATGTTTGGCCTGAACAACAAATGAATGTCTTGACCATGTCTGCAAGATTCTATGCATGAAGTTTCTGCCACATGATTGGCTAATTAAATATTTGCATTAATGAGCACGTCTACAGGTATACCTAATCAAGTGGCTACTGAGTGGATGTGCTTTTATTTAAGTTTGATATTTTCACTATTTTAAGTTCATCTCTGATTGTTAGTCCTCCCTTGCAAGTTTCTCTCACTGGAATGTATCTGTTTGATCAAGAAATCTTTCAACCACTGCAATTCTAATGCTGACCACTTAATTTGCTAGTGCACTGTAAATAGCTCTGGTTCCATGTCCTCATAACCACCCTCAAGTTTAAAATAGTCACCTGAACCCATTCCGCTCTCCCTCACACATGCAAAATTCATTATTAAGATCACTGCTATTGAGCAGCATCTTTATCGTGAGGTCAAGAATTCTATCATTGCACAATTCGAGTTCTAATATTGTCTGCTTTCCAGATCTGCTTTGCTAAGTACCCTGAAAGCACAAGTAACTCATCTCAAGTACCTTTGCCCATATAACTTTACTACCCTACATTGAAATACCCTGTAATTAACACCATGCCTTTCTTACATGTTTACTCTTAGGGTTCCAAACACCATTACCAGAAATAAATTACTGCATTTTGTTTCGTCACCAAACTGCTTCCACATCCTGGTTTTCTAGATTCCTCCCCCATAGCACTGATCATCTTAATTAACAAAGTCACAATTTTCTGTCCATCTAAGTAGCATGATTCCCCTTCAACAATTCAGGTCCCAATCTGTTACGTAGGAAGCTCTTTGTAATGGTTATTAAGCTCATTTTTATTTGTATTGCATAGTCATCTATTTCATTTCAAACTATTCTCTGTATTCAGATAATCAATTATTATTACTAAAATGCCACCTTTTATAGGATAACTTTTTCATAATTTAGGATTAGACAGAAATCATAAAATGCATGTAGGTGCAGATCACCTGAAACAAATGCAAAGAATGCATTCATCGATAGATGTCTTGATTGACACAAAACTCACTCACCTACAAATTTTACTCTTCCTGAGGAAAGCAAAGATGCATCATCTTTCTTTACATTAGTCGTGGCGTCGTTTACCAGTTCTCTGATATGTTCAATCCCTACCACTCTTCCACTTGGACCAACCTGGATAAAAGATGATTTTGCATAATTGCAGGACACTTTCCCATGCTTAGTGTTAAAACAATTGTAAGAAATATGAAAGCTATTTATGGAAAAATTATTGAGATCTATCTTATCAACCAGTTCACACCTTCTGGCCAAACACTCTACTAAAATGGGGAAAGACCCAGTAGAAGGATGTTGCTTACCCAGCCCTCATTCCCACAACAGAAACAAACCTCTTCACTCTAGCAAAGATAATAAAGAGTGCATACACACTTGAAAGGCTTCCACTTAATCCAGGTGAAGGGTTTCAGCACGAAACATCAACTATCCATTTCTCTCTGTAGATGCTACCTGATTTGCTGAGTTGTTCCTGTGATCTGTGTTCCTCTGCTTAAACAGGACCATGACCAACCGTACCTCAGGGAATTACAACATCCACCAGTGTAGAGTCATGTGAATATCAGCCGCTTATGGCATGTCTTAGACTGCAGGAGTACATGAGGAATGCAATGAAGCTTGATGCAGCCAATGCAAAGGTTCTTTGATGAAGAACCACAGTCTTAGAAGCCTTCTGCTATAGAAGGCTGAAAGGCTAAGTCCAATGGGGAAATGTCTTAAAAAGAATTGCAATGAGTTGTAATGGTGCAATGTACAAGATTAAAGATGTGCTAACAATCCTCTGTATAGAGAACCAGCAACAATGAACTAAGAATGTTAAGAGATTTACACTGTGTTCTTTTGTATACATCTTTTTATGAATAAAATACTATTCAACAAAGTTGAATTTATGAGAGAGATACTGGGCAGAGAGGAGGCAATAACTTACCAATAAGGCAGAAGGTGAAGGCAGTTAGGTTCTTTATCCAGAGGTGATATTCAGGGCCTTGCCTTACCACCTTCCCTGCTATCATTGATTCCACAAACTGAACAGCACTCAGGAATTCTGCAAGAGCACTGCATACAGTCCCCACGCACTGAACTACTTACCATCCGTGCAAAACAAGATGTGAGGATTCCACTGCCAGAACCTACATCAAGTGCTTTAGCTCCTTCAGACAATTGATCATGCAGCAGTTCCAGGGCATATGCATGCTGGAGGAGACAACAAATGAGATTGTATACATTAAGGTCAAGCATAAATAACTAATGAACTGGAAAATAAAAGTGATGGCTTAAATCAAAACAAGTTAAGCTATTCCCTTCCACAAAATGATTTGGTGAGGGTGGTGGTAAAGGAGTCATCTTTTCAGAAGGCGTCAGTTTCATTTTGCATAGAATTTAATCCAACTCCAGCAAATAATGCATCATGTTAACTGCCCGTGTACACACACCCATCCCTCTCTGGATGGAATCTTCTGAATAATTTGTGCTAATAATGACATTTAGTCCAACCATGTTTTTAAACTCATTGATTCAAGTCCAAAATTCAGCTGACAGAAATTGTGGTCTAACAATGAGGTCAGCAGATTGAAGGAATATTTATTAAGTTCCAAGAGTCAGCTGCATCCATCTCATCTTACTGGAAGACAGGCACCAGTGAACCCACCAGCACATCTGCAAAGGACATATACAAAAGAATATCCTGCAACAAAGATGAGATCTAGAGAATAAAAGCACTATATATACACACAATCATTAGTTCTTATAGTAAGTTATACTCTACGCACTATTTAATAATTTTAGAGCAAAAACAAATAAGTATTTACATCCACTCCAAACTTCCCAATATAATCAGTTTTCTTCCTCGTTTATTTTCCCAGAAATTATTATTCACTTTAAGTTCTCACCATAAAGTTAAAAAAATTTCCCATCAGACTTAGTGGCTACATTTATTGTTCCCAGTTCTTGATGGTTAGCCACCATAGTAGCCAATCCTGGCACTGGAGGCCATACTGCTCAGGTAAACACTATTAATGAAACTTTGCAACAGTGTTTGGTAACACTGCCAGAAAGTATTAATGATTATTGTTCTAATGAGCACAATATATACCCTCGTTACCTTTGATGAGCGTGATATCAGAATCAGGTTTATTAAAACTGATGCATGTCATGAAATTTCTTGTTTTGCAGCAGTAGTGCAAGGCAAAAAAAACTAAGTTACAAAATAAATAGTGCAAAAGGCAAACAAGATATTGTTCATGGGTTATGGAGCTGGCAATTATAACTCATGGTTCTGAAGTTGGCAGAGAAAATAGTTTCTATTTATTCCATCTACATTTTAAATACCTTAATCTACAAACCCCATTTCCAGAAAAGTTGGGATATTCTCCAAAATGCAATAAAAACAAAAATCTGTAATATGTTAATTCGTGTGAACCTTTATTTAACTGACAAAAGTACAAAGAAAAGATTTTCAATAGTTTTACTGACCAACTTAATTGTATTTTGTAAATATACACATATTTAGAATTTGATGGCTGCAACACACTCAACAAAAGTTGGGACAGAGTTAAAATAAGATTGAAAAGTGCACAGAATATTCAAGTAACACCAGTTTAGAAGACTCCACATTAATCAGGCTAATTGGTAGCAGGTGAGGTATCATGACTGGGTATAAAAGTAGCGTCCATCAAAGGCTCTGTCTTTGCAAGCAAGGATGGGTCGTGGCTCACCCCTTTGTGCCAAAATTCGTGAGAGAATTGTTAGTCAGTTCAAAAGGAACATTTCCCAACGCAAGATTGCAGAGAATTTAGGTCTTTCAACATCTACAGTACATAATATTGTGAAAAGATTCAGAGAATTCAGAGACATCTCAGTGCGTAAAGGGCAAGGTCGGAAACCACTGTTGAATGCGCATGATCTTCGAGCCCTCAGGCGGCACTGCCTAAGAAACCGTCATGCTACTGTGACAATTATAGCCACCTGGGCTCAGGAGTACTTCGGAAAACCATTGTCACTTAACACAGTCCGTCGATGCATCCAGAAATGCAACTTGAGACTGTTTTACGCAAGGAGGAAGCCATACATCAACTCTATGCAGAAATGCCGGCGAGTACTCTGGGCCCGAGCTCATCTCAGATGGACCGAAAGACTGTGGAACCGTGTGCTGTGGTCAGACGAGTCCACATTTCAGCTAGTTTTTGGAAAAAACGGGCATCGAGTTCTCCGTGCCAAAGATGAAAATGACCATCCTGATTGTTATCAGCGAAAGGTGCAAAAGCCAGCATCTATGATGGTATGGGGGTGCATCAGTGCCCACGGCATGGGTGAGTTGCATGTATGTGAAGGTACCATTGACTCTGAGGCATATATTAGGATTTTAGAGAGACATATGTTGCCATCAAAGCGACGTCTCTTCCCGGGACGTCCATGCTTATTTCAGCAGGACAATGCCAGACCACGTTCTGCACGGGCTACAACAGCGTGGCTTTGTAGACACAGAGTGCGTGTGCTTGACTGGCCTGCTGCCAGTCCAGATCTATCCTATTGAAAATGTATGGCGCATCATGAAGAGGAGAATCAGACAACAGAGACCACGGACTGTTGAGCAGCTGAAGTCTTATATCAAGCAAGAATGGACAAAATTTCCAATTGCAAATCTACTACAATTAGTATCCTGAGTTCCAAAACAATTAAAAAGTGTTATTAAAAAGAAAGGTGATGTAACACAATGGTAAACATGCCTCTGTCCCAACTTTTATTGAGTGTGTTGCAGCCATCAAATTCTAAATTTGTTCATATTTACAAAATACAATTAAGTTGGTCAGTAAAACTATTTGAAAATCTTTTTGGAAAGATATCCCAATTTTTCTGGAAATGGGGTTTTGTAAATAAGCCTTCACCTGGAGGTTGTCAATGGATAATACAACAGAGCTAATTCTAGCTTGAGAAGACTAACATCACACCTTCCCAGTGTTACAGATGAGCTCTAACCACTGTATACCTGCAACACAACTGAGTCATTCACCGGCTCACTGCAAGTGCTCAAACTGAACAAAAAAATGTGGATCCAAGCAAAATATCAAAAACTTGCAGAGTAACAAAGTTGGCATTTTTTTGCTCTGCAAATAAGCCACTTTTGCCACTCTCAAATATGCCACTATCCCACTTTTTTTTTTACTGCTTTTTTATAAATTCAATCAACACTGCACCAGAAACTGCTGATCAGCAGATCAAGCGATGTTTGTGGAACGTTTTGAGTATTTCCAGATTTTCCATCTTTTTTAAATTTATCACTACACGTCTAGACCAAGGAAATTAATCAATAAAGTTGCATACTGGATCTCCAGTAGGGTATCTGCTGCAGGGTAAACTATTAAAAATGGAAAGACCAAGAAATATTTCTCCATCTTACACACCGTAATATTAATTTACAATAGGCACTTCTAACTCCTAAAGGTCACTCTTGACAAACATGCACACAAATGTTTTTTTGAGTAATTGATTTCCATGCTGTACTCCTCATGGCAAGTCCAAGATGACTGGACAAAAGCAGATAGGAATCAGTGACCATTTAACTTCTTCCCTGCATTATAGTGACCCCTGTCCGTACAAACAGGTCACACTCCTGCAATTGTGGTACACAGCACCTCCATTGGTACAAAGATACAAATACAAAATTGGCACATACATAAAAAAGTCGATTTCAATAAATTTAACCATAAAGCTAGTGAACTGTCATTAAAACTGCACAGTTTACTCTGAACCCAAATCTTGCAACAACAAAGGCACTCATATCAAATAAGAATCACCACCAAATGATGCTGGAAATAGTCAGGGAACATCTGCAGAGAGATAAACAGAGTTAATGCTTTAGGGCAATGAATGCCAAGTCCAATGGACAACCATTAACCAAAAGCACTAGCTGCTTTTCAAGTCACCAATGCTGCCTATCATGAGAATTGCTAGGATTGTGTGCTGTTATTTTCTATTTCTAGCATCTTCCATTCTTTCCAGTTTCTGTCAGATCCTAGGAAATGAGGCACAAGACTGCAGATACTAGAATCTGGAGCACAACTGCTGGAAGAACTCAATGTGTCAGGCAGCATCAGTAGATGCAAAGTCTACTTGAAATAGCAACTCTCCCTCTGGCTCCAGAGCAGCTGCCTGGCCCGCTGAGTTCCTCCAGCAGCTCCCTTTGCTCCTAGGAACTTAAATAATACCCTTACATGTAATGCATAGCTGAAAGGATGAGATAAATTATATATATTTGGTTTTAATCAAATGGTTTGTATGCAAATTTTCTATCCTCAGCATCTCCCCCCCCCCAATCTACTCTTATACACACCCCAGCACAATCACTGTTTCTTTCCACTCCTTCACCCAATCCATTTGCCCATCACCATCACACCTCCCACTGGGGACCCCTTCCATACTGTTACCATCTGCCTTCCCCATTTCCACCTTCCCTTCCTATCTGACTCCCTCAAATGCCACCTTTATCCCTCCACCTATCACGTCCCAGCTTTCTCTCTGCCTATTGCTCCTCTGCAGCAGGATCCATTCACCTTCTTACCCCACTCCTTCTGCTCACCTCTTATATTGGCCATGACCCCTCAATCTTTCAGTCCAGATGAGGGCCACAACCCAAAATTTCCACTGCCCATTCTCCTCCAGACCCACTGATTGTATCGCCAGCATTCTGTTTTCAACAGATTCTGCAGTCTCTTGTGTCTATGTCTACAAATCATTGTAATTTTAGAAGTTTGATAAGATCCACTATAGTGAGAACTGGGAAACACTAAATCTGTCACACACCAGAGGGGATTATCTTGATAAACAATTTAACTCCTGACTTCCTGAGCCTTTGCCAGCCTTGGCTTTGTAGTTCCTCTTTATTATCAAATACATTAAAGCTTCACAGGCATTAGGAATGGCACCTGGACCAGAAAGCAGGCAAAATAATAGCTTGTTATCAGTGTTTAAAAAGTGGTAAGTATCTCTTTCATTACGAAACTGGAGAAGTTCTTAGAGCAGGACAGATGGCTGTTTCTTCCAAGCTCCAGGATAGCTTTCAAATAGCACCGGCATTATCCATCAGATGGAACACACGCTGGCTGAAGGGCACCTGTTGAGGTGACAGAAGCCAACATCCATTTATTCAGAATCTCAGGCACATACAATTTATACGAAAACCATACATCGCCTCTCCTAAATGATACACAAATCCACTGGTACAAGCACATAAACATTCACAGATAAATACCAAACCCAATAAAAGTTTCTTTGATTTATTTGCAGTAGTATGATGAAAAAGAAAAATTAACAATCATTTTTACAAGCCAAAACCCGTAACATTGATTTAACACTCAATGGATGTACAAAAAAAAAACAGCTTGGGCAGTAATACCACATTTGTTCACTAGAGGGCGGGATCACGTTACCTTCTGCAGTTCAGAACAAAACAAAATACAATCATCCCTAATATGCACCAACTCTGCAGCGATTCAAAAACCCACTGTACTGATAATTCAATACAACTTGTAAGAAAGAGGTATCCCAACAGTGACAGGATAGAGATTTTAATATATAGATGTATGAAAAGTGATGTCCATTTTTCAAGACCCTTACTATGCTGATACAGATATTCAACAATATTTCCCCTATGACTAGGGGTAAACTGGTGCAGAAATACATGATGGTAGCACTTCTAAAGGTGTTACTTCATTAAGTACCATTGAAACAGCTGATCAAGTGAACTCAAAAATAAACACTTATTTTGGAGACATAAGAGATTGCAGAAGCTAGAATCTGGAGCAATAAAGGTGGTACAGGAACTCAGCATATGTGAGGGGAGGTGGGGCGAGGCATCAGAGGAATTGTAGTGTTTCAGTTTGAAATCCTGCATCAACTGATTGGCTTTACATGTTACTTGGAGCTCACTTAAGACAATTACAAAATCTATAACTGCTAAAGGAAGCCAAAAAGTTATAAATATGTTCACCTATAAGTTTTTCCAAAGGTTGATCTGCATGCATCTTCTACAACAATGAATTCACTGCAAAAAGTATTCAATTGGTTGTGAAGCTCTTTAGAATATGTTAATAAACACACATGTAAAAACTAAAGTTCCATTTTCCATATTTCTCGATGCCATTATGGACATTTTCCTAGTACACTTTGCAATCATTCCCCCATGATTTTTTTGCTGCAACATATTCTCCCCACAATTTTACTACCACCATCACTAGGGTTAATCTACTGTGACATTACACTCAAGGGGGCACTTTATTAGGTTTAGGGGGTACCTAATAAAGTGGCCACTGGGTGTATTTGTATATCTTTGGTCTTCTGATGCTGTAGCCCATCCACTTCAAGGTTCAGCATGTTGTGCATTCAGAAATGTTCTTTCTGCACACTAATGTTTGAGCTATTGTCAACTTCTTGTCAGCTTGAACCTGTCTGGCCATTCTTCTGATCACTCTCAAAAAGATGTTTTCAACCACAGAACTGCCGTTCACTTGAAAATTTTTATGTCTTACCTGCACCACGCCAGTGGTGCTAGAGACTGTGTGAATATCCCAGGAGATCAGAAATTACTTATATATTCAAACCACCCTGTCTGACACCAATAATCATTCTGCAGTCAAAGTCACTTAGATTACATTTCTTCCATATTCTGATGTTTGGTCTAAACAGCTCTTGTCACTTATGTCAGCATGCTTTTATGCATTGAATTGCTGCTATGATTGGCTGATTAGATTTGTATTAATGAGTAGCTGTACAGGTGCACCCAATAAAGTGGCCACTGAGTGTATATTAATCTTTGACACAGGGAGGGAACCAATCAGTCACCATAAAACCATAAAACTCAGGAGCAAAATTAGGCCATTGAGTCTGCTCTGTCATTCCATCATGAGTCACAAGGAAGACTCAAAACTCCAGATTGCACTGGTAGCCAGGATTAAACCTGACAGAAACTCAATTAGTTGAGCTATTACAAATTGGAATTGCAGATTAATACTAGAAGCATAATTTTCATACAAATTGTTCTTGGATGTGGCATGTGTAGGCATTGAGTAAGCCTACCTGAACACTGCAACCTTTGAGACAGACCTCCATGTTCATCCACTGCCAAGAGATCAGGATTGTTCTCCCATAACATCATTTTCCTTCTTTCTTCCTAGTCATAAGTGTGGCAATGGTTCACTAACATCCTACGAGAAGAAAATTCCCTCACCCTTACAGAGCCAGGTATATATACCCATAATCCAGACTTGCATCAATCTCCTTTAAGCACCCTCCATCAGCAAAGCAAGCAGTTAGTGCAATATTTGTTCCAGGTGTACTTAGAAGCCCAGATGCAGCTCAACCCGCATTAAGATCCAGCAAGGGCTGGTAACTGGCAGTAATATTCACACCACTTGCTAGTAATAATCATCTCAAGCAAGAGTATCAAATCACCATCCCTTGACAATAGCATCTTAATACCAAGTACTCTAAATACAAGAGCAGGTCAGAGACTGGGTACTCCAAGTGATAAATTTCACAACCCCCTATGATAAGACACTAACCAGCACCCTTCACTTGCCTAGATAAAGTCCAGTCCAACTCTGGTTGAAATGTTCATCATCCAGGATCAAATCAGCTCACTTAACTGGCACAATGGTACATTACACCTGCATAATGTACAATCTCCAATACAAGTCGGAACAATTCACTATAATTGTCCCTATAGCAACACAGATAATATAACCTCCTAAAACTCCCAAATCATACACTATTCTGAGTTGGTAATACATAACCATTCCTTCAATACTGCCTTGCCAAATCATGGAACTCCCAAAAAGTACTCAGTACCTCAACATTCAAAGTAACAGCTTGCTACTGCTCCCACAGACAAACGGAAAATAAATAGCAATACAGATCATAAGGGCCCACTTTTACTAATTCACTCCACAACTCTTTCAGCAATTATTCCCTCTTTGGAAAAAGTCTTAGAATATACAATCCGAATCGCTCAACTTTAGCTTGGACCATTTCTTCTGATTATGCTTATCAGATGCTGAGGAGCAGCTGACAAAAGAGAATGCAGCAGAGGATTAGAGGGTAACCCTTGCAAGTTGCTGAAGTTGTAGATCACCTTTCAGCTAATACACTGATATAGAAGATGGATGCAAAATCCAGTAACAGTTGTCAGGATAACTGCTTTATTGCAGATAGTGGATTCGTACTGTTTTAGCTTCAAACCCGTGCAAAGTGGCAAGTACTCTCCCATGCTTTAGAAATCTGTCTTGTATATAGTGGGTTAGCTTTAGGTAGGTGTGAGGTGGAGAATGGTTGTTGAGCAAGTAGTCATGATTTATTTTTACACATATTAAAGGAATTAACAGCAAACAAACTCATCCACAATACAACCATGGAGTGAAAGCCCTGGCTTCCTCAAATCAACAGTCATACAACATGGAAAGAGACCCATGCCACCACAGCAACCATTGGCACCCAACCCTGCCTATACCCTTCCAGTGCTCATTTGGACACTGGTTAAATGCCTCCTGCACTCTTGGATCGTGCATTTCAATTAAAAAGCATGCCCCTAGATCCCTTCAATCTCTTACCCCTTCCTCTAATATGTACTCCAGTGTTATTCACCTCTGATAAGAGCAAAGGTTTACTGCAGTCACCCTCATCCATACACCTCAGTTTATGTAACTCAATCATATCCCCACTTAACCACCTCTCATGGAAAATAGACTTCGCTAGTCTCTATTCATGACCGAAACCAGGCAACATCCTAGTGAATCTCCTTTGAGCCTCCACCAACACATGCTATCTTGTAGTATGTTGACCAGAACTGCAATGCAGTATTTCATCAGTGGTCTGACCAATATTTTATAAAGTTGGAATATAAACTTCCTGTTCTTGTATTCAGCACCTTAACTGAAGGCCAGCATCCCATATCCTCCTTATCCATTATGTAGCTGTGCTGCAACCTTCGATGACCTTTTGGCTTCCTCACCAAGGTGACCCTGTTCTGCCAAGGGATCCTACCATTCATGGTACATGTCCTAGCCGCATTAATACTCCCAAAATGCACTACCTTACATTGATCAGGATTAGACTGCCATTCTTCAGGCAATTCCACCAACACATCAATATGACTTTGCAACCCAAGGCTAACCACCTTCAGATTTTGTGCTGTGCAAGTTTATCGATCACCCTCCTACATCCATACCCAAATCAAATGTAAATATTACTAAGAGCAAATGTCCAAGCACCATTTCCAATCATAAGCACCCATTCACCAAAATAACCTCCTATCATCCATCTCCTACTGCATAGCCAAATTTGGATCCAATTTGCCAACATAGCCTGCACCCTATAGGCCCTAACCTTTAGGATTAGACTCCCCTGTGTGACGTTGAAGGCACTACTGAGGTCAACGTAGATCACATACATTGAACATCAATACACTTAGTTACTTCCTCAAACAATTCAGATTGGTCAGACAAGATTTGACTTGACAAAACCAGGTGCATAAATTGTCTAGGCATAAAACAATAGCCCCACCCATTGCAAATGATCATTAATCTTGGTCTTCAGTAATTTTTACAATAACATCACTATTACTGATGTTAACCTTAAAGGTCTGAAATTGCAAGGCTTTTTCCTGCTGTCTTTCTTGCAAAGTGGCACCACATTTACCATCCTCCAGTCACTTGAAACTTCACTTGTGGCCAAGGATTTAAAAACCTCAGCAATTCCTTCCCTCCTGTAGCATGAGATAAATCTCATCCAGCCCTAGAAATTTATCATCTTTAATCCTCTTTAGTACTTCTATTTATGGACACTAGTGCAAGAATTTCACCTTATCCCCTTGCTGAGGTATCCACCTACAGAGTCAGTTTCCTTTGTGAACCTATGCACAGACTGCCCATGTTGTCTCTCTCTCTCTCCCTGGTTATTCTCTTGTCCTTTATATTCACAAAATGGAGTCCACATCCAAAAATCCCTCAATATTGCCACACAAGTTGATAGTGTGGTTAAGGTGGCATACGGTGTGTTGGCTTTCATTAATTGAGGAACTGAGTGCACAGCTGTGAGGTTACGTTCCAGCTCTACAAATCCCTGGTCAGACCACTCTTGGAATGTTGTGTACAATTCTGGTTGCCTTGTTACAGGAAGGATGAGAAAGCTTTAGAGTGCACAGGAGATTTACCAGGATGGATCCTGGATTAGAGAACATGTCTTATGAGGAAAGGTCAAAAGGAAAGGCTTTTCTCTTTGGAGTGAAGGAGGATAAGAGGTGACTTGATTGAAGTGCATTAGATTATGAGAGGCATAGATTGAGTGGGTAGTCAGTGCCTTTTTCCCCAGGGCAGCAATAGCCAAAACAAGACAACATCTGTTTCATGTGAGTAGAGTAAAATTTAGGGGAGACATCAGAGGTAGGTTTTTTCAAAAATACAGAAAGTGCTGGGTGCCTGGAACACACTGCCGGGAGTGGTGGTAAAGGTAATGCAATGGGACATTTAAGAGACTCTTAGATAGACACATGGATAAGAAAAACAGAGGGTTATGAGCTGTGTGAAGGGAAGGGTTCTGATTCTGGAATAGGTTTATATAGGTTGGTACAACACTATGCCAAAGAGCTGTGCTTTTCGACATTCTATGTCATAATACTTCTGAATACATTTTAAGTTGGGCTGCAACTGATATTTTGTTAAAACACACCTCTCTGGCCTATTAACTTTCTAATTTCCCTACACTTAATACTCCTGATGGACTTGCCCACATTTAGTTCTCTATATCTGCCATCTGCATTTTTCCCCCTCTTTATCCAACCCTTGATATCCCTCAACATCCAGTGTTTGCTGTAGCTCATCATCTGAAGTGATGTTTTAGGATTGAAGTGAAGCTTCCAACTCAAACTACTTCATAATTCTTTTGCTTTTTGTTTTTAATTCTTAATCATACTGGTTTTAGCAGAGTTTTCTGCTGCCACACTTGGTTGAAACAAGGACAAAGCTTGGCTCTTTTCTGGCTTTCATGCCACATTCAGATAAAGGAAGCAAAGTGGCTGAGAGCCACAGATGAAATAACTATTACTCATCGTACTGGTACACAAAACCACAAGTACAAAGGTAAAACTGAACCAGGAAATAATTTACACCTACCATATGTGGGGCACTGATTGTAGCTTGGAAACCTGCAATACAAAAAATAAATAATTGACATTCACCCACAAGTGCTGCTCAAATATGAACCTGCAGACAAACTGCTGCAATTTACGAAGTCCAAGGTTTTTAAATGCATAAAATCTGTATGAGACTCGAGATGCATAGCAGAAGAAACAGAAATAGTCCACTCTTCCCCCTAAGATAGTTTTGCCATTCTGTTGGATGATTAACAAACCCATCTACCATTTCTTTAAGAATATAGTTAACATCTCTTGAGAAATCTCTCCATATCAATAGAAAAAGCATTTATAATTTGTTCTGTTTATTTTTCAACCAGATGACAGATGAAGAAATTGTATACCGACAGTATTAATTTTAACTCTTTGAGGGTGTTAGTGGTGGAAAATTGGAACAAGGGGACATACTCCTTTGCCAAATCACATGCCTAGTCCTTCATTTGTGTTGTTTAACAAACTGATTAGATTTCTGTTCTTGTACAAAGTTCCTGCATTAGCTTCTTTCCCCAAAGACTTGGGAGGGCAAGGATTAAAAATCAAGTGACCAATGTAAGTGCAGGCTTGAAAGACTATGAGCAAGTGAGTTAGAATTCTGCTAGGGCAGGCATAGCACTGAATCAGGAAGATGTTGGAAAGTGGTCCATAGATATACTTCAGATTTAGTTGGCAGTAGAGCGAGAAGTTGTATTTTGATTACCTGGTCAAAAACTCAAGCCCAGCTGTGAAAGCAACCCCATCCCATAAAAACCAGTGCTACAGAAGCACCAACAGAAACTCCAAAGACCTTATCCATGAGAGAGGAAGAATACACCAAGATGGGCAGAGATTGGAATAACAAGAAACATCGGCCCAGGACAGAGGAATCTGGCAAGCTACAGCTGTCAGCCTATGCCCTGGAAGGAGTGAGTAAGTAAGCCTGGTCAAAAATAAGACAAAGAGGAATGGAAAGACTATACAGTAAAGGGCAATCAGCAAAAAAGGACAAAATATAGTTCTGAAATATTGCAAAAGGATTTGAACCTAAAACTGCAAATATGGGACACAAATCTTAGGACAATTCAGCCAGGTGCACATACACATGAATCACTGCATGTGCATTATAAGCATTACAAGCAAACATGCCAAGGACAAGAGCTTCATTTCAGTAATCCCGTCAGAAAATGTGGCCTGGATTTTGTAGTAACAAGGTGGTGAATAAAATGGTCATTCTAGATTATTACTGTTAAACTAATGGCATTAAGATCACTAAACACGTTCTAATATGGATCATTTATACTTACCAGATATGATTCAAGGACAAGAGTTAAATGCCCAGCACTTGCGTAGGCAAGTCATGCAAAGCTGCTGCACCAGAAGTACTTGCCTCAAAGCTGGAGAAAACCTTACTGAAAATAATGGGTGCTAATGATCCAGGTACCAGTTTGGAAGTAACTTGTTCCAAGACTTTGAAAAAGAACTTTTTAAACAGCTAATAAACTAGGAAGTTTAATTTTTGGAGGCTTCTATTTAGTTTCTAAAACATTTAGATATAAATTACTTCAGTGAAAGTCTGATCTTATTGCCCTTTTCTGATTTTGTGGGTTGGTCTAATCTCAAATATCCCACCTATACTCGTTCTTAAACCTAAACAATTTCACAGCAATAAGTGGAAGCTGTGGAATATACACACTGGGAGGAACTCTGAAGGAATGAGTATAGTTTCTAAAAAGCCAACTTCTCACTGGTAACTTAAGATAATAGGCAATTTATTTATTAATATCACTGTAATTGGCTAAAATGAATTAGAAATTAATATAATTCCTTATCAGCACAGGATACAACTGTGAAAAGGAAGATGGTTCATTAACTGCTCTTCATTTTCATAAACCAAGCTTTAATAAACAAACTTCGAGGAAAGCATCTCCTGCATCACCCACAATCAATCAACTCTGAAGGTAAGTGTTGCATGTTATAAATATTTCACACATACAAACCAATATTTTGAAGTAATTCAACAGACACATCTGTCTAATACTTTAGGAAAACAGAATATTAGCTGCCATGAAAATTTCTATACAATTAGAGGTTAATAATTTGGGCAGAAACATCTCATCCCATCAAATATTATGCTTCACAAACAGTTTAATATGGTCTTAATTTTGCATACAACAGGACCAGATTGTTAAAAATCAAGCTTACCATTTCTGAAGTACAAGTAGCAAGTGTTCCATGGAATAATATGTATCATAGAGTTATACAGCATGGAAAAAGGCCTTCAGCCCAAATTGACCATGCCAATCCATTTGCCTGCAGGTAGCCCATATCCCTCTGGACTTTTCCTATACATATACTTGTCTAAATACCTTTTTAATGTCTTATTTGTCAATATCAGTGGTCCAACTCAATGGGCGGGGGAAAGTTGAAATCACGTAACTACGATCTCCTACATATTTGCTCTTCGATTGCCCATGAGCTACTGGGAAGCCTAAAATACAATCTCAGCAAAGTGATCATTCTCTTATTTCGGAGTTCACCCATTCAACCTCACTAGGTGATTCCCCCAATATCCTTTCCAAGCAATGCAATGATGTTGTCCCAAATCAAAAGCAACTTCCACATCTGTCATGCCTGTAACATTTGTAAACCCAGAACACAGAGCTGTCAGTTCTGCCCCTTGCTCAACCATGTTTGCTAGAGTTACAATATCCCAGTCGTCTGCCTTACCAATCAGCCTCTTGCGTTAGAAAAAACACTACATTTATTTTATCAGTCCTTCCCTCACTCCGTCTAACACCACCTGTGAAATTCAAAAAAAGTCAAATAGGATGCAAACACACACCACTTAGTAAAAGTCCTAATCAAATTTTGCCATTTATTTGCTGAGTTATTCTTTGGAGAGACTGCTTAGTGTTTATAGTTTTACGAGGCATACTTCAGAAAGGACTGCAATGAGTGAATTGAGAGCTGAAACAATAATGGGTGTTTATAAACACAAGAGATTCTGCAAATGATCATTGCAGTGTCATTTTTAACAAGTGTGTGTTAGGACAGAAAGAAAAATAGCTTTTGTGATTAAATATTCTCATATAATGTAAAATAATAGGGTTTTATTTTTAACTCATTTTCTAGGTTTTCAAAATGAAACCTTCCACGATTTCAGGAATACAAGTGAACAGTGATATGTGGGAAGCATTAGAGCCAAATCAAAACTGTGCACAAGGGGGTTGTTTATTATTCATGGAAGAGAAAAAGTCCTTTTTAAATCCTTACCTATAGACTGGGGGGAATCTGTGTAGGGGTTACTCTTTACATAGTGGCAGCGGTCTGTAGCTAACATTACTTGATAAACCCGCTCTGTCTTGATAATTCCATTTTCTGTAAAAAAAAAAGAGAAGATTAATATGATCAATTGTTTCACCGCCCCCAAAATAGAGTAACAGCACAGTCAGTATCAGGTTCAATTTCAAGAATACAAAGGGCCTGGAATTATTGTTTGATTTAAATAATATACATATTGACCACCGATTTTCTGGACACTAATGGTTCAGCATCACTTTTAATTTGGATGAAATTATGAGGCCAAGTATCACTCACTTTTCATGAAACATGTTAGATGATGTGAATGCTGGCAATTCTGTACAGACATTTATTAAAGAAAATAACATGAAGGATGTTCTTTGCTCAAGGGTGGGAGAAGGTAAACACTAAAGAACGGCTGGCACAAGTTGTGGCCCGCTTTGAAGTTTGATACGGAGCCTGAAGAAAAGCTTGACAATGATTTTGCAGGATTTCATGTACCAAAGGAGAAAGAAGTTTTCATGATGTGCTAGAGTACGCAAAAAGTGTTACAGGACTTGCTATCAAAGATATAGCAAGTAGTCTTAAGGAAGAAAGTCTATGTGAGTGGATGACTGTTGACAATGAAACACATGCTGTGCATCACCTTATAGACTCAGAAATTATAGACAGTGTTTTGAATGATGATAACACTGCAAGTGATGAAGATGGCAGTGATGTTGAAATGGATGAAAATTGAAGATTCACTGTTGACAAGTTAACTGAGTTGTTGGGTGATTTAATAAGAGGGTTAGAGAAATGTACCTTCATGACAGAACAAGTGCTAATGAATTTTTACTTGGTGCAAGAAAAATTACACAAGGATTGATCAAAACACTTGAAGCAACTGCGCCTAGATGAAATGTTTAAAAAGATAACCAAGAAACAACATTCTTTGCAAACACAGTAAATAATAAATTTATTTTTTGTTTAATTAATAATCCATTTTAACCTTGCACAGTCCATTTTTGCCATTATTATTGCATGACCTCTTTTAATCCAGAAAAAATGTTAATCCAGCAAAGCTCAGAAACAGAGGGTGCCAGGAAATCAGTGGCCAACCAGTACTACCAAGTTGGCTCTTGCCACCTTCATACCCATAGTATTGCTTTGTCAGTTGTGTCAATTTGATTTGCATGGTCTCTCGTCAATCACCTAGTCAAAATGAACTCAAGGAACGACATTTGAGAGCAGCTTAATTTGGCAAGCACCTTATTTACAACTTCACAATGTGGAACCAAAAGCCCCTGAGGACTTAACTACAGTCAGCCCTCCTTATCCGCGAGGGATTGGCTTCGGGACTCCTCGTGGATACCAAAATTCGCGGATGCTCAAGTCCCTTATGCAACCTGTCTCAAAAAGGTAGACCTTAGGACCCAGCGGAACTCCAGACCTTATTTAATCTGTCTCAGAGCGGTGGACATTAAGACCCAGCACCAGAACTCTGAATGCGCAGTGTTTCTGTTCACAAAAATAATCACGATCATGATTGAAAATAAAGTGGAAATAATAAAGCGATTGGAAAGAGGTGAAACGCCATCGGTCATTGGAAAAGTGTTAGGCTACGTCGGTCAATGATTGGAACAATTTTAAAGGATAAAGTAAGAAAGGCTCTGCCCCGATGAAAGCTACAATTATTACTAAGCAACGCAGTGGTTTAATTATTGAGTCTTGGGTTTTTGATCCTCACATCAACCTGACATGGTAGAAAGCGCAATCGGGAGCGCTCTGTCCCGAGTCCCAAGAACTTCTGTTCCCAAGCCCAGCGCTGAAACATACATTCTTAAGTGTTTTATAAGCATAGAAAGGTAAAATATATACTATATATTAACGTTTGACTAACTGACACTATATAATACCAGATGTACCTGTTCCAACTTACTTAGCAAGAGAACTTCCGATTTTTTTCGATCCCGATGCACTATAATCCACGCACATCCTCCCATATACTTTAAGTCATCTCTAGATTACGGTACTTATAATACCTAATACAATATAAATGCTATGTAAAATGGTTGTTATACTGCATTGTTTAGGGAATAATGACAAGAAAAAGAGTCTGTACATGCTCAAACAACAAGTGTTGGAAGAACATTTCCAGGTTTTCGCGATCTGCGGTTGATTGAATTCGCACATGCGGAATCCGCAGATAAGGAGGGCCGAATGTACACTAATTTGCCTCAAGACAGCTTTTTTAATTGTGTTTTTTTTAAACAGAAGGGGAGGTGCTTGCTGTCTGAGGGAAATGAGAGTTAATCATTTAGCCAAAGCACTGGAACAAAACTAGGGCAAACACGAAGAAATCTGCAGATGCTGGAAATTCAAACACACACAAAATGCTGGTGGAACACAGCAGGCCAGGCAGCATCTATAGGGAGAAGCAGTGTCAACGTTTCGGGCTGAGACCCTTCGTCAGGACTAACTGAAAGGAAAGATACTAAGAGATTTGAAAGTAGGAGGGGGAGGAGGTAATGCGAAATGATAGGAGAAGACCAGAGGGGGTGGGATGAAGCTAAGAGCTGGAAAGGTGATTGGCAAAAGTGATACAGAGCTGGAGAAGGGAAAGGATCATGGGACACGGAGGCCTCGGGAGAAAGAAAGGGGGAGGGGAGCACCAGAGGGAGATGGGCATAGAGAGAGAAAAAAACAAACAACTAAGTATGTCAGGGATGGGGTAAGAAGGGGAGGAGGGGCATTAACGGAAGTTAGAGAAGTCAATGTTCATGCCATCAGGTTGGAGGCTACCCAGCCGGTATACAAGGTGTTGTTCCTCCAACCTGAGTGTGGCTTCATCTTACAGTAGAGGAGGCCATGGATAGACATATCAGAATGGATCAAAACTAAGTGTGATTGGGCAGAAATAGGGAACTGTGGTAGGGTGAATGCAATGAGAGATGGAGTCAGTCAGTGCAAGCAAAAAGACATTCTGGAGCAGTTGGTGTCTGCAGTCCTGAGTCCCTCTGTCCTGAGTGCTCCCTGCACTCCACAGAACCACCAGATGAGGAAAAGGATTAAATGGAACTGATGAGGTCAGGGAGGGGCAGTAGGAGTGGTGAATCAGTTTCAAATTCAATTGTCATTCAACCATGCATGAATACAGCCAAACGAAACGACGTTACTCCAGGGCCAATGTGCTAAAACAATACCAACCGTTATACGCAGCACAAGGCACATACAGAATAACAGCAAAACAGTCACACACAAAAAACTGCAAGTCCCTGAATGTTACAGCAGTCTGCAGTTGAACACAATACAGCACCAACTCCAGTACTGATGCCATGCCACACTGCCTCAGGCAGTGACTGATGGGTCTCCAGCCACTGCAAACAAGCGACACTGTGGCTGGAGACCTGGTCCTCGCTACGACTGAGGCTATGCAGGTCCCCCACCATTTGCCAATAAACCAAAGAACTGGACTTACAACGTTCCATGCCAGAAATGTCCAACAGGGTCTTGCGATCACAAGAAAAGCAACTAAGACTATCACTTGCTGTTAGGCTGCACACCTTGTTCACACACCTCTGTCACAGGTGTGGCATTGCAGTCCACACCAAGTCCAGCTCCTTCAGTTTCTCCAACAAAGACCAACTCGCTGATACGGTAGACCTGCAGTACTTTTAAGTTCTTAATATCCAGCTAGCTCTTGAAATCATAAGAAAAACTTTAAAAGCTGGGAATAGCTTTATCGAGTGGCTGAAAGGGAGCGATTATGATTTTACTAGACTGTGAGTCAGGTAGGGTGGTGAGTTGGGGACTTCCGCAAGGAGGAAACATGGTGAATCAGGTTGGGTAAAGGAAATGAATATGATGGCAATCATGAATGTTATTAGCAAGTGTGTCCATCTGATATGGATGGTAGGGTGGGATTTACACTGATTCCTGTTGGAAAAGTGGGAGCCGATGAGAAACAAATGTGTTGTGAATGTGAATTTTAACAGATGCACAACCACAAGTGAATCAGCCATTGGTACTGATACCAAAGAACATCTTTAGTGTAAAATTAATATAAATGAGCGTTCAATGACCTGCCCGGACCAAGTGGGTTGAAGGGCTGTTCTGTGCTATTGAACAAACGAACAAATGCAGGGTTCTACACAAGAAATCAGATCAAGAGCAGATCACCTGACCCTTTGAGCCTGCTCTGCTTTCCTTCAACATTTCCCTGCACTGATATCATGATTCCTCAATACACTTAAAA
This sequence comes from Hemitrygon akajei, assembly GCF_048418815.1. NCBI lineage: Eukaryota > Metazoa > Chordata > Chondrichthyes > Myliobatiformes > Dasyatidae > Hemitrygon > Hemitrygon akajei. Next base: position 94,681,114 of record NC_133130.1, on the reverse strand, counting down.
TCCAGAAATCCTTTGGAGTAGAGAATTTTAAAGATTCATCATCCTTGGCATGAAGAAATTTCTCGTCTCATAAATGGTCTCCATGTTCAGAGAATATGACCCCTGCTTTTAGATTCTAGCCAGAGGATTCAGCCTCCCCGCTATGACCCAAAAGAAATTAAGTTTCAATGAGACCTCCTATTTCTAACACCAGTCCACTCAATCTCTTTTGATAAGCCATTCCTGGTATCAGTCTAGTGAATCTTTTCTGCACTCTCTCAAATAACGAGAATATTTACCCAAAACAAGAACCACGTTATTATATAATATTCCACAAAGCTATCTGTAACAACCAACCATTCACATTTCTAACTTTGCTGAACCTGCCTGCTGGCTTTCAGTGACTTGTTTGCAACTATACAAGATCACTTTAAAGTTACTCAAATTTCCACATTTAAAATCATAACCTTACTTTTTGGATTTGTGCACCAAACAGGAAAAGAAAACTTTCCCCCCACATTCTATTTCATCTACAATGAGGTTGGAGTCATTCAGCTTGCTATTATTCCCTTTGAAAGCTTCATTACATCACAATCTTACCCAGTTCTGCAACATCAACAATTTTAAGACTATGAGACCATAAGACTCAGGAACAGATTTAGGCTCATTGAGTCTGCTGTACCATTCCATCATGATTTATTATCCCACTCAACCCTATTCTCCTGCCTTCTCCCCATAATCTTTTAACACCCTTACTAATGAAGAACCTATCAACCTCTGTTTTAAATATACCCAATGACTTGATGACCTCTGAATACAGATCTTCCTCATCTCTAAACATGTTCTAAATGTTCTAAAGAGACATTCCTCTATTCTGGGGCTGTGCCTTCTGATCCTACCACCACTATAGGAAACATCCTCTCCACATCTTGACATTAGATTTTAGAAATTGATTCTAAATTGATTTCTCAGCCAAATTAATATCGATGAACATATGGGGCTCGAACAGCAATCACTCCTGTAAACCACAACCCAGCCCATTCAAGAAAGAGCCCTTTTTCTGCTCTTTGTTTTCCATCTGCTATACAATTCTAAATTCAAATCAATGTATCACCTCAATTCTGTACTCAAAGGTTTTTGGCCACCTTTTATAAGGATCTAATCAACAGCTTCCTGAAGATCTAAATGCAGTAAAGCAATGATAACGCAGTGGCCTCGGACATGGATACAACTGGAATAAGAATTCTCATAATATTGAATGTTATTCCTGTCAATGCAGCACCACTTTCATTAAAAATGAGATCTTACACAGTTAAATAATCAACTATACCATGCATCCAGCAAGTTTTAAAAAGCTCAGGAAGCCATCTCCGATGACTTTTAAGGGAGCACAGGAAATTGAACCAGTTGAACCATATGCCAAACCACCAGAATAACCTGATAGAATTATACATACGACTAGTTCCTCCTTAGGTATTCTAACAGCCACATGTTTAAAGCATTCCTGCAGGAAGAATTACTTTTTCCACAAAGTCAACTTGAGCTTTAATCCTGAATATGCAAGTACAGAGATATTCCAGTTTTATATCAAGCTCTGCAGAATAAGGAAGCCCAGTTAAAAAATATTTATCACAAGATAAAAGATACCATAACTTGCTTTACTAGAATGATTACTCTGAATATTCAAAGCAACAAGCGATGCTCCGGTTAATAATTTTAGAAGCTCCAAAAATAGAGTAGTTGTAACTGAGGACCTCCAACGCAATACGATACTTAAATACTATGGCCTAAATAGGGAACACCACTTGCCTCCTCAGTCATGCAGAAACATGCCGAGTTAAAGAACAGATGTACATTAAACATTTCTAAAAGATAACTACAAACCCCATTTCCAGAAATAATTGGGATATTTTCCTAAATGCAATAAAAACAAAAATCTGTGATATGTTAATTCACGTGAACCTTTTTTTAAACTGACAAAAGTACAAAGAAAAGATTTTCAATAGTTTTACTGACCAACTTAATTGTATTTTGTAAATATACACATATTTAGAATTTGATGGCTGCAACACACTCAACAAAAGTTGGGACAGAGTTAAAATAAGGTTGAAAAGTGCACAGAATATTCAAGTAACACCGGTTTAGAAGACTCCACATTAAGCAGGCTTGACTGTGTATAAAAGTAGCATCCATCAAAGGCTCAGTCTTTGCAAGCAAGGATGGGTCGTGGCTCACCCCTTTGTGCCAAAATTCGTGAGAGAATTGTTAGTCAGTTCAAAAGGAACATATCTCAACGCAAGATTGCAGAGAATTTAGGTCTTTCAACATCTACAGTACATAATATTGTGGAAAGATTCAGAGAATTCATAGACATCTCAGTGCATAAAGGGCAAGGTCAGAAACCACTGTTGAATGTGCGTGATCTTCGAGCCCTCAGGAGGTACTGCCTAAGAAACCGTCATGTTACTGTGACAATTATAGCCACCTGGGCTCAGGAGTACTTCGGAAAACCATTGTCACTTAACACAGTCCGTCGATGCATCCAGAAATGCAACTTGAAACTGTATTACGCAAGGAGGAAGCCATACATCAACTCTATGCAGAAATGTCGGCGAGTTCTCTGGGCCTGAGCTCATCTCAGATGGACCGAAAGACTGGAACCGTGTGCTGTGGTCAGATGAGTCCACATTTCAGCTAGTTTTCGGAAAAAACGGGCGTCGAGTTCTCCGTGCCAAAGATGAAAACGACCATCCTGATTGTTATCAGCGAAAGGTGCAAAAGCCAGCATCTGTGATGGTATGGGGGTGCATCAGTGCCCACGGCATGGGTGAGTTGCATGTATGTGAAGGTACCATTGACTCTGAGGAGTATATTAGGATTTTAGAGAGACATATGTTGCTATCAAGGCGATATCTCTTCCTGGGACGTCCATGCTTATTTCAGCAGGACAATGCCAGACCATATTCTGCACGGGCTACAACAGCATGGCTTTGTAGACACAGAGTGCGTGTGCTTGACTGGCCTGCTGCCAGTCCAGATCTGTCTCCTATTGAAAATGTATGGCGCATCATGAAGCGGAGAATCAGACAACGGAAACCACGGACTGTTGAGCAGCTGAGGTCTTATATCAAGCAAGAATGGACAAAATTTCCAATTGTAAATCTACTACAATTAGTATCCTCAGTTCCAAAATGATTAAAAAGTGTTATTAAAAGGAAAGGTGATGTAACACAATGGTAAACATGCCTCTGTCCCAACTTTTGTTGAGTGTGTTGCAGCCATCAAGTTGTAAATTTGCATATATTTACAAAATACAATTAAGTTGGTCAGTAAAACTATTGAAAATCATTTCTTTGTACTTTTGTCAGTTAAATAAAGGTTCACGTGAATTAACATATCACAGATTTTTGTTTTTATTGCATTTTAGAAAATATCCCAACTTTTCTGGAAATGGGGTTTGTAAATCTCATCTATAAATGAACAGAAGTAGTGAAATACCAATACTGATACAAAATTTGCATAGCAATAAAAAAGAAATGCTGGCTAAAATCTTAAATAATATTGCATTTCTGTGGTGTCACAGTAGCATAGTGATTAGTGCCACTACTATAGCTTTCCAGAGTCTCAAAGAAAAGAGGCTCATATCTTGTTTAATAGCCTCATATATGGGACTCTGTAAAAGGCCTTCTGAAAATCCAAGTAAACGGTGTCCACTGACTGTTATCCTGCCTGTTATTTCCTCAAAGAATTCCAACAGATTTGTCAGGAAAGATTTTCCCTCAAGGAAACAATACTAACTTCAGTCATTTTATCAAGTGCTTCCAAATACTCTGAAACCTCATCCTTAATAATGAACTCCAACATCTTAAAAATCAATGAAGTCAGGCTAACTGATCTATAATTTCCTATATTTTGCCTTCCTCTTTTCTTAAACAGTGGAGTGACATTTATGATTTTCCACTCCTCCAGAACCAATCCAGAATCCAGTGAATCTTGAAAGATCACTATTATTGCCTCCACAATCTCAGCAACCTCTTTCAGAACCCGGGGGTGTGGGTCCAGATTTGGTCTGATTGACTTAACTACCTTCAGACCTTTCAGCTTCCAAAGCAGCCTCCTCCTTAGGAATTGCAACCTTTTCCGCCCCTGACATACTTGAATTTCTATGCTGGCGTCTTCCAGTGAAGACTGACACAAAATAATTGAGTTCAAACACCATTTCTTTCTTCCCCAATACTACCTTTCCAGCAGTCCAATGTCCATCTATCTTACTCTATATATCTGAAAAATCTTCTGGTATCCTCTTTAATATTACTGACTAGCTTACCTTCATATTCATCTTTCCTCCCCTTATGGTTTTTTTTTGCTGCCTCCTGTTCAGTTTTTAAAACCTCCCACTAAATTTTGCTTCTGTGCTGTCTTTGATTTTACTTTCCTTGTCAGCCACGGTTGCCTCATATACACCTTGGAATGCTTCTTTTTCGTTCAGGTGAATCAATGCAGTCTTCCAAATTAACCCCAGAAGCTTCAGCCATTGGTGTACTGTCATCCCTGCCAGTGTCCCCTTCCAATCAATTCCGGACAGCTCCTCTCTCATGTTAAGTAGTTCCGTTTAGTCAAACTGTACATTACCAAAACATCTGATGATAGCTTCTCCCTCTCAAACTGCAGGGTGAATTCTATCATATTATCATCACCTTAAGCTCTCTGATCAAATATGGTTCATTAAACAACACCCAATCCAGAACTGCCTTTTCCCTAGTGGGATCAACCTCAAGCTGCTCTAAAAACATCTCAGAGGCACTCTACTGGTTGAGTCTCGGACCTCGGACCGGAAACAAGTCATCCTCAATACCAAGCACCAAATGTACAGAGCTGGCACTGTACACAGTTCCAACATTCTCTCTTTCTCAAATGCAATACCTCAGCTAATAAAGGAAAGCATTCTTGCTTAAAGCAACACATTACAAAGAGCTTTAAAGCTTTTTACATAGAGTCAGGTATTGTTAACATTTGGATATGGACCTTAGGCTGATGGATGGCAACGTGAACAACTGGGATGTGGCTGCTCAGAAGCTCAGCACAGGCATCCAAAATTCCTACCTGCTTCATGCATTTTCTACATGTGCCTCAAACATTCTCGAGAAGCACATTGCTGTTCCACGTAAAGAAATGGTTAACATTTTCCAATGACTTCTTTAATTTCCTCGTCAGATTGTATGGCAACACAATAAAATGATAAAGTACTTACGGGGGGTGGGGGGGGATATATAATGCAATTTGAAACATTGTTACTCTGAAACTTCAAGCAAGTGTGTTTACTCTTTCTCGTTCTGACCATGAAATGTTAAATTTTGTTCTTTATCCAGCTGCTGACTGTTTCCAGCATTTTGAATAATGACTCTATTTGTCTGCTTGTGGGAAATGCGCACATCTAAAAAATGAACATTCCTGTGAGCAAAAAGGTCTTCAAATATTTAGGTCCATTATGCCAAAACGCTTTCCTTACAATTTCCCTAAAAGGGACCTGGATAAACATAGCATCAAGCTTCCACATCAAATTAGAAGCATTTTATTTAAAGCAGTAATGCAGTTGCAGGATTAGAAACTGAGTCTTATCTTTTACTTTCAATAGGAAATAAACATCAGCTCCACGTCATATTCTACTGTTCAGTGCAAACATACATAACTCATAACTTAAATGATGTACTAACCAAAGGGCAGCAAACACAAAAGCAAATTTTATCCAGAGAAGTGACAAACACAGATTTCAGTTTTTAGATTGGATTGCAATGTGCAACTTGCATTTAATGCAAAAACTTTAAAAACAGATGAGTGAGAGAAAATACATTTCCATCAAGAAATGCTGTTTCACTCAATTTCCATGGGGAAAAATGTGTGCCAGGACAAACGATGTAGAGCACTGAACCTGACAAGACCATAAAACAAAGGAGCAGAATGAGGCCTTTAGGTCCATTGGGTCTACTCTGCTGTTTGATCATGGCTGATTTATTGTCCCTCTCAACCATTAAATGAGAATGAAAGAAGCTTGACTCAAATTCCCAAATCTCAGTCTATCGTCATTCACTTAGATCAGAAGTACTCTCCCCAACTTGTTAGTATTAACTGGCATCAAGTGGTCCTCAGAACATATCAATAATTTCAGGTACACACTCCATCCCTTTGCATTCTCAATGAACCAACTCTAGCAGACTCTGCCCATATTTCACTTCACAGCCTGTGGGAACTCAGTTCATTCAACAACCCTTCAAGCTGAGAGACAAGTCTCACTTCATTTGGTCAAGTCCCAAAGGCACGAGATAACAGATCTGTTCTCCTTTTACTGTGCACTGCTCTCTGGTTGCACAACCACAATGGGTGTGCAATTATTCAAGCCTTCTTTAGGATTAACAACGTACAACCACCATCTCAACATTCCTCTTGATGGAAAATTCCAAACCACCTTTACCTCTCACTGTTTAATCCTACTTTTCTATCTTAAGATGTGAGCCACGTAGCACTCTTGGTTAAGAGAAAGGTGGCTGAACACCTAGTTGAGACCAACAACCCAATTCCATACTGAATGAGAGCTACATACTGCCTTATCAAGATATTAAACCAAGATTGCCTGCTGTCATTTCAAAGAAATCTCTGACCACTACTTTGGAAAAGAAAAGCAGGGGAACTCATACCTGTAACCTGGCCCATAAATATTCTTCAATCAAACAGCACAAACAGATAATCAGACCTGATAATGCTAATGCAGTGCTACTTGAGACAATTCATTGTACACAAGGCTCCCATGTTTCCTCCATTACAACAGTTCTGCACCAATTAAAGCCCCTCAAAATTGTCAAAATTCAAGAAAAATATCTAAACGCTCAGCTTTCATTGAAAGGTCGCCACAGAACACAATGCCCTTATTACGGCTCCCTGTTCTCCACAATCCATTACTTCACTTGCATTCCTCAGCTTTAGGAAATTCCTAAAAATAACAGTAAACACTGTGGGGATTCTGTCACATTTTCCCACAATCCTCATTGCCAAACACCTTCTCTCTGTTGATATTCATCCTTCAGATACTTCACTAGTCCACATCAGCTGTCTATTAGCGTACAATAAGGAATCACAATTTGTCAGAGAAGGTTAAGTTTGAGAAGTCTCATCAACGAACACCAGAATGAAAGTACAAAAACAGGCTCTTCAGTTCCTCGTACCTTCAAGATTCAATAAGACTGGCTGATTTTATTTCTGCACCACTTTTATAAATTAATCCCATACCCATTCATTTCCTTTATATCCCCAAATCAAGCTAGACAAGCTATTGGTATATTCTGAAACATCCAGCATTGAGCCAGAAAATCCTGAATTAGCCACATAAAGCCCTGGCTAAAGATCTGGACAGCAAAGTTCAAAAATGAATATGACAGCTGAGGAATTCATTTAAAAACTGGCTTGAAATTGAAATGCAGTATCAGTAACAAGACAGATACCAGTAAAGGTTCATATCTGTGCCTCGACTATGTAGATATGAATAGATGACACACCACAGAATGATTTTTATCACCTGTCAGTCAACAAAACGCATTATGGGCGAGTGTTGGGCCAACACAACAGAAACCAACTGAGATTCTCGACTCGTCTCAGTGCGCCAAGGATTCGCAGGACATCACTGCAAAACTGCAACGTCGCAGTCCACCACGGCGACACCGAGCCTCGGGCCGACTGAGACAATCGGATCTTCCAATTATAACGTTAACGCTTCACATCCCCCCCCCCCCCACCCACCACAGAGGTTTCCCAACCTGCTAAATGTCTCCGAAATTTGCCACGGATCTCCTGCATCTATCGTTTCTGTCATCGCCTGCACTTGCAGCCGGAAGTGATGCCAGGGCTGCTCCGACCGGCTGGGCTTTGACCTGCCCTACATAGAGAAGGGTGCTCGCAGCTGATGCCAGTGTGCAGGCTGATCAGAGCCGGGGAAGTGGGGGTGTGCTCGGCTGTACAGTCGGTCCTACGTCTGCAGCCTCTTGGACCCCTAAAAAGAGCAAGGATGCCTCAACACTGCCACACCCCTCTTCCACGGGCGGGGGAGGTGAAAGAACACACAGAGCCTTCAAGCTGCAACCGCCGCCGCCGCAGCCTGACGTACCCAGGGTGGGGTAAGGAAGAGGCATTACGCGGCGGCTGGGCTGCACATCCCACCTCCCCATCTTTGCTGCGCGTTGCCCCGCCCGCACTCACTGCGCAGGTTGTTGACGAGCTCCGCTTGACTGTCCCCGCCGCATTTCCAGGCCATGCTGTGACACAGAGCGCGCAGCAGGTACAAGGCCACCGTCAGCAGCACGCCTGCGCACACGGCTCTACCCACAATGCTTATCGCTTCAGCCGCTGACGCCCCTTCAGTGTCCCCGCCCACCTCCATGACGTCACGGAGTGACCAGGAGACCCCGCCCACTGGTCGCTTGGCGGCGGGCTGTGCAGCGAGTGGTAAATCACGGCCGATAGGTTCTCGTTCCTCGCTAACTTGCTTACGTTGTCAAACCCTCCCCCAGCCCCGCCACTCCTCCTCACACAGTGTGAAGCCACTGGAAACGCAGCACGGAGCTGAGGGGGAAGGATAAGCCGGTTACCGGGCAACCGCAGGCGGCGGCTTCTCGGGGACCACGTGGTGCCGTGGGTTGGGAACTCGGGGAGGGGGCAGTGCTTCCCCGGCTGCCGTGACGTGTGGCCGGTTCATTGGCCCGGGTCGGGAGCTCGTGCACTATTCATGATGTTGCAGCAAGTCCATCTCCCTCCGCAATGCTCCATATTCCCGCAGTCGGTGGACCGTTAATATGACGGGGGCTCACCTCCCTCTGCATCGCTGTTAATGCATTCCGGTAATATTGGGTGCCGAACTCCATCTGAAATGCCCCAAAGGTCACCGATCTGCAAACAAGTAATAGAGCACTGACCTTCCACTGCATTGCTCAAAGGCAATGTTGATACACGAAAAGCAATATTTCGCAGCTAAGGCGATCAACAACTTCTACAGATGTAACACGTACAACAAGCTGGAGGAACTCCATCCACGATGCTGCCCGACCTGCTGAGTTCCTCCAGCTTCTTGTACGTGTTGCTTTGACCCAGCATCTGCAGTGTACAACAACACACACAAAATGCTGGTAGAACACAGCAGGCCAGGCAATATCTATAGGAAGAAGCGCTGTCGACGTTTGTACTGCAGTGTACTTTGTGTTTACTTTTACAGATGTACCGTAGAGAGTATTCTGACAGGTTGCATCACTTTCGGGTATGGGGGGGGGGGGGGCGGTGGGCGCACAGCATCGAAAGAAGATACAGAAAGTTGTAAAATCAGTCAGCTCCATCTTGAATACCAGCCTCCGTAGTATCCAAGACATCTTCGAGGAGTGGTGTCTCAGAAAGGGGGCGTCTTATAATTAAGGACCCCCATCACCCCGGAGATGCCCTCGTCTCATTGTTACCATCGGGAAAGAGGTACAGAAGCCTGAAGGCACACACTCAGTGATTCCGGAACAGGTTCTTCCCCCTCCCATCTATTCCTAAATGAACATTGAACCCATGAAAACTACCTCACTTCTATTATTCCTGTTCCTGCACTATTTTAATTGAGTTATTTAATACATATATATTGATTTATGTATTTATTTTCCCCTTTATTATGTATTGCATTGTACTGCTGCCGCTAAGTTAGCAGATTTTACAACATATGCCAGAGATATTAAACCTGATTCTGATTCAAATGCTGGAAAATGAAATATAAAAGAGGAAGAGCTGCAGAAATTTCGGATTGCAGCCACACCCCATTAATACGTAGAACCTGCTGCGTAATTGCACATAGAGAGCGATATTGAAGAAAATCCTTTATTAACCTCCAATCATTACCCCTAGGATATGCCGTTTGATGCTAAGTAGTTCACCTGCTTCTAACATGTTAGCGAGAATGGTGTAGTGGGTACAGGGCAAACAGCTGCCTACATCAGATGCCTTTACTAGCCTGTGGGGCCTTCCTTACTTCTCAGGCTGACCAACTCTCAAAGATACTACCAGATTGAGTACCCCTTATCCGAAATTCCAAAATCTGAAAACTTTTGAAATCTGATTTTTTTAGTACTGACAATGAACAATTCCACAAGACACTGGGAAGGCTCCCAGGTAATGCGCAGGCCACTGTGCACAACAGGCAGCTTTGTGAACTGATCTCACATGTAATGAACAGAAGTTAGTGGAGCAATAATTGGAAAACACTGCATAAAGTGAAAAATGAAGGTCTTGATCGTGTATTGTCAGTGAACTTACCTGTATACGGCTTACATCTACGCTGATCGTCTACCACAATAAACTAAAAATTGAAGGTAGTTGTGAATATTCAACAAGCTGGTTGCAGAAATTGAAGAAAAGACATGGCATTAAATTTTTCAAGTGTCTGCTGATCAAGAAAATCTAGCATCAGAACAAGTCTATGATGCTGATTGTTTTTATACCTTACATAACAACATTAAATTTTTAACATGTTGCTGATGAAAATCAAATCCCAGAACAGTCCACAATACTGAGAGTTTTTATATTGTTACGAAGGATGAACAGCTCTGATGGGCAGAAGGGTGCAGGGTTGCCCATGTCCCCCCTCCACTGGGAGAATCACAAACTGTTACTGTTACCACACTGCTCATGAGAGAGAGACACAGATAAAAGGAAAACAAGTTGGAACATCTGCTGCTGATAAGAGAGAGGAGAGGAGCCATTGATTTACTGTTATGTCTTTTGGAGAGGGCTGTTTACTTGGTACTATTCTGTTCATTAAAATTCCTCAGTGGACAGCCGGAGTGGGCTGGTTTGATGGACTAAGCCATTCAAAACTGATTGACACCTGAGACCCCGTGAGTAGGGATAAAAGTGAGGTCTGGGGAGACACCCCTCAGACACACTAGTGAGCACTGCTTGAGTGTTGGAACCCACGAGAAGGTGTGGGGGCATCAGAGACCGAACGAAGGATCGGTCAGTTTTAACTCACAGTGTTTATAGCGAGGCCGGTGGGGGCTTGTGTGTGTGTCCACCCTTGCCTGGGTGACGAGTCCACCATAGAAGAACGGTCTAGCTAAAGGACAGAGGGGTCATATCTGAATGGCCACAACAACATATTGACGGATCAAGAAAATAAAGGAAGGTTTGAATGACTGTAGCTGTCATTATTTGCTCTCTCTCTCTCTCTCTCTCTCTCTCTCTCTCTCTCTCTCTCTCTCTCTCTCTCTCTCTCTCTCTCTCTCTCTCTCTCTCTCTCTCTCTCTCTCCCTCCCTCCCTCCCTCCAACAAAAGAACCAACAACTACCTTAGCCTACATGAACTGAACTGAACTTTATACTTTCCCATGATAATTCCTTATCCCCTAGACAATGATAGAGCTTGTTTATTATTGATTATTATTATTGCTAACGTGTATTATCTGTATATTTGCATTGTTGATATTGATTTGTATATTTTACTAATAAACACTGTTTTGAAAATAGTACCAGACTCCAACGGACACTTCTATCTTTGCTGGTAAGACAACCAGTTACGGGGTACATAACAATATAAAACCCAAAAAATAAAGTATAAATACATCATACTGTAACCTTTTAATCAAAATACAGCATGGCAGGTGGAGACTTGAAAGCCTGCTGCTGTTTGCTGTTGTTGAACAGCTGATTCAGGTATTCTCCCGATACGGTTGAGCTGCTTTTGTTACCCTGCACACGTTATATTTATTAGTGATATGTAATCATTTTTATTGTGATCAGCAAACGTAAGGCAAGCAAGAGAAAATCTGTAGATGCTGGAAATCCAAGCAACACACACAAAATGCTGGAGGAACTCAGCAGGCCAGGCAGCATTGATGCAGAAGAGTGGATGCAACCTCACACTGACCCACTGGATTCTATGAGGAACTCACCAGTACAGCACAGGGTTGACCACAGTTGGCATCGACAGGACAGAAGTTAGTGGAGCAATAATTGGAAAACACTGCATAAAGTGCTAATCAAACATGCTTGTGCAGGGAAATGTGGGAAGGACTTCATATAAGCAATAAAGACCCAATAAAGTTTTAACATGGAACATCGCTGTACGACAAAGACTGTGCTATTGCTGTACCGATAGCACATAAATTCAGAGTCGGAAATTATAGCAATCCTAAGCTATCTCATTATGTATTCAAATCCAAAATGTAAAACATTTCTGGCCCCATGGATTTCAGGTAAGGGGTACTCAACCTGAACTGTTGTTGGGGTCTTTTTTGTTTGTGAACATCTGTAAAAATACTCTTTCTTAATATACATATTAACTTTTAGCATGCTCAGAAAAAAAGTACCCTCTATAAAAAAGATTATTAACACTGAAAATATAAATAATAACAAAATACTTACCTTACTCCCAGTATCAAATATCTTCCCTTTGTGCAGGGCTGGGAACTGGGAATTCTACTGAACCTCACACTGACCCACTGGATTCTATGAGGAACTCACCAGTACAGCACAGGGTTGACCACAGTTGGCATCGACAGGACAGAATGTACCAGTACTAATCACACAGACTTGTGCAGGGAAATGTGGGAAGGACTTTAGATAACCATTGACCACTGTTAAAAGATACGTATACACCATTAAGTTATAATACAGAACATAGCAGTTTTGCGTTTTTCCCTTAAATATACTTTATTCAGAACATAGTATATGAACAAAAATTAGGACAAGCAATTCAATGCAATTCAGCATCAGTGCTAGTATTGCCTCCGTAAACATTCTGTTAGTGAAGTGTTTGAGAATCTGTGATCTACCCCGTTAATGCCAGCTTTAATGTTCCATATGGAGGATAATTTTAATACTGGCTAAAGTCCAGCAGCATTGGAAGCATCCTATCCAGCTACATCACAGCTTGGCAAGGCGGTTGCACTGACTGACACCACATGAAACGTTGGAGGGTTGTGAAGACAATTAAGCATAGCACAGAAAACAACGTCCCCTCAATGGACACTGTCACTGATTCGGTAAAGTAGCAACATAATTAAAGACCCCTCCCCCACATCAGACAAAAGATGCAAAACTCAGGCTCCAGGACTGCTATAAGACTCTTGAAAAGACCTCTTGCATGATAAAATGGACTCTTGACCATACAATCTACCTCAGTGTGGCCTTGTACCTTATTGGCTGTCTGTGCTGCACCTTCTCTTTTTTTACTGTACCTCAATACATGTCACAATAATGAGCCAACCAATCTCTGGTCACAGGGCATGATACTAATGCCCCCTGAACTTCTGTGGCATTGTTCCAGCCGGTTAATGTCAGCTGACTTCTTGGAGTATTGCACCAGGAAAGTTATATTCATGCCCAATAACTGATTATGAGTGTTGAACCAAGAGATAAATTTCTAAAATAATGAATTCCTCTTAAAGCATTTTCAACCTGACTTGTTAGCTGAGTGCCTTTCCATAGCTGCCCTCTGGCCCAAAGACTATTTCCAGATTTTCTATTTAGCATGAATACAGCAGCAGCAGCCAGGTTCAATTCCTGCCACTCCCTGTACGTTCTCCCTGTGATTGCATGGATTTTCTTCGGGTGCTCTAGTTTTTGCCCTCATTCCAAAGAGGTAAGTTAATCAATCGCTTCGGTGTAAATAGGTGGCAGGGGCTTATTGGGCCAGAAGGGCTTTTTACAATGCTATATCTCAAAATAAAATAAAATGAAATGAAACATACAGCCACTGCAAGCTGTTAGCTTGACTTGCTTGAGAATGATTAATTTCTGAAACATTTTGCTTTGAAGGTCATGGTAAAGTGGAGATCCAGGTGTCTGCAGCAATGCAGTGCTGGACTCCAGAATTCAAGTGTTCCAGCTGCTGCTCTGGGGGTCTGACTTTGTGCAAATGGATCATCAATCTACTGCTTCTGGATTCCAGGCCAATAGCCAGCACAGAAATAAAGAAAATCAACATTCGATGAGAAAGAGAGAGGAAATATTAACCAGCAAAATTAATTAAAATCTGAAGGAGTGGCACTCCACGATGTTCAGGAGTCATGGAGTAACACAGCACAGAACCAGGTCCTTTAGCACAACAATTCCATGTCAACTATCATGTAATTTGTTACACTAATCCCATTTTATTCTCTCCACATTGCAATCAACTTCTCTCCCCTTCTTCAACCCCAAACTCTGCACCCCCTCTCTCTCTCTCTCTCTCTCTCACACACACACACACACACACACACACACACACACACACACACACACACACACACACACACACACACACACACACACACACACACACACACACACACACACACACACACACACACACACCAATTTACAATGGCTAACTCTCACACCTTTGGGATATGGGAGGAAACCCGAGCACACAGAAGAAAGCCATATGGTCACAAGGAGAATGTGCAAGCTCCACACGGACGATGTGAGTTCAGTGTTGGAACCAGGTCACCAGAGGTACCAGCTCAACGAGCTATGACATGAACAAGCCCATCTTCCAGTTCTTAATTTAATCTATAATTTTCATGCAAAATACTTTTCAATATTTCTAAATGGTGATCTAATTTTTCAGCTAAATAGATCATTGAATCTCTGATATTAACTACAGATTGTTGAATTTAATTGCCTGTGAATACTTCCATTTGAATTTATGCATTAGTTCCATTATTAATTTTACAGTAAATTCCACCCAGTGTTAATGTGCCCTTTCTATACCTTTACATTCAGGCTATGAGTACTACTAATGACAGGCAATATAGTATGTGACACATAAAAGAAATGTCTAAAGACTTTTTGTGGCAATACACGCATGAGAAATACTAATTTTATTTCATTTGTTGGAGTATTATGATCATAGTATTAGCAGATCTTCAAATGAACTTTTTATGCTAAATGACAGGAACCCATCTTTAGAATTAAAGCCCACATCTACATTTATCTGAGGTAATTGAATTAAAAAAGTTTTTGCATGTGTATAATTCATTCTTATAATTTAAGTATTTTCCAACCTAAGGGGTACTTTAGAAAAAAATAAGATTAATCAATTTTCACACAGCGAGGTCACACAGAGAGGTGAATAACCACCTGCTGGTTACATCTCTTGGTCACAATTACAATTGACAGAAAGGATATTGGCCAGAATTCCAAGGGACTCCTGCTTCCAAAAGTATAACGAGGGGGATTGAATTACACAACATAAGGAGGTCCTGGCTGACAGAGAGGGGATCCTCTGTTTAACAAGCCTTCACCACTCTCTTCCTCAGAGATGATCCATCCTCTCTCAACTGGTACCATTACCTTTTGTGTCATTTCGTTCTTTTGGTCTCCATCCTGTAAAAGACATTCCTTTGCAATACACTCAAAATGCTGTAGGAACTCAAAAAGTCAGGCAGCATCTTTGGAAGGGAATAAACAGTTGATGTCTCCTTTGTCCACTCTACTCCTCTCTCTACTGAAATCAAAGAATCATTCAGCAAAGAACCCAACCCTTTGGGCTCACCTTGTCTGGGCAGAGTGTGATTCCTATCTATGCTAATACAATATTTCCAGCAGCTTAATCCATGAAGACAAGTATTGAGTGTACCTTTTTCACTACCCTATCCATCTTGGACAGCACCCAGGACATGCTCGCTTCTTGCTGCTGCCATCAGGAAGAAGGTAGAAGAGCCTTGGGACTCACACCACCAGGTTCAGGAACAGTTACTACCCCTCAACCATTAGGCTCTTGAACCAAGTGGGGTAACTTCACTCAACTTCACTTGGCCATCATAGAAATGTTCCCACAACTAATGGACTCACTTTCAAGGACTCTTCATCTGAAGTTTTCAATATTTATGCCATATTTATTTACATTATTGTTTCTTCTTTGTGCATTTGCACAGTTTGTTGTCTACTGAACTCTGGTTGGGTGGACTTTCATTGATGGTGATATAGATATTATTCTAAAGATTTGTTGAGTATACCCACAAGAAAATGAATCTTATTGTTGTATGTGGTGATATATATATATATATATACTTTGATAATAATACTTACTTTGTACCCATGTGGGTATTTTCTATGGGCTTGCACTCAAAGGTGTTTCTTCATGTCAATGCTCCTAAGATCCCTGCCATTTTAGAAACATAGAAAACCTACAACACAATAAAGGCCCTTCTGCCCACAAAGTTGTGCTGAACATGTCCCAACCTTAGAAATTACCAGACTTACCCACAGCCCTCTATTTTTCTAAGCTCCATGTACCTATCCAAATGTCTCTTAAAAGAC